>NW_006791400.1:50945-79771 GCF_000442215.2 Lipotes vexillifer | reverse complement strand
AAAAAAAAAAAAAAAAAAAAAAAGTGAAGTCAAGTTTATAAAGAAGAAAAAATAGACTGAAGAATAAGTAACTTGGAAAATTAAGAAGCAATTTTAAAAACTGCAAATAGATTAGTCACCTGAAAGATAAATTGGTTGGTTTATTTTTAAGGCACTCTCTTAGTGCAAGGAGGTGTTAGTTCCCTTATAAATTTCAGTTAGATGCAATTAAAAATTAAATGCATTAAGCCAAGTTCATCTATAACTCTGACGTCTGTGTGCCTCCACAGAAGACAAGTTTGGTCTCTCATTTTACTTTCCAAGAAGACTAGGAATTTAGTACCAGAACTATTATATAATTACTTAATTTCGGAGAGGCAAGTTACTCTTCTGAAATTTTATTTTGAGTGGGAGCAATTTTTTTTCTATAATTTATATCCCTTTACAGTGACTAAAATGAAATATTTTTCTCCCAATGAAGAGTGAATCCATTAGAATTTAAATAAGTGAAACCAGGCAAGGCATATTATTTTAAAAAATCAGACAGGTGATAAAAGAACCTTTGTTTGTCAACATCCTACACTGACTTTTCAATTAACTTCCTCCTTTAAGCGTCAGCATATTAAAAACAAAGCAGCTCACAGTGGTGACAGAAAAGGTTAAGACCTGTCTTCATCTGCGTGATACAAAAGGGGAAATCAAATAAGTTAGTAAACAGGTTCATATGGAAAATGTGTTAATTTTGCTTTCTAAGGTCTGAAGGAACAGGTAGTTTCTCTCCTGATTATTATGCCTTTAAGATGCAGAGTCAGGCTGCCTGGGTTTGAATCTCAGATCTATACCCTGCTGTGGGTCTGCAGGAAAGCAAATTATTCCCTGTAAACCTGTCTCTCCATCTGTAGAAAGCAAATGATAACACCCATACCTACCTTATATGGCCATAAAAGTGAAATTATGTAATCAAAGTAAAGTGGTGAGCATAGTTCTGGCACATATTAAAGGGTAATTAAATGTTAGCCGTTTTCTCCATCATTATTTCCAAAATCTCTGAAGTTAACAAGAATACCGTATTTCTTCATGTTCAGTTGAAAGCAAAAGCGTGTCCCCCTCTCGTTTTCTTTTCTGAATAAGGAATTCCTTTATTTAACTCTGAGGAGGAGAGGTAAAGCCAACATTCTTAAGTTCTTAGGAATTAATTGCACTAAAGACTATCTTAAAATAACAGGTTTTCATGCTACTTGGAGGACAAGATATTGTTTTCTTCAATAGTTTGCAATCAGTATATGCCGATCCTTAGAAAGTAGTGTCAGAGGAGCAAATTCCACATTTCCACACTCTTGTCCCATTTATAGAAAGTGATATTTCACAGTGTATTTTAAAAGTTTGTTCTCACTCAGTACTGATATTTAAGTTAAACAGAAGAGACTTTTCTTAGTTCAATCCAGACACAGAATTAGAAAGGAATAATACCTCTTGGGATGTGAGCAGTCCACTAGCTCACAGCTGCAGAATTAAAACAGCGTGTTCCAACATGGGGCCCTGAGATGGGTGAGGATGCCTTAAATTCTGTTAAAACCAGACACTTTCTAATTGTTAGCTTTGAAATAGAGAACGGCTTTCGTCTTAAATGACATAAAATCACACCTTTTTATTAAGCACTATCGAACATAAGATAGTTGTGTCTTTATTCTCTCCCCTCAGTGAGAACTTGGTTAGGAAGCTTGGCATTGAGGCTGACGAATAACTAATTCAAAGATAGATATCTTCACTCCAGGTATGTTTTCTTCAAAATAATGTTAATGTAATTTCTAGACACTTTATAAACTGAAGTATCTGAAGGCAGTATTTACACACAAAACCTCCTTGGTTGGCTCTCTGTAAGTCAAATCGATATCTTGATTAATGGTTGGCCACTTGTGGTCTAAGAGTGAAATGACTGTGGCCGTGATACTTCTTAAGTTTGTGAGCAACTTGCTCTCTCCTAACTGGGCTTTCATACTACTGTTCCACTGCTTGGAAAGTCTTTGCCTATTTCTTCTCTGTCTTAGTCCACTGTGGCTCCTAAAACAAAGTACCACAGACTGGGTAGTTTATAAACAACTGACATTTATTTCTCACAGTTCTGGAGGATCCAAGTGTGAGATCAGTGTACCAAGACGGTCACGTTCTGGTGAGAGCCCCCCTCCTGGTTGCAGAAGGTGACCTCACAAGGTTGTCCTCACATGGCGGAAGGGGTGAAGGATCCCTTTGAAGTCCCTTTTATAAGGGCACAAATCCCACTCATGAGGGCTCCACCCAAGTAACCTCCCAAAGGCCCCACCTCCTAATAGTGATACATGGGGATTAGGATTTCAATGTACACGGGGAACATAGACATTCAGTCCAGAACATTATCCTGATCGTTGGCTATATGCCACTGAACTGTCACCTTCTCTGGGCAAATCTTCTTGAATCCCCAAGTCTAACTGGCTGTTGATTTTGAGATAAGTGCTTCAGTCCTTGCCCTAATTATTTCGTAGTAGCTAACTCTGTGACCCTTGACAATCATCTGAATTCTATGAAAAGGCAAATGGCTTGCTGACCTCAAAGCTTTAACATTGTGCTGAAATTCCAATGACTCTGTCTGCAAATACGGCCAAAACTTTTTCCCTGGCCACTGAGATGTTATCAGAGACATTCCATCCAAGGGCTGGCACCTGTACCTCAGAAGGCACTATGGTTTCTGTGTGGAGAGCTTAGAGATCAAAAGGAAGTAACATAAGATGATGAATATTCCAGAGAAGGGATAAGAGCAAAGTTATCATCTTTCAAGTAAAAGTGACACATTAAAAAGAGCTGTAAACAGGCTCTTCATGTCATAGCTGGCATCACAGACCAAAGAATGACACATTTTCTGAATCTAGAAGGACTGTCGTTCATGTATTAGACCTCTTCCCCCCGGAAAAAAACACCTTTGACCACAGCATCGGTAGCTGCTTAAAATAAAGAGGACGTTGATAAATAGACACATCCTTGGGTAGAAAGAATAAAAAGCTTGATCAAGGGCATTTTGGCCATCTAAAGTGTCTTAGAAATTTGGACAAGTCTGACAGAAATTAAATTATTTTTTGGAAGTGATCCAAATGTGAACTTTCAAAACTCAGAGACATTTCAGAAATCTGTATTCCTCCTGCAGGAATTAATTTGTCTAGTTCTGTGACCACAGGCAGGATGATATTTGACAGAGAGTTTCTGTTCCAGGTTCAACCCCCATCAGGCAACGCCGAGCAGCAGATCCCTGCCTTACTTCACGGAGCTGAAGTCTCTGGACAAGACATGACTTATCTTCACGCTTTTAATGGGCTACTGGCAACCCCGACTGATTGGGGTTCGCTGCTTGCCTGTCTACTGCTGTCTTGTTCAATTGAAAGCACAGTATTAGATTAAAAAGAAGTTTTCTGGGGTTGTACACTGGATCTGCTCAGTGTCAGGAAAATGAACCTGGCCCCCACCTGCATATGATCCAATTCCAAAGATCAGTTCCGACCTGAGATGAGATTTTCGTGACTGCGGTGTCATAAGAGATCAATCCTTCCCCAAAACTGACAGCAGAATTATAGACTCAGAATGTGTGCAGGAGAAAGGTGTCACATTTGCAAGTCTGGGAAGTTAACAGTTGCAAGTCTAGTTAGGCGACAGCCCAAATTTTGAATAAAGTTGGTTGAAATTCATAGGGATTTGCGCTTTTTCTTTTAAAGCTAAGTCATTCTTTAGCATGATTTTAACAGAGGTCTTGGTGCCCCTAATTCATGGTGGAGGAATCTTCACTGATCTTCTCACCAGAGCTTGTCTCTTCTGGTCCTTCTTTTTCTCTCATCTGTGCATTTAAAAGGCATCTGTGAGGCTTCCCTGGTGGCACAGTGGTTAAGAATCTGCCTGCCAACGCAGGGGACACGGGTTTGAGCCCTGGTCCGGGAAGATCCCACATGCTGCGGAGCAACTAAGCCCGTGTGCCACAACTACTGAACCTGTGCGCTAGAGCCCGCAAGCCACAACTACTGAGCCCGTGAGCCACAGTTACTGAAGCCCGCGTGCCTAGAGCCCACGCACCGCAATGAAGAGCAGCCCCCGCTCGCCGCAACTAGAGAAAGCCTGCGCTCAGCAACGAAGACTCATTGCAGCCAAAAACTAAAAAATAATACATAAGTAAATAAAAGGCATCTGTGGCACGTCCGTAGAACAAACCCTCACCATACCCTTTCTCTTGCCGGCCTCGCCCTTCTGTTAATGCCTGTACCATGCCGGCAGCACCAGCCTCTGTCCCCATCTACCTACTCTTAGAAATAAACAGGTGACTAATCTTTGGTCTAGTAATTAAAGAATCAGAGACATAATGTAATGTTCCTGGAATTCCTCTTACTGTGCTTAATCATTCATAACATAGGCCATTTTAAATCTAATCAGAATAGGTTTTCATCTCAAGCAAGAGAGAAGCCCTCATGCACATTTTGTTACCCAGAATACTTTGTCTAGGGTACTGTACCAAGATACAAAAGTGTAGATGTCTCTATTTTTCAAAAGCTCTATGCCAAAGGCTTTATTCTCAAATACTTTGAAAACTGTAAAACTAAGGGGACTGCAGCACGGTGCTCACGTGTAAATCTGTTACACTCTTGTCCGCATGTCTGTCTGAACACTATCTCTTTTCAAATACTTAAGACTTTGGAAAGAATGACCCTATAATCTGAGACAAAAGTCCGCATCTCACAAGAAACAAGACCTCAGTGCCATGCAAAACAAATTAGGTGTGGTCTGACACAAGATTTTACAACCTGGGGGAGAAACTCGTGCCCTGGAGAGAGAAACGGTAGGTTTTACAATGAACTCCTTTTAAATAAAATGCACTTCACCAAGTAAAATGTATTAAGAGGGAATGGGGCCTGCTTTTCCACCCCTTCATCCTAGTGCACACAGCACGTCGTGAAGGAAAGAAAGAAGCCCAGGCATCAGAGCCTATGAAACGCTACCACCCAGGAAAACACTGCACAGGGGCAGCAAGATCACCCCAGGAGAAGGCGTCTCGGGAACTGCCATGTAGCAAAAAATGCAAGAATATACTATACATCTGTGAAACAATCATGTTAGCTCCTCTTAACTCCTTACAGCTGTAAATACCCTTCAAAGATCGCAGCTCCCTTGATACAGGGGCGTGTCAGCACAATGCACTGCTGTAGCTTCAGGGGATGAGAGCCAAGTCTTGGCCACACTTGCACACCCCCGCCCTCCTGTGCTTTCCCGATACTGGACATTCAGAGACAGGCTGTGGCAGTGAGGAGGTATGACAGTGCCTCTAATCTGCCATTTTACCAGGCTGCTTCCTCTGCAGACAGTCAAGCGGCTTACTTCCCCACACCGGGCACTTGTCCAAAGTACTTATCACCCTCTAACACACCTCCTAACACCTTCACCACATGGTAGGGGTTGACTTGTGTCACCCTGAAACGACAAGGGGGAGTCCTAACTCCCAGTAAGTACCTCAGAATGGACTCTATTTGGAGATTGTCTTTACAGGGGCAATCAACTTAAAATGAGGCCATTAGGGTGGGCCCTAATCCAATATGGTAGGTGTCCTCATGAAAAAGGGGATATTTGAACACATGCAAAGAAGTATAAAAGCCATATGAAGAGATACAGGGAGAAGACGGCCATCTGCAAACCAAGGAGAGAGGCCTGGAGCAGACTCTCCCTCATGGCCTCAGAAGGACCAAACCTTGCTGACACCTTGATTTTGGACTTAACAGCTTCCAGACTGTGAGATAATAAATTTTCATTGTTTAAGCCACCCAGATGACGGCACTTCATTGTGCCCCCCCCCCACCAAACTTATATACATAATCTACCTTATTTAGCCATCCATTGCCTCGTGATTATTGAATGCCCACCCCCACACACAGGCTAGTGTGTTAAGTTCACGAAGGCCAAGTTTGGTCTGTTTTGTTCATTAATCTAAGTACCATAACTGCTTAGAACAGCACCTGGCATTCAGCACTGTTCAAAGAACACTTACTGAATAAATAAATCATTTCAAGGCACCAAATCTATGATATTCATATGTAATTTGATGTGACAGCTGGGGCTAAAAGCTAAGGAAAAGAACTTGGATTTAATAGCCCAATAATTACATAATATAGCCTCTAAAAATGTGCCTTGCCAGTTGTTTAAGCATGAAAGTAAAACTTCCTAGGTTTGATTTTTTTCTAAACATACCTCTACTTATCTCACAATTTCTGGATAAAGTTAGTGGCTGGACCACTTTGGTAGCCAAAATATATGCCTTAGTAGAAAATGCAAAACAACTCTTTCCTTTTGACCAAAACAGAATTTGATCCTGGAGAGCTTACAAGCTTTAAATTCCTGCATACATTAAGCATCTTGAAGCATAAGTAAGATGCAAAAAGACCAATTAGAACAGTAATGAAAAGCAGTAATATTTAAAACCCAGTGCTTTAGAATTTACATGAGAAAAGGTTGATTCATGGATGTCACAGACTGTCCAAGACCAAACCTTGGGCAATGCTACCCGCTTTACAGATGAGAGAGCAAAGGCACAGAGAGATGAAATAAATGGTCAAATTCCACAAGAAAGTGGCAGCCAGATTTTGAGTGGATTGCATGAAGCTAAAATAGCAATAGGGCACTTGCAATACCACCCCTTTTGTAAATCCCCAAATCCAGAAGCCACAGCTGGAGTGGGGCAGAAGAACCCAAAATAATAAAATCAGTAGTATATTAATAACAGAGGCTCTTTTTTATAGAATGGAGGGAAAGACAGAGATTGCTCACTGCATTCAACATTTATTTTTTTAAGAAATTATTCAGCATTTAATATGTGTTAGCACAACACAACACAACCGCTCTGGGTACAGAATGTGGAAGAAGGAACATTGGAGCTGATGTAACCACCACCCTGAACAGGTAGGATATTTGGGGGTATCATCTTTCCCTTCTCTTCATGGTCCATTTCAATCTCCGGGTGGGTAGTTTCTTCCCACCTCTGTGGATGAAATCAGGACAGATTTCAGGAAGTGTCTCCTGGCCATCAGATGATAACAGAGTACTTGAGACATACTGTCACTTCAAGTCATGGTCTCAGATCAGGAACTAAAGTACCCAGTTCAGGGTAACAATAAAAATTACCAAAACTTTGTTTCCTGTTTCCTGTCCTCCCTCCTTGTTAACTCTTGCCTCCGTGGAATCTTCAGAGACTCTCCCCCTTTCCTTCGGACTCCCTGGAGTGAAAACTCCCTGGGGATTCGCTCCCAGACTGCCTCACATCCAGGCCAGTGTACTATTTGTCCAGCTGGTTGGCTGTCGGTCTTTCCTCCATCCCAGGCATCCAGCAGGACCTCTGCACCTCCCGCTTTGTCCCTTCAGCTGCTCTGTTTGAGAGGCTCTAAAGCAATCCCTTGCTTGCTGTCTTCTGCACAAGCCCCATGCTAAACAATCATCCTTTTTCCCATCAAACTCTCATGATTAACAGGATGAATATCAGGTAGAGCCTGCCCCTCATGCAGAGGTTTTTTTTCTTTGGCTCTGTTTCTGGCAGTGGCTGGAGAGGCTCTCACTGTCCAGATTTTCCAGGCGGAGGAGACAGCAGTGTTTCTCTACGTGTCTCTATGTACCTGTGGTCTAGGTGTCAGTTTGGACGATGGCACCTATTGTCTTGGGACTGGGCAGACTCTAGAGTGAAACGATTCCGTTTTAACATTCTCTCATACCAAGGCTGTGAGAAGGACCTAGCCAGAGTGAGCAGATGAACAATCCACTGGGGAGTCATGGCCTCAGGGAGGGGCCAGTAAAGTGCAGAGATGGTACAAGCGGGACATTCCAGTGGGGACATCGAACGATGCCCTTCCTCATTAAATTATACAACATATTTTCTAGTTCCCATATGTGCTGGATGCTATGAAAGATACAAAAATATAAGGCATAGAATCCACTCCCCCTCCACCACTAAATAAATTCCTAGGCTATTGAGGAGCTCTATGAGAAATGAGAATGTTAATGCCTTCAAAGAAGACCAGCTTTTAAATGACAAGAAAAACTAATCTAATTAGTCAAATTGGTTGCCTTGGTGTTCATGGCAGCAGGCAGCTGAAAAGCCATCTTTTAAAGCTGAGAGCATCTACTGACCACACTAAATGAGCTCATTCCATTGGTTACACTTTTAGCTTCTGTGGTGGTGGATGAACTGCCTGACGACCATGGTCACTGGGTCAGCCCTGGGGTGATGCTGGGGAAGGTCAAGACCTTTCTAGCACTTAGGTCGATAACTGCCTCACTTAAGGTGGTAGACTGAAGGCCATAGTAAGCTTCCCAGGAACTACTACTTAATGAAAGAACTGGGATAAAATGCTCTGGTGCCATCCTTGTTCATTTAAGTTATGTACTATAACACAAGAGGCAGAGCAGTTTTACACCATAGTGGAGACGGGTTTCCAGCAGAGTCTATCCTGGTTAAACCGTCACTCCAGGAGTGCTGTGGAGTCTGTGTGTGTGTGTGAAAAATGACTTCTGGGTGAAGAGTGTACAGTAGGAAATTATGAATACTAATGGGTCGGTTGACACTAATCAGACTGCAGTTGTATGTGTGAGTATGTGTTCATTTAAGTATATATAGAATATAACTTAAGATAATGGCAGAGGCGAAAGGAAGCAAGGGGGTCACGGGGGCATATCTGGAGACTAGAACACTACCCTTTGTGGAAGGTTGACCACCTGGTATGACAGGCTAAGTTTCAGTTTGCATCGCCCTCTAGACCACAAACATCAGTTGACTGGCTCTAAGCACCGGGCCAGTCATCTCAGTAGGGAAACTACTAGGAGCACCATGAAAACCATCCCTGAGGTTGGCTGCTCTGGAGTCCGTCCACAGGTGTCCACTTCTCTTGCTACTCCATGCAGGGCCTGTAGCTGATTGCCTTCTTCCTGTCCCTTACGTTTCCCTTCTCTCTCTACTCCTGAGAGATGATGGAGAGGAGGAAACATTACTGAGAGATGCTCCAGGACTCTACCTGTGATCTGTGTGTTCCTAACACTAAGGTGTCACTGTCAGCTGTGGGATGCCAAGGAGCTCTGAGGAGGACATTGCAAGGCTTTGCAAACACACTGTGCCCACCTGGTACTTCTAACTTAGACTGGCATGTGCGTTAATTGCATGCACACATCAACTATCCCAAAGGATTCTTGGGCACTCTTATCACTGGAGGAAACGCCCCCAGGACTGCATTCTCTTTGTGTGTAAGCTGCTCTCTGGTCTGCCCAAGTTTCTGTCTGTAGTTAAGCATTACTTGGTATAAACATTTGGCTTCCTAAATTTGATTTTTAGAGCTTCCCAAAGACACCGCCTTAGGCTCACCCCTTTGCTCCATATTTGTCAAGTAGAATAACCTATGACAGTGTCCGATTTTAGACCCTAGGAAGCTAATCCCTGGCTCTAGTCCATTTAAAGTAGTGGTCGTGGAAAAGACAGCAATCAAAAAGTTACTTTGGGGCTTCCCTGGTGGCGCAGTGCTTGAGAGTCCGCCTGCCGATGCAGGGGGCGCGTACGGAGCCTGTGCTCTGCAACGGGAGAGGCCACAACAGTGAAAAGGCTGCAAAACGCAAAGAAAAAAAAAAAAAAAAAAAAAAAAAAAGTTACTTTGATATTTAATATTAATATGTCTTCCTATGTATAGAAAATTCCAACATCCTAAAAATAGCATAGAAGGCTTATGATATAAATGATGGCCATCCTGAAAAGCAGTTACAGTTGGAGTGGCTAATACTCTGTTACATAATTGATCCCTTTACAGATGAACCTGACTGATATTTATTCATTCTCCCTTCCATCAGCATGACAATGTTCCAGAAGCAGAGAAATAATGGGTAATTCATATTTCACCCAGGTTGTCCTTTTCAAAAAAAGAATTTGATAGTTTCTCTCTAAACTCCATGGTTAAGGTTATAACTCCCACCTTTAAAAATCCGTTTTGAAGTGTGGGATGCATCTCCTTGCAAAATGACTATCTTTGTACATATTTCCTTATTATTTTGGCTCTCCAAACAATACACACAAACGTTTAACATTGGTAAGATTAAGATTTCTCCTGGTTATCCAATGGATTCAGAGGAGAGAGATTTTACCCTCAACCCAGAAACAGGGACACGGAATCTTAAATGCCTGCAACATAAACAAACATTCAAAATAAATCCCAAAGAGTACAGAGAAACGGACAATGTGAACAGTAATGTTTAATAACTTACATGCTCTCTCATGGATACTTCTTGAAACTGAGTGCAAGTGTTTTAAAATGGTAGTTCTTACTGTTACTCTTCTCGTTTGGAATAAGTAAATATTGCAGCAGGTTGTACTAGGTTGGAAATTCATTTATTTTTCTTTACTTATTGCTGTTCCCAATACAAATTATGTCCACCTGTTATTGATAAGCAAACTTGACCTGTTAACACAGAGTCAATGATGTGATGCCCATAAGGGTCTCGATCGCTGATATATTCTTCAACACATAGTACAATATCCAGTATATACAGTTGGTACTTAGATATTTGTTATATGAATAAAGGAATGAATCGATAGTTAGGAAAACATAAGCAATACATTCTTCCAACTTCAAGAGATGAGAGAAACAAAATCATTCTCTTCAGACTTTTTACCAGTTACAAAATCCATGTCCTCACTGTTGGCCCCGAGAAGGCTGAAGGGTGGTAGAAAACTTCCACATTAGAGCAGAATGTCACAGTGGTGCCGACCATCTTTGTGAGGGGCATGGTCACAGGCTATAGGAACTATAGTTCCTTCTACCCAAATTCCCATAAAACCAATACCGCTATAGACTGTATGCGTCATATTTACTACAGAAGCTGCAGACTCAGTGATGTGGCTGGACACACCGGGCTTGCAGTAAAAATTTCAGAAGCAGCTCTATGATAATTTGCTTAATGGGAAGAAATGGATGTGGAGGGTTAAATACAACATTTATAGACCTAAGAGGGATATGAATTACGTTACACTCCAGGAAGAAGAAAAATCATGTTGAACCTTTACATAAACATATATGTATATATAATTGCATATATTATCTATTTTAATATATAATATAACCATATTTGCTTATATATAAGTGCTCATTTGTATGGAGATATACATATAAAATACATACATGAGTGTATGTGTGTTTGCACGTGTGCGTGCAAACATGCATAAGTGTGTGCACGTATCTGTGTGTGCGAAAAGGGGCGTGTGTGTATGTGTGTGTCTTCATATACATGAGCACTTCCTTTGGCTTACACAACAGAATACCCACAATGTAGTGAGATGTCCAACATTCAGAATCACCTAACCTGCACTGTACTTGCCTAAAATAAATAACTCAAAATTAAAGCAAAGCAACACACACACACACTGCCTAGGAGAGAAGAAATCAGTCCAGCTGATGAAAGAGAAAGGTCCCCTCTCCTGCCTGCTCAGCCCCAGTGTTCCTCACAACTCTGTGGCCCCAGCCATGTCACCATCGTAACACCTCCGCCCTCAGTCTTTGCCTGCAGAACCCGCTTAAGCAAATCCCCTGGCTTCCCACTTCCGGGAAGAGTTCAGATCCTCTCCACACCCAGCAACACCCTCAGAGTATAAAGTAATAGGGAAATCCTGAGACGCATTACCAAGCGGAAAAGAAGCAGCAGAGTGCCCTAACCCCAGCTTCAATTTCTATTAAAATGTCGACGTAATTGCTTTGATTTTCCTTTATAAACCTGTCATAAAAAGACCAAACAAAAACAAGCATCAAAAGCAGAAAAGGACAAAAAGGTATGCAATAATAGTATCATTCTCTGTATCTTACTGTTGCAAAGGTGAATTATTTATATAAAATGATCTGTTGACTAAAGTCATTGCATAATCATGTTCCTTTTAAGACTATGTTTCATTTTAAACAATTTTACAAGACCATTACGTACACTAAAAATGACACTAGGATTAAAAATTTGCTAATTGTCTGCAATGACATTCACTTAATGCCACATTTACTTTATACCTCTACCTCAGAATTGCATACTATGTTTCATGCATGTAATTGCTTAATAAATGATTCACAAATCATCTAATTTTCTAGCTTTTAAAACATAATTAGGCATATTAACATATGTGAATTTAGCCTATTATCAATTAGTTATTCAAATTGAGGCATGGATTATTCGATTTATTCAACTTAGAGCAGCTAAGTTTTTTATTAATAATAAACAATTTACTCAGTTTTTAATATATATGATTATGCTTGCCTTAGGTAAACTTAAGATATCAACAGAGAGAAGATGGCCTTCAACTATGCTTTTTGGCGGTGGTTCTCAAACATGAGAAGCGTCTGGAAGGCTTATAATAACATGATTGCTAGACTCCACTCAGAAGGAGGAGCCTGAGAAACTATTTTCCTAACAAGTTTCTGGTTGATACTGACACTGGTGGTCTGGGATCCACACTTTGAGAGCTGCTTTAGGACAAGGTTAAGCTCAAGGTAATTGCTAACGCTGAAATTTCATGGTACGGAGCATCAGCAGTTAACATTGATAAATGCAGATAACCAGTATCATCAGATGTTTAAAATTAAAAATCAGTTAATTCCAGTAACTTCAAATTTTTTCAGCCAAGTCATGAAATCAGAGTAAAGCTTTTGGAAATTAATTTTGTTAATAGTGAAACATCTGCTATTCTTTTCTTTTTAAATTAAGTACACCCATTTTCAATTCCAATTTTAAGGTACTTTATGGAAAGTTACCTAAAGACAAGATCTTAGAAATGCTTTAACTTTTGAAAAACTACTTTGTAAATTATTCCAAGTATAGTACTAACTGTTTTGAAAATAAAGCCTATACATTTTTGCTATATTTGTTCAAAATAAAGTGGAAATTTTTAATCAAAATATTTGATAAATAAAGCACCCAAACACTTCAGCTTTTGGGTTTTTTTTAGTGCCATTTAGTTACTTTAGCAATTGAAAAGAATGTGTAAAAAAACAGAACTATATCTTTATAAAAACAAGGAAGGAACAGAATAAATTAACCTGAACACAATAATGTGATAGAAGTTCAACCCATGTTCAAGATTTAATTTAATTTTGATATTCTAGTGGTGACCCTTGAAGCATCCACTCATGGGAGTATCTCTCCACTCATGGGAGTATCTCTCCACTCATGGGAGTATCTTTGGAAGGAACTCCTGTTTTAATTGGGTAAATTTATAATCTGTGCCAGAATTGCATGACATTTGGAAAGGCTGCCGTTTTGAAGTAACTAAAAGTGGCGAAATATTTACAATAATAATAAATAAAAACAAATTGTTAAGTTAGGTCACAAAAATACTTTGCAAACAAAGGTAGTATGACTTTAACCCAAAAAAATGTGGTAATGTTTGCATTCAAATATTTATCCATTTAAATATAAACAAAGTTATACTGAGAATAAGCTCCAATTACTAAATTGCTCTGAATTTTCCAGATACCTTAGCAACTGGAAAGACAATTTTTCCTCAATTAAAAATAGTATAGCATGGTCAGAATTAACTGAACATGCTGATGTATTGTGAACAAAAAAAACAAAGTATAAAATACATCTTTGATGAAGATTGCAGGCAATTATATTTAAAAAAATTAAGACCATATTTTAAAAAGCATTCTTCAGGAAAATACTAGAGGCACAGTATTTGGGGGAGAGGTGGCCAATATACCAATTAGAAGTATGTGAAATATATCAAGAATAGTCATCCTGTTCGTGTTAGTATTTAATGTTCAAATAATTCATATATTCTTTTGGCAGGGGGAGTTTAACATGCATAGATTTTGTTGTTTTTTATTTTTGAAAAGAATTTCATTAAAAACAATTTTTGTATACAACTTTTTATAAGTTCACCAATGTAATGAAACATTTTGTTGACTAATATGTACTTTTTAAAATTACATATTTCTAATACCCTCTTTCCATCTCAAAATTGTCTCCAATTGGGAGCAAATTATACGGTTGATCAAATTTCACTTTATCTCTCTTTGATTTTTCTAAAATGTGTTTTATCTCTTCCCTGTGTTTTACTGTCCTCTCTTAGAACTCTGGTAAAAAAATAACACAAATTTAAATTTGCTTTCATTAACATGCCTTAACATGATCAATTTCACTCTTTTGTCTTTAAGAATCTCTTACAGTGTTTTGTAATGACATAGTTTATAAAGCAGACCTTGATCTATCACTGTGCTCAAAAGTAATTGAGTGGGGCTTCCCTGGTGGCACAGTGGTTGAGAGTTCCCCTGCCCATGCAGGGGACCTGGGTTCGTGCCCCGGTCCGGGAGGATCCCACATGCCGCAGAGCGGCTGGGCCCGTGAGCCATGGCCGCTGAGTCTGTGCGTCCGGAGACTGTGCTCCGCAACGGGAGAGGCCACAACAGTGAGAGCCCCGCATACCGCAAAAAAAAAAAAAAAAAAAGTAATTGAGTGGACCAGTTTAGATAAGACCCCATATAGACACTCCTTCCCTGATGAAGTTCTCTAGATACCTGATTAACTCAATCCTACTGAGAGAGGTGCAAAGAATAAATGAAGTCTTAATCATGTGTGTATTCTGACTTGGCCAACATGTAAATCCTTGTTGAACACAGGGAATCTGAAGTCAATAGGATTTTGTTTTCTAGTCAAGCAATCAGTCTACTAGTGACTATGCCGTCTCTTTTAAAATCAAAGCTGAGATATCTTCATCACCACAAACACTGGAGAAAAATTAAAGCAAGTTATTATTTTGTCGACTGTTTTCTGTATGACTCCAGGCTTTCCTCTGGAGTTGCTCATTTCCATGTCAAAGGGAAAATAATATTGTGCATCTCTAAAATAAACAGACGATTTTTCAATTATCCTCACCCAACTGAAAGAATTGTCACTTTAAAAAACAATGTTGAGCTTCTTTTCGTGCTGTAATAATTGCCAGTCTGCTCTAATGGCATGTGACTGGAGACAAATGACTACATAAAGCATTTAGGATAGGGTAGAGTCAGAACCAGACCCACACTGGACCGCCTGGAATTAACAAGGACTTTTTACACAAGCAGTTTGACTTTTTAATTGTTTCTGAATTATTTAATTTGCTTATTTTAGTGTTCAGCTGAATACTGAGATTACAGTCTTGTCATTTCTTATAAAAGGCATTTAGACCTCCATACCTGTGGAGGGCAGACTCTCAGAGGGCCCCCAGTCATCCTCCCTCCTGGTATTCATGCCTATGTATAATCCCCTCTTCCTGCATGTGGGCTGACCTAGCAAAGCTGATGGGATGTCCTTTCCACGCCAAGGTTTCACAAGGCAGTGATTTCACCCTTACAAACAGACTCTTCTTTGTTGACCTTGATGAAGCAAGAAGCCATGCGCTAGAGAGGCCCATGTAGTCGGAAACTGAGCAGGGCCTCCAGCCAACAGACAGCAGGAAGCTGCAGTCTTTAGTCTAACTCTAACTCTCAGAACTTGTGAACAACCTGCCAACAACCACACAAGCTTGGAGATGGATCCTTCCATAGTCAAGTCTTCAGATGAGACCTCACCCCCACCCAACACCTTGAATTCAGTCCTGGAGAGACCCACCCAGAGCAGAGGAGCCAGCTAAGCTGTGCCTGGACTCCTGGTCCACAGACACTGTGAGAACATAAATGAGTGTTGGCTTAAGCCTTTAAATATGTAGTAATTCATTCTATAACAATAGATAACTAATACTTGATACTATACCCTGGTTTTATTTGGGTTACATAAATCATTAATGGTTTTTACTAATACATATGTCAACCCGAGGTATCATGCTACAACCACATTTTTCATTGAGAGACACAGAGAATATAGGCTTTGAAGTCAGATGGAGTTGCATGTGTAATCCATGTGTTTATGCAAAGTATTTAAACTCTCTCGGCCTCAGTTTTCTCACCTCTAAGAGGCATTATATTATTCTTACTTCAGACGGTTGTAGGAAGTATAAGAAGTGTGTTCACTTAACAGGTCATCTGGAATTACTACTATTAAAATTCTAAAGAAAACTTTATAATCTATGACTTTTAGGACTTTTTTCCTTATTTCTGGCCACTCTGCCATTCTGCTTTGACGACTCATCCCCTTTTCAGCACAACCTATTGCCCCAGCTGTCAGGCCTCAGCAAAAATTTTGTAAGAGGTGTCCTACTGAAGGTCAGAGTTTTCTCACCATCAAGATGTCCAGGCTTGGGTGCCTGCAGGCCTGATGATTTAGTCTTGGGAGTTGATTGATTGCAGCCTCTTGGCACACACGGGGCTGGAGCTCCATGTCTGACCTCAAAGTTAGCTTCCCACCTTTGCTTTTTCATCCTCCTTTGGCTTTGCACCCTGTTCCCATATTCTCTTATAGTTTGGAAGCAGAGAAGGGTGATCATGGAAATTAGTAAAGTTTCTAATTCTTGTGCTTAAAATTCTCTTACACCATATTTTTATTACCTGTGTAATGAATGTGCTTGCTGTAACAGAGCACAGACGCAACTGGTGGGAAGCCCGCCAATTAAGAAGCTGCTCTGCCGACAAGTCTGGGCTCGGAAAATGTAGCATGTCTGAAGCGATTAGATGTTCAGAGTACTCCATTACTCTGTTTATTTGGTCTTTAAAATGTGTAATTCAACATTTTAAATGTACTCTGAAGATGAAAAAGAATGCATTTTTCATAGCTTATATGACATGCCCAATGTAATACTTAAGCAAGTTGCTAAATCAATCTGCAAAGCAGGGGGAAAAAAGTGGTCAGTATTTTTTTTTTTTTTTTTTTTTTTTTTTTTAAATGCTGGAGAGGGTGTAGAAAGAAATGAACCTTCCTACACTTTGGTAGGAATGTAAATTGATACATCCACTACAGAGAACAGTATGGAGGTTCCTTAAAAACTAAAAATAGAGCTACCGTATGATCCTGCAATCCCACTCCTGGGCATATGTCCTGACAAAGCCATAATTCAAAGAGATACATGCACCCCAATGTTCAGAGCAGCTCTATTTACGATAGCCAAGACATGGAAACAACCTAAATGTCCACTGACAGATGAATGGATAAAGAAGATGTGGTGTGTGTACACACACACACACACACACACACACACACACACACAATGGAATATTACTCAGCCACAAAAAAAGAATGAAATAATGCCATTTGCAGCAACACAGATGTACCTAGAAATGATCACACTAAGTGAAGTAGTCAGAAAGAGAAAGACAAATATCACGTGATATTGCTTACATGTGTAACCTTAAAAAAAAAAAGAATGATATAAATGAATTTATATACAAAACAGAAATAGACCCACAGACATAGAAAACCTATTTGTGGTTACCTGTGGGGTAAGGGGAGGTGGGATAAATTGGGAGGTTGGGATTAACATATACACACTGCTATATATAAAACAGAAAACGAGCAAGGATCTACTGTATAGCACAGAAGGCTATATTCAGTATTTTGTAATAACCTATAAGGGAAAAGAATCTTAAAAAGAATATATATATATGCATAACTGAATCACGTTGCTGTATACCTGAAACTAACACAACATTGTAAATCAACTATACTCCAATAATAAATAAATAAATACAGTCTCCACTCCCTGAGGAACTTTGTTTACAAGATTCTTTCTGCCTGTTGGCTCCTCTCTTCTACACTTAGAAGCATCACCTTTACTTCAAGACTCTCAGAGATAGTGTCAGACTTTGGTGATGGTAATGACAGCAGCTTCTTAATGAACAGAATTATTATTCTTATTATCTACCAGATGCTACACTTGGAATATCCTCATTACATAACAATTCTCTTCCTCAGCATTAATACATCAAATTTTAAAAATCATTTCTAATTCTCATAAATTTCATTCATGCAGTCCACATATAATTTTTCAACTGGATAAAGTGGCAATATAATACTGACCAAGGCTGACACGGCCCTTGCCCTCATGGAGGGCACCATGGTGGGTGAGGAAGGGTAACAGCTAAACTATGAAGCATGCATTATTATTATTCAATGCCCCAGATGGACAATGCGGGCTTAGAAAAGAAAAGCAATTTAGCTAATTCCACACACTAAGCAGAGTTTGATTTCCTTGTCCAATTCATTCTCTCATTCCTTGGTCTAACTACTTTATCTAAATTCTTATGGTATAGTATGCATGCAGCATTCATTCAGCACTTACTATATGCTGTTTTGCATTGATATTTAAATATCCATATGTGCATCCTTTCTTCCTAAATAAAGTGTTAAAACCCTTGAAAGTAATGACCCTACTATATATCTTTTGTATCCTTGAGGTTAAGGGCAGTGTTCAATCTAAAAAGCAGATATTCAATAAGCTTGATGATGATATGAACAGATATATTATCAACAGATATTATAATAAGTTTACAATATTAATATTTAACACAGCAAGCATGAAGAATATCTGCCTAGACACTTTACCAGTGTCAAGCATGTTATTTTAAAGCATATCAAATATGTTTTAAGGCATATCAAATTATTAAAATACAAAAACAAAAACACAAGGCTATTCTCTAATCTACAGACCTTACTCAGATTTTGCCAATGGTCCTAGAAATAATTTTTATAGCACAAGAATATCCAAGACTATGCATTGCATTCTGTTGTCTTATCACTTTAGTCTCCTTTAATCTAAACATTTGTTGAGTCTATGTTTCAAGACTTGACATCTTTAAAAAGTATAGTCCAGTTATACAGAGAATTATCTCTAATTTGGATTTGTGTGATGGTTCCTCATTATTAGATTCATATTATGGACTTTTGGCAGGAGCACCTCAGAGATGATAAGGTGATGTAAAGTTCTTCTTAGAGCACTGTATCAGGAAGTACACCCTATTGATTAGTTCCATGATTGGGGCTAAATGGATAAAGTGGTGTCAGTCAGGATTCTCTACCGCAAAGTTAATATTTTACCCTTTGTAACTGATAAGTCTTATAAGAAGATAAGTTTAGACTATGCAAATATTCTGTTACTCCTTAAAATTTCACCCACTGGTTTTTATATCCATTAATAATTTTTGCTTGAACCAATTATCATTATTACAATTGCCAAATGATAATTCTAATTCTATTAGTCTTTCTACATTTATTAGTTGTTTGGAGAAGACAAACTGTGAGAAAGAGATTTCTCTTTAATTTGTTTAGTTAACTAATTACACCAATTTGAATTCATGGGTTCATATTCAATAGGTTAAAATCCTTTGCTATCATTATTTTGGTGCTCAAACTGTCTCATATTGGCTATTGGAGGTCTCTTCAAACTTACTCCTATGTCCTTTGGAAACATCAGTCATCGACTACATCCTCACTTTCTGCCACATCATATTCCGGGTTCATCTTGTACTTTCCTTGCCCCAGCCCCAGAATCAGATATTTCTCCAAGGAACCCTGGTTCATTCGATTTAGTGGAAAATGGTATTTGGAAACCAAGACAGGGCCCATTTTCTTTTGAAACATCTCCAATCAGGCTGAATAAGAGAATCCACGTTGGAAAACCAAGTGACCCTTTCTCAGTCTTCACCATACGTGCCCCAGCAGGGGCAGGACTTGATGATTCACTCACTTGAAATATGCTCCTTCCTTGGCTTCCTAGGTGACATTTTCTGAGTTCTCGTTAGACCTCACTCGTGCCCCTTCTTGGTTTCCCCTGTAGGTTCTTCCTCATTTTCCTGACCTTTGTTTACTGTATTACCCTAGGACAATCCTTGGAGCTCTTCTCTAAGTATACACAGTTCCTAAAGAACCTCACATGGGAGGCATCATAGCATGATTCTAGAAGTCAGTCTGCCTGAGTTTGCATCCCAACTCCATACCTTACTAAGTGTAAGTATGTTATAGGGAAGATACATAGCCTCCTTTGCCTCAGCGTCCTCATCCATAGAATGGAAATATTAATAATACCTACCTTACAAGGTTGTTCTGAGAATTGAAACTGTTCCTGTCCCATAGTAAACTCTATATATCATCATCATCAAGTTCCACATTTCTAAATACCATCTTTATACCTCTCCAGCCTCAACCTCCCCTACACTCAGAAATATTTCCATCAGCTGGATATATAATGGTGACTAGGTGTCCAAAAGAAATCTCAGAATTAGCATTTGCAGAACCAAACATTTAACTTCATTCATAATAGCTCGTATCTACTGTCCCTAGTCTTCCCCATTTCAGAAAATAAGAGCCAGAGGGATCCATTTGAATTATCTCTCTACTTGAAACACTCAAAAGACCTACCTTTATAAAAATTAAAGCAAAGCCCCTTACCATGACCTATGGGCTCTATGTAGCTTTGCCTCAGCTACTTCCACAACCTCACATCTCTTTTCTGCTTTCCCACCCACTCAGAGCCTTAGCACCCTCTTTTACCACTGCCTGAAGCTCTCTTCCACATCCCAATGCCTCATTTGCTCACAGTCTATGTTAGTCAGAGTTCTTCAGAGAAACAGAACCAAATAAGATGTGTATATAATTTCCAATTCAAGACCCAGGAAGAGCCAATGTTTCAGTGTGAGTCCAAAGGCAGGAAAAACCCATGTCCCAGCTCAAAAAAAAAAAAAAAAAATATATATATATATATATATATTTGACTATTTTAAATATATTTTAAAAATTTTATATAGTCAAAATCATATATTAAAATAATTTCATGTAATAATCATATGCTTTAAAAAGTCTTCCCTTACTCAAAATTAGTTTTTAAAACCCAATATGTATATTTATTGTATTTTTATGATATTGCTTTTAATATTTAAATATGATTATTAATTTGGTACAAAGTATGGGGTATAATCCAATTTTCTTCCTTCCATTCTTCCTTCTTTTCTTTTTTTCTTCCCTTTTTCTTTCTTCCTTTAAACTTTTATTTAAATGGCTTACCCCATCATCCTAAGTGCATTTATTAAACAATCAGTATTTCTTTATTTACTTGGAACTCCACTTTATGGATGTTTTTACGAGCTCTCCATTGCGTTGCAGGACCTTCCTTCTGATCCCAGTGCCAGTATCACTGTCACTCTACACAACTTGCTAAAGACACCACCACCAGAAGCCGACTCACTGAACAGTGCATTTGCCAAAGGACAGAGTCACTTAATTGACAATTTACTAAAACTGGATTTGTTTCTTGGACAGGGGTCCTCGGTAGGCTCTGTGGACCCAGGGCCCAGGGTGCCAGGGCTACAGGAGGTCCTCGCCTTTCTTTTTCAGGTTCCTCCCCTCTCTGCTCAACCTTCCCACTGGCTGGTTAATACCTATTTGGTAATAAAAGTGTTTTCTTTTTCTGCTACCTTGGTGGAGAGGTTTCCTGGGTTGGGAGAAGTTTTTGTTTTTAATTATGTTTCCCCAAAATAGCTGCCAGTGAATCAAGTTTCTCCTCAGACCTCTCACTCTTCTCTGTTTCCCAGAGATTTTTCTAATCATTTTCTCATGCTTATTTCCCACATACAATTCAGAATCATTTTCTGAGTCGAAAACAAAAAGGCTTTGTAGGATTTAGACTGAACTTAAATTTGGTGTATATATATTAGATTTAAGATTAATTAATGTTTTTGTAAATTGAGCTTCACATCAAGAAGGTAGTGTTTCTGCACTTATTCTCTTTCTTTTGCTCACCCCAATAGTTAAATAGCTTTCCTTTTATAGATTCTGGATATTCGTTGTTAAATTTATACCTATGTGTTTTATGAGTAATTACCATGGTTTTTAAATTAAATTTGTAAGCCATTTTTTTCCCATCACATATATTCATATATACAATTTATTGTATATATTAATTATGCAGTCAGTCCCCTCACGGACCATTCTTTTTTTTTTTCAAAAAGATTTTTTATTAAATTACCTTGAGTTTTCCAAGGATAAAAATCATATCATTCCTAAATAATGACATTTTTTCTTCTTTCCAATTAAAAAGAATGGTGACAAATATTATCAAATGCATTACTTGCTCCCAGTGAACTGTTTTTATTTTAATATACAGATTATTAATTTAAATCTTACTTCTCAATCTGGACCGTAAATTCTCTGTAAAATCGTGGTTGTATATATGTTCTTTTTCGAGCAATTCTTAAGAAGTGAAAATCACAAATAACCAGGCTACTAAATTTTCATTTTGATTAAGAGTTGCAGATGTTTTTACCCTTGCCCAGTATTCTAGAAGCAAGTGTTTCATAACTTCAGCATCCATAAAGATAAAATCAAAACTGTCACTGCCAGATAAAAATCCAAGTGATGAATTATAATATCGATAAAACCCACATAAGAAAAATAATAGCCTAGTAAAGGTATCATTTTCAAAATAAACTTTCATAGGACATTTCACTAAGTCTAACTTGACACACTTCTTTAAACTGAATTTTGCAATTTTGCAAGCTTATTTTGAAAACATATAGATTAGTAAACAAGACACAAAGTTAACTGATTTTACTACATATCTGTATACAGGAAATGTATCTATGAAATTCTCTCTGCCTTGTACATGTCCTATCTTCATAAAACACAACCGTCTTGTCTTTTTTATTATGAGGGTGAGGGACCAGTAAATTAAAAGAATAAAAAGATTAACCAAAGCATATATTAACTCTGAGAGAGTAAAATTTTATTGGACTTTATATCCACTGCCAAATGCCCAACAGCCTAAGGAAAAAAAAAAGCAAGGACCAAATGAGAAATTTTTTTCAGTGCAAAACAAGAGCTCGCCTGGCTGGAAATAACAGTACACAATGCACTACCTATACAGAAACAGACCTAGGATTAGTGGCGTGTGAAAACTGGTGATTAAATTGTACAATAGCATCGTGTGGTGTCATAGTTTACTTTTCCTCTAACTGTAAATGTGGAGGAAATTAGGTAATCCAATTTTGCATTTTACTTTGCATTTACAGAATCATCTGTAACCTTTTCCCAAGAAAAGACATATCCAAATTATGTGTTCCAATATGACCTGGCACCTTAGGTTTTCTAGTTCCTCTCTATAACGTTGAAAACTCCTACTGGGCACATAAACTCCAGAGTGTAGGAGAGATTTGTGATCTGACATCTAAGACCCACCTGAAGCTAAAGCCTGACTTTCCAGTGTTTTCTGCAGCCACGTTGCACTTGAACTCATCTATTCACCAGCCCAAATACATGTTCTTTATGCCACTGTTTGTGTATTTACTATCTGCCATGCTCGCACTGTCTTGTCTCGACTGTATTCAACACATCCTTGAAGGAAGCAATCACTCCTCCCTGCCTCTGAGGGCATGTTGGTGAACTGACCCCACCTCCCCAGGACCCTTGGGTCCCCATCACACTGGTGTTCAGGGGTGCAGCTTCCTCCAACTTTCACCAGCCAGCGTGGGGAAACTTTCCTCCCATCCCTGACACCTTCCATTATAATTACTTTATCACTCAGTTTCTTACAATGGATCCGCGATGCGATGCTTTGCTTTATTCAACTCTTTTTAAAGCACTTGTGTCTAAGTCAGCCTCCCTAGCCATGTAGAATGTATTTACTGGGACTGTGGCTGGAAGACATTCTGAGGAACCTGTCCATATTATACTCAAAATATCCTGGTGTTGGATCTCTAACCATCGTCTGTGCTTTGGAACACTGATTCTAATTTCCCGGAGCGAGTTCTTTTCCTGTCTATCAGGTTATTGATCTTGTTCAAGCCCCAGATATAAATCACATCTTCCCAAGAGGTGTATCAGAGCTTCATCCAAGTAAATATCTATCATCTTCATCTAACAACCCCAAACTTACCTGGACAAGATCAGGTGCACCTTACCATTTCATTATATCTGGATTCCTATATTATTTAACATCTGTGCCATTCAATTTTAATATTTAACTTAATGCTTCTGTATACTTATTTAACCCTTTGTGTTTGCGTTGTTCCGACTTGACTGTGAGATCCAGGAGGGAGCATGTTGTGCTTACTTCTCTCAACGGCGGTGGTGGGTACATGGACTTAACAACCCTACCCCCGTCTTACTGTGTCTTGTCCTTCCTACTTCCTCCCTAGTAATGTCACCAAGATGTCAAAAAGGCAGAAGAATTTTAAAGAATTCAAATATGGCTCTCTTGATCCACCACTTCCCTATTCTTTTTAAGAATACATGGACTTAAATAAAGGGAAAAGAAATTTCCATTCACAGCAGTGCTAAATGTTCTCTACTTGCTTGGCCCAGTAAAAATAAGTTACAGTCTTCAGTCATCTGGCCTTTCTGTGTTCTTTAGAGAAGATCCCCGTGGTAGGCAGCCTTGAAGATGGTCCTGGATGATTCCTTCCTCCTGGTATCCATGCCCTGTGCACCCTCCTGCTCTGGGATGCGGGCAGAGCTGACTGATTACTTTCTACTTTCTACTGATTACTTTCTAATGAGGACAATATGGCAGAAGTGATGAGATGCCATTTCCAAGATTAGGTTAGAAAAAGATAGAGGCTTGTGGCTTGGATCTCTCTCTGTCTCTCTGTTTCTCTGTCTTTCTCTTAGATCACTTAATTCTTGGGAAAGTCAGGAGGGGGCCATGTGGAAAGAGCCCTGTGAGGCTGGAAGCACGCATCTTCCTGCTGGAGCCTTGATAGGACTGCAAACCCAGCAGCACCACAAATCCACAAGTGCCACCACCAGGGAAACCCCGAGGCACAACCACCCAGCTAAGCTACTGTTGAATTGCAGAGCCACATATACTGTTGAGATATTATACATCTGTTTTCCTCAGTTGTTAAGTTTGGGGATAATTTGTGTGCGGAGATAACTAGTAGGTATGTATGTAATACCACTGACATACAGATTGTTTATATCTACTCTAGAAATGAAAAATCAGTGATCTAGTACCAGAATTCTTAATTTTGTTCCAAAGAACTGTTTGACAGACGCTAAATTTTATCTTCCATTGCCTACAATGCAGAAGAAAAGTAGATAGCAAGAGTGGCACTGAGGATCAAAACCAGCTCTGCTTAAATCCAGTAAATAAATAATATGACAGCATCAGTAGAATTTATTGTCTTTTAAGGTTAATTGGCCCCGTATGCAACGTGGATATTCATTAAGCTGCATATGTTCTGAGTAGATGTTTTTTCTCCACAGGCTTTTACGGTTGTTTCTAATTTTGGTTTGTAGATTCCTATATGATTTGTTAAAAGTTGATTATCCAATTAAACATTAATCAAATAAAAACAAAGTTACATTATTTCTAAAAAATTCTAGAAATTTGAAGCTTCATTTGACAGTGAAAATACTCTAAGTTAATATCAGTTATTGGGTACATCACACATCCTTGTATCTAAAATCAGGAAGTTTTCTGCATATGAGTAATTAGCTGTAAAGCTAGTCCTCAGGGATACAGAAAAAGAGATCAAAGTCTTGTATATGAAAGAATGGAGCGGAACACAAATAGAATTGGCTCTTGTAGGAAGTAAGTTTCACAACCTTGAAGAGCTTCAAGCATAGACTGGAAAACTACTAGGTGAGGATACTAAGGCAGAGGGAGAACCCAAATTGGGGGCTTGAATTTTGAGATCCCTTCCAACGTCAAAACTACATTCTAATGAAATAATTACGTAGCACAATACTTTTAATTTCTTTATTTCTCCTTCTGAATCCATTCTTTTCAAACTTAAGAAACACTATGTATGACATATTTCCTTAAGAAGAAAAGAGTCAGAAGTATAAAATACCGTGGAGGAATCAATCACACTGGCAAATAAAATAAGGTAATAATTGAAGTATTTCTATTTTTAGTGTCAGTGACAATTTATAGCTATTGTTGTTATCTGCAGGTACAGTTGCTCTTTAGTTAACTCTAAAAATATTTGAAAAAAATCAGAAGTAAGTCTGCTATGGAGTGTTGGGATAATAATTTACTGACGTGTTGCATGTCTGGTGCAAAAATTGAAAAGACAAGTAAAGCAGTGGAAGTGTGTTTGAGTTTATACTCTAGAGAGGCATTTTCTATATCCATTTTCAATTGCTCTTAGGACACTATAGTTATAGAATTCAATTTCAGTGTTCCCCAAAGAGAATTAAAAGATGAATAACATTTCAAAATTACACTGCTTTCAATTACTTGCACCTTTTTATCATCAGAAAAAGTAGAACAATATATTTTTTCATTTCAGAAAGAAGAAAACCCAAAATGCAATCACTGAACTGTTTTAAAGTCACACTTATTTTATTTAGAGGGTTTCCCTATTAAAAATTTTCATATGCTGATCACTTGACATTATAATAAATGTATTCCTTCTTTTCCTGAGGAAAATTAATTAATAAAATAATAACTATGCATAAGGGGAAAATTATATGTTTTAATTTTTTTTTTTGCGGTACGCGGGCCTCTCACTGTTGTGGCCTCTCCCGTTGCGGAGCACAGGCTCCGGACGCGCAGGCTCAGCGGCCACGGCTCACAGGCCCAGCCGCTCCGCGGCATGTGGGATCCTCCCGGACCGGGGCACGAACCCGCGTCCCCTGCATCGGTAGGCGGACTCTCAACCACTGCGCCACCAGGGAAGCCCTAATTTTTAAAATTAAGTCAGATATCATCCATCTTTAGCTGACAGAATTCTTTTGAGGCTCGTGTGTCTGAGGCAATTCCTAGAGAAGTTAGTGCTGAGAAACGACAGCTTAGTGGCAATCGCCTGAAAGAGATGACAGCTACTTATATGGCTTTCATTTCAGAAATCATACTGTCGCCTAAGGGTTTCTAACGGAATCCACTCAGTGTATTAATCTAGAGAGAGTCAGCCACACATACAGGCACACCAGGTACATTTGCATTTTTATGGGCCTTATTTATCATTGGCTAGGAAACACTGTATAACCTCCCCTTTTTTGTGTGTTTTTGTGCACTTCTCCAGGCATGCCATCCAATATCTCCCTGTTGTTTCCTTATTTCTATCATGGGGGCTGCCTTGACGACTTTTACTAAGCAACACACATAAGAGGTCATAAAGGGGAGATGTGACAGGTTTTTATCTCATCAACATACAACATTAAAGTGGCTTTAAATGTGGGTGGAAACACCACTCTTATCTCAAAACACCCACCTTTCAGCAATGCATACTCTCTAAGCACGGAAAAGAGAAATTTAATGTCACATAACTTCATAATTGGAGTTGAGGTCTTCAACAGTAGTCTTTTTGAGCTCTGATGATTTATAAGCGCAGGTTTGTTGGGCATTTTCTTTGGTGCCTCCTCTTCATTTATATCCCACTTCTCACACAAAAGGAGAATTTTAACTGCTCCGGTATGTGTTACTTGCCAGATAGTCACAGCCTTCTATTTGGTTACTGGTGCTATATTGTGCTATTTAGGGGTGTAAAGTAGCTCTTTAGTAAAATAGGGTATTGTAACTCTGATACGGAAAAGAGTAAACTCTAAATGAGAGAGAAAACAAATTGTGCCACAGGTGTATCTTATTTCATTCCCTCAACTTAAAAAGCCAGAAAGGTAGACATGAGGCTAGTTTCATACAGCGATGCGCCCTTGAGCTGTGTCACCCTGATGGATGTCACAGGTGCAGCAGGGGGAACTCAACGCCACCTCCTCAGCAGACTAGGAGGGGGGCTGAGGCGGCGTCAGGAGGCCCTTCTAGTGGCAAGCTGGCCCTGTTCGTTCTGCAGCATCCTCCCTTCTCTGTAAACATTGAAAGAATGGTGCTGGGTGCTAGAAAAGGTCAGTGTGTTGCTGGTTTTCATTGCAGGCTTAACCAAAGCCCTGACTAATACACAACTATGGAGAAGGCAAACTGCCAATTCTGGAGATTTAGGAGCAGAGCAACAGGAATCGTGTTTTCTGAAGGCGATGATCCATGAGGCATGGATTTATTCTCCGTTGGTATCCTATTCCTTGGGAGGTGGTGGCTCTCTCCTTGTCACTGTTAGATTCCTACCCATGAAATGTACGGTGTGTATTTTATAGATCACTTCTTATGGAAAGGACCACTATTCCACTCATCATCATGGTTACAATCACTCTTAGGAAACACGTTTATCCAATTTCTCTCTATACATGACTGTACCACACATCATACCAAAAATTAAACTCATATTTTCCTCCCCATTAGGAGTTTACTATTCAATACCCATACTATTGATGTGAAAATGTATTCTGTGGTTTCTAAGCCTTAGGATCTCAAATGTTGCCATGCTTTTTACCTTAGCACATGAATATGATGAAGAAAAGCTTAAATCAACAAGCCATCCACTGACCATAGTTCTACTGTATTGTATTGTATTGTATTGTATTGGCATATAGTTGATTTACAATGCTGTGTTAGTTTCTGCTGTGCAGTAAAGTGAATCAGTTACACACATATATATATATATCCACTCCTTTTTAGATTCTTTTCCCATATAGGTCATTACAGAGTAGACCATACTTTACTTTAAACTAGCTGGAGAGCTATTCCATGACACCTTAGCATCTCATGAAATAACGCTTAAAAACTACTGCACGAATAATAATCACACTCAGCACACATCAACGAGCCCTAGTCAGGTAGATGGCTCTCTTGACATTATAATAAATGTATTCCTTCAAAACAGCTTCAAAATCCTGCTTTCAGGTTGTCCTCACTGCATAATGATGGCAAGTTGAGGGTGATAAGCAGAGTACTGGCCTCCAAATGCCCACTTCCTAATCCTCAGAACCTGTGAATACATTATTCTACATGGCAGAAGGGACTTTGCAGATATGGCTAAGTTAGAGCCCTGGAGATGGAGATCATTCTGGACTCTCTGCATGGACCCAAGGGAATAACAAGGGTCCTTATAAGGGAAAGA
>NW_006791400.1:34040-50872 GCF_000442215.2 Lipotes vexillifer | reverse complement strand
GGGAAAGAGAGAGGTCAGAGTGTGAGAGGAGCTGTGACTAGGAAAGCTGAGGTCGGAGTGACGGGACTGCTTCCTGGGACAGGAACCAGGGGACCGGCCGGCCGCTAGGAACTGGAAAGGGAATGAGGTGAATGTTTCCCTAGAGCCTCCAGGAGGAATGTAATCCTGTTGGCATCTTGATCGTAGCTTAGTGAAGCCTAGTTTGGTCTTCCGACCTCCAGAACCCTAAGATAAAATGGTGTGGTTTTAAGCCGCTAAATTAGTCGTGATTTGCCACAGAAGTGAGAACAAACTCATAAACCTATGTTGTGTTGACTCTGAAACACATCAGGTTTGCTCACATCCAGGATGTGAGTATGCCAGCTCCTGCCTTGGGAAGCGGCAACATCTGATGAGCTTCTTTTCATTATTAGTTTCATAAGGGAAACCCAGTTTGGGTTTCAACTCTGACCAGCAGAGCTCAGGAAAGGTAGGAAAGACGAGAAAGAGCAGATCATTCAGAGCAAACGTCCCTACTTCTCAGAAGTCCAGGACGCGGCTGGTGGAACAAAGGCCCAGAAGCAGGGAGGGGAGCTCTGAACGGAGGTGCTCATTGCTCGTTTTCTTGCAATCCTGGCTGCTGCCACTGGTCATTTTTGTAGACTGTTCCATCCCCACTGGTTGGAAAACCAATGCTCCAAAAGAGAAGACCCTTTCACAAACAGCAAATATTATTTCCAAAAGAGGAAAAAAACAACTTGAAGAAAATACATTTTTCTTTATTTTCTTCTCACAGGGCGGAAGGGGAAAAGCACAAGAGAGAGAAAATGTGCCAATAAATCCTGCATTAAGTGTTCCTGGTATACCTCGCCGCAGTTGCTTTTGACTGAAAATTCGGTAATATTCTCCTATTAAGTATCTCCAGCTCGTGTGAAAGATAAAATAAATCTTGGAGCCCTAACAGCATTTCTAGCTTTGGGACTGCTCTGGAAAGGCAATGCATTATTATTATGAATCTAATTAAGACATACAGATAATCCTGTAGATCCACCAAAAGCTTTAGAATAATTCCATGTGCTGAACATAAATCTTCAAGTTATTTACTTCCAAGATGTTTTTAGTGCAAAGCAAGACTGCATTACACGATCGAGAAGATGTGTTTACCCAGTCCCTAGAACAATTATTTTTACTTTTAGAATGTCCCTCAATTTGGGTTCGTCCAATGTTTCATCAAGATTAAAACCAGGAGATGCCTTTTTTGGACAACAGTGCCACAGAAATGGTGCCCTGCTCTCTGCATCACATCAGGGGATGCATGATGGTGACGTGTCTCATTACTGGTGATATTCATTTTGATTACTTGGTTAATGTGATATCTGCCAGGTTTCTCCACTGTAAAGTTATTATTTTATCCTTTGCAGTTAATAAATATCTTATGGAAAGACACTCTGAGGCTATGCAACTATCTCCTTTCTCATTATGCTGTAGATTTAGCATTCATTGATGCTAATTGTCTGAAATGATTATTACTGGGGTGTTGCTAAATGGTGATTTTCTATTTCAATCATCCCTTCTGTATGCATTAACTGTAATTCTACTGTAATGCAGAAGACACAGCTGTTAATACTCCTTCAAAAGCCTGATGTCATGGGGCAGGGCCAGGGATACTGGCATTTCTACTTCCAAACATAGTAGCCGGATGTACCTCCCTCTGCTGTTACAAATCATGACAACAGTGTACATAAGAACAAAAGAAGATGACAGAAGATGATACAGGAGGAGGACAAGAAAGGGAAGGTGAAGAAAAAGAGAAAAAAGGAGAGCAGTAGCGCCACATGGAAAACAGACACATCTCGATTTCCTAGTTGAGAAACTGGCTAACTTAAAACCCGCTCTGGAAAGATACTGGGATTTGTCATTTCGACTCAGGTCCATGCAGCATCATTGGTCCTATTTATCTACCTTCGCCCACACAATCTACCCACACCCTTTCTTTCTTCCTCCTCTGATCCTCTCTTAATATTTCAGACACAAAATATTGGCACAGATTAAACTTTCTTCATCTCTCGCTACAGATAAACAAAAGAAAAATCCTCTGGAAAGGGAAAAACAAATTTGAAAGCACTATTCTTTCCATGGACCCACACCCCCCCTACAGGCTTACATTGCTGGGTGAATAGTTTTCACCCTGCTCACCCACACTCAATAAGCAGTAAGCCTGGCCGCCTTTTCTCTCTTGTCTGACAGATGCTTTTTCTTGTGGATAATAATCGCTAACGTGTATGGGTACCCACTACATACCATGGGTCCTCTTGTGGCTGTACTACCCAGTATTTCACTTAAACCTCCAACACAGTATGAGGTAGGCATATCCCACTATTCAGATGAGTTTGATGGAGAACACAATTTTTAGGAACCCACATAAGGTCTTACAGGTCGTTAAACGTCAAAGTAAACTGACTCCAGAACCCACCTCCTTAACCACTGTCCATACGGCTCCCTGATAAGAAAGCCAACCAGTGGGGAAGGCAATCTTTGCAGCCTTTCAAGTATCGTCATCAATTTTTTAAGAACTATTTCTCACTCATCAGAATGTTAAAAAATATCACAAAAGGGCTAAAAAGAGCATTCTCACATCTTCCTTCATGATCATAAAAACAGTACCTGTTTATTGCACGGTTTTCAATAATAAACTCAGTTCGAGCATTGAATACTCACATCCAGCCAGTGAAGAGTGTATTGTCTCTACTTTGCAAGTAGGCTGTGGCTTAAAGTTCTAAGATAATTTCCCCCAAATAATAGGTATATTTAAGGGGTCAAGCCAGGACTTGATTGACCCCAGAATTACTTATTCCAAAATTCTGTTCATAATCATTTTACTATACCGACTAATAAGCATTTTCTTTGGAGGTTTATCAGAATTAATAAAAACAAAGCATTAATAAACTAGAGAAAGAAACACTTGATCTTCACTGACTCCAAAACCAGAACTGGACTATCTCAATAACCAGGAAGCAAACACAAACACACAAATACACTGATGCCTCCAGAAACTCACTGCAAACTTCTTTTGTTTGCCAGTTTCCTGAGGCTACCAATCTTAGATGAGTGAGTGTATATGCCACGTGATTTAGCAAGTTATTTTTAAAGGACAGCAAATTATTAATTGAACTGAATCACTTCTACCTGCCAGCATTCATCTAGAGCTTAAGAAATAGCGTTTCTAATTCTAATATAATTCTTTCACTGCTTCAAATTTCAAGTTTTTCAAATGTATTACCAGATCTCAACCAGTACTAGCCACACGTCAAGCGAATTGGTATAGCTAACTCTTGGATAACTTTCCAAAGTGATCTGAGATTCTTTGCTCCATCTGGAAATAAGCCGCCTTCTCATTTGCATATAGGAAGTTCTGACGTACCATGCGCTTGTAGATTGCTTTTACATCTGATTAACAGAATAGTACTTTGATTTAAGTGACTGCTGATGACCCTGTAAAAGCTAATTTATCTATCTCACTTAAAAACTTTTTTGTACAATTTATGTCATTGATGGGGAGAGACATTCTAACACTTGAGATTTTCCTTAGAGGTGTACCATTGATAATGTCATCTTTCTGTTCAAGTCCTGGAGGTCTCAACTTTTGTGATTTCTTTAAAAGGTCACTTGATTTTCAGAACTTCAGGGAATTTGAAGATTTCCCACGTAATAGGTTAGCAAGTGCTTCAGTGTTCTACGTGAAGAAATGAGACTTTGCCAGATATACATCTCTCTGTTCTTTACGATTTCCCTATAAGTGGGACACATAAAATATATACCAGTGACAAAGTTCTCCATTTCACCTGTCGGGTAAGAGAGAAGTATCTGGTCTCAAACCTTGCTCCGTTAGAGCGAACCTTTGTTAGAACCAAACCTTTTCTAGCAAATGACAGTTGCAGTTTGCTCCTAGTTTCCTCTACTGGCAGCATTAAGAAAGAAAGTCGATGGGAACAAAGTCCAAACTGGCAGTTAGGATTAAACTTTGAGAAACGAATGCTTTTTACCAAAGGCAGAGAACTTCGGAGCTGTACTGGTTGAAGCAATATGTACAACCACAAACCAAGTGTGGGTGAAAATGTGGATACATGCTTGATCCATAATTCACCATAAACTAGGTGCAATTCTAAAGAGAAAAACCTCATCGGAAAATCTGACCTAAAATATTGATATAAGTTCCAAAATGGCACAGAGAGAGCATATGTTCGATACAAAAATGTAGGAAGAGAAGAAAGAGAATGGCCAAGTTCAGAATAAGTTGTTAGGAAAAGTCTGACTTCCTACTAACTCAGATTTTATTGATTTATTATTCTTTAAAAGAACATATTAAGTAGCTCTGTACCAGAAACTCTGTTAGACATTTTCTCATTCAATCTCTTGCTCAGTCTTGTCAACCATACAACCTCCTCTTCCTGGAAAAGGCACATTCTCCCCGACTCCAAGAAACGGGTGGCCTTTGTTTCTTCTGTGTGAAATGCTCCCAGTGGGTTGTTTCCACCCCACACCCCAACTTTACTCTTACTATTGCTCCCATTTTAAGATCACGCCCTCAGGGACGAAGTCCTTGGCTTTTCAAGCCAGGCAAGAGTCTTTATCACCTGTGGTTGTAGAACAGAATTTCTCTCCCTTTTTTTTTTTCCTCTTCTTTCTTCTCCACTTTTATCTTTTTAAATTTTATTTTTATTTTTTATTTTATATTGGAGTAGAGATGATTAACAATGTTGTGTTGGTTTCAGGTGTAAAACAAAGTGAATCAGTTATACACATATGTGTATCAATTCTCGTACCTCCCGTGGTGTCACTGATTGACTGGTATCAGTCCCCTGTGTTCCACGGTAAGCTCCAAGAGACCAGGAATGGAGTAAGTGAATAAATGTGGTGCAACATTTTAGAAAATTGAAGAAACGTACAGACAGAACAGATACTTGAAACTTCACCTGAGTGACACTAGGGTCCATGGGATTTTCATTGCATATGGATGTTCAGCCTCCTCCACCATCTTTGAGATCCAGGAGCATGTTTGGGAATTTTTTCCCCTCATATTTTCACAACGAATCATTGAATATGGAAAAAAAAAAAAAAAAGGGGGGGAACTTGTAAATGGTCCAATCCAATATAATTTGAGAGATACTGGAGTGTTGCCTCCATAACTGCCTCTGTATAACCGGGTTCTGTCCTGGAAGTGGTAATGCAGCTTCAGAATTTCTAATTTCTGCCAACCAAATAAGTGCCATCTTCAAACACACACACCAGAGGGTTTCATCAGATTCCTTCCAGAAACATTGTTTCTCATTCTTTACCCCACAGCTGCTTACTTCTTGAAAAAACTTGCTGAATGATATCCTGCTACCTTGAGTCATAAAATAATTCAGATTTTAGGCTCTTGATAAAACAAAATGAAATATAATAGTTTCTAAAACTGATCATAGTAAAGACTATAAAACTAAGATAACACCTCTCATATTATATAATACAAGTACCTAGCACATTATACATTATATATAATGTCAGCCAATTATCCTAATTATTATTATATATTCTAATTTACATATAGAGAAAATTAATATGCAAAACTAAAGTTGTGCAATGAGTCAGGATGGTGTGTTAATGGATGATTTTATTATAATTCAAAAAATGAGGATATTGATATTTCAAATAGATAAATACACACAAATGAGGGAGCTGAAATTTCTTTTTTCACTAAATAAATATTTTATTCCATCTCCTATACATAATTATACTATTTTCCATTGTTTTTAGAACACAGCCTACATACTTGTGTTTTTCTGTTCACCTTTTATACTCTTACTGCATTTTCGCCAAAATATTTTTTAGCCCTGGAACGTAACCGCAGAACATTTTGTTTTAAATTTTAAAAAGCAATCAACAGAATTTGGGAAAAAATTATCACAGTCATTTTGACTGGGGAATTTTATTTTACTTTTCCAAGAAACATACTACTGGAAGTATAAAAATATACATTTCTTTGAATTTCACTTCCTAAAAGGTAAACTTCTTAAGAAACAGAAGGAATATTCAGAGAACTGGAGCAGAGTTGTCAGCTTTAGATAAGTTCTTAAATAATGCTTCAAATCAGTTAACTTCAGATGAGAAGAAAGAAAAAAAGATAAAAAAGAGAAATTTGAAAAACGTTTTATGACATCTTTGTTCTTTTTAATTAAAAACAAAAACAAAAACCCCTGCCTTGTGCTTTCTCTGGGGCCAACTAAGGACTGGGGCTGTTAGACAAGGGAACGGATTTCCTTCTCAAATCCAATTAGGAACTTCCTCTGTGGAGTGGCCTAACAGGAGCTGTTCATAAGCTGGCTGAAAGCTCTGTTCCAGGAATACAAATTCTCCATCTAAATACTATTAAGGATGGAAAAAAAAGATAAAGCGATCCTGAAAATTCAGTATCCTAAAGGAAAATGTACTTCTATTCAACAAGCGTGTATTTAATTTGAAATACTCTATAGCACTTACTGGACAAACAGCCTTACCTGGGGAGAAAGGCGTGCAGTTCTCTAAAGCAGTAACTGCCCAAATAGAATTACTGGGGAGGAAATAGCGAAACTGGTTGGAAAGATTTCTTAGAAGAGGGGTTGTATGAGCTGACCCTTGAAGGAGTGTGGCAGAATAATATTAATAAATAGAGTTGGCTCCAGCTAATACATAGTGCTTCCCAGGAGCTGGGCCATCCTCTAAGCCTTTCACACCTACTAACTCAGGCTACTTGTAGCAGCCTGATGGGGTCCGGGACATTATTATCCCATTTTAGAGGTGAGGAAACTGAAGTTCGGAAGTGATAAGTAACTTTGTGGTGCTCACACTTTCTGTAAATGACTTACCTAGGACGGGAACTCTGGTACAATTTGCACCCAGGATTCCGGGATCTTTACCACCATCTGCCGCCTACCGACTTGGAAATCAGGGAATGGGGACTGCTGAGAGCTTCATGTCAAAAGTCATTTTCTGGATCTCATTTTTTCCCTAAAATTTGAGAGTTATTTGAGGTTGGATTATTTTTTTAGGCTCCTTTCCTGCTCTGAAATTCTGAGGACCAAACCTCCCAGAATCAGGAAATAGCCCAACAAAAGGCACTGAGCAACAAAATAATAGGAACTGTTAGAATGGAGAGTGCCAAGTAGTATACTGCTAAATTCTGGAGCCTGAAATATCTAAGCAAATATGTTTTTAAAAAACATCTTTAGCTACTCAAACTTCAGTGCTTTGGAGGATGTTTTAAGTTAAATATTTCATTGTTAACTAATTGTTTATGGTGCCTTCTTGGTATCTTATGTTAACAAACTATGTACATTTTGCTGCAACTTAACGTGAGTTCTACTAATAACACTCCTCCAACCTTTACACCGTGAAAGAACCCTTCTAACAAGGGTTTAAGTAAATCATTACACATTTAAAGGTAAATTCTCCAGCATGGTTATTGAGTGCTTAATATGGACCAGGTGTTCTACTGGGTCCTACCAGGTGTTCTACTGGGTCGTAAACACGTATCTATGTCTTTGAAATGCTTGCCATCTGAATTGTTCAGATCTTTTAAAGAAAAGGATTATAAAGTAATCAAAATGTTTTCCATGTGTTAATTATGCTTGCCAAATATAAATTAATATCATGTCTAGGTAGAGAACAGATTGCTGAAATAACTGAGGGAGGAAGCTGAGGGCACCTAATGCCGCCCTAACATTCTGTTTGGATAAAGCAATAAAATCAGTGTGGCGTTATAACACCATTGGGTTGATTTGTTACCAGCCAGAGAACCATACTCATTAGTGTTCATAAACTAAATAACGTCAAAGAGAAAAGAGTCTGTAGTGGAGGCACTGCGTTCCTCTTCCCTTCTTACGCAATATTGTTATCAGTCACGCAAGATTACTTTTCAGTACTTCCAAGCTGGTAAGAAACAGTAAGATGATAAAAATAGAATCAAAATGTAAAGCAAACAAATGGAGGGGAAACACAGAACTGGAATGCTTGAGATAAATTTAACAGGGATAAATGTAAAACTCTTAAAATCAACCTATCAAATACACTATTCAGTTTTGCAGGCATTATTAAAGCAGTTTGATGTACAAATACTTGTTTTGTTTTTATATGCCCCAGCTTTTTATTTTAGTAAATTTATTTATTTTATTTATTTATTTTCTGGCTGCACTGGGTCTTCGTTGCTGCGCGCGGGCTTTCTCTAGTTGTGGTGAGCGGGGGCTACTCTTCACTGCAGCGCGTGGGCTTCTCACTGCGAGGCTACTCTTTGTTGCAGAGTACAGGCCCTAGGCGCGTGGGCTTCAGTAGTTGTGGCGCACAGGCTCAGTAGTTGTGGCTCCCGGGCTCTAGAGCGTGGGCTCAGTAGTTGTGGCGCGGCATGTGGGATCTTCCCGGACCAGGGCTCAAACCTGTGTCCCCTGCATTGGCAGGCGGTTCTTAACCACTGCGCCACCAGGGAGGCCTTTATATACCCCAGCTTAGTAAGAACAACATCTGATAAAGCTGTTAAATATGTTAACTATTAGACTGTTTAACCTTCCTATATCAGAAAGGAGAGATCATATTTGGCTTTAGGTGTTTGGTTCTGAGCTTTAAAGTATTAAGAGAGATGTCAGTTTCTACAGAATACATTCACAGCAGGGAATCTGTGATGAAGGGAGAGGTTTGAATATGTACTCACTTGTCCACATTCAAGTACACTTATTGAAAAGCTATTCCATAAAAGGAAGTTGGAATATAACAGTAATCAAGACAGATAATTCAAGTAGCCAGCATTGGACATAGCAAAGCTATAGAGCTAACAGATACCGGAGTTTCTAATCAAACAAACTTCACTCTGATGCCAGAGCACATGTTTTAGTCACTCTGCTACTTTGCTCTTAATCAAACAACCCTCTTCCAGTTGGGCAAGTGAACCCCCCTCCCAATAACCGTCTGCCTTTTGGTGTGTCGAAGAGGCCCTGGTCAATGGCCCACGTTGCAGCTTAACCATCAACAGCGCTTCCTAAACACACATCTGCACAGGCTGTCCCGGTTTGTACATTGTGAATAGTTTGGTCACTTTGATGAGCTCTATGATGCCATTAGGCTAAATGCGTAACACAGCTTAAACCAATTGGGTGTTTGCTGCTCACAGGGGCAAATGTGAATTAGGTTTGTGGGGTTAGAGGCTTGACTCACCTTGCAGGAGTGCCGTGAATACTCGGCTACGTCCTTAGTGAGCACAGGAGAGACTATCACAAGACCATGTAATGTATCCCCAAATATTTATGCCTCTGTAACATCCCCACCTTCTGTCTACCAGATATCCAAGTAAGGTTCTGAGAGAATTATGCCTTCCTGCCCTAAGACTGCCGTATGCCTTTAGGAATAGCAGTAGTTATAGGAATCCCAGGAGGACCTAAAAAATGTAGTTACTAAAATAATTTCGGATGTTCTGTGGTACAAATGAGGCGCCTCATTTAAGAAAGCGGGTCATTCCAAATCCCTTGCTTGCATGAGATTTTCAGCAGCATATACTCCCTTGTCACAAAGCTCAATGCTTCCCTATCTTGGCTTCATGCTAGAAGTATCTGAGGAGCTTTAAAATTATAATGATGTGCAGGCTCCACCCAAAAAATTCAGACTCTCTGGGGTGCGGTCCAGGCATTAGTAAATGTTAAAAGCTCCCCGAGGATATTCCAACATGCAGTCAAGGTTGAGATTTACTTCTGTGAATAAACAAACGTGTAAGGAAGCGAGTTGTCAGCTGCACCCCGACCTTACACCCCTAGATAGGGTGGGCATGCACCCAAGATTCCCGCCCATGGAAATTCAAAACCCTCAACCAGGTACTTGAACTCCCGTGGGGCCTGATGTTCTTGTAGGCTCGGTCATCTGCTTTTGCTGTCTTCAGTTTTTCTTTGGGATTCAATAATTTGCCCATTCAAATAATTTCAGGTTATGATTGCTTTTACATATTATTTTGAGCAACAGAGGAGGGATTTACATTTATGGAGGCAAATATATGTGATTCGAATTAGACATCCATCCCCTAAAATATCCTTAAGTCACCCCCCCCACAAAGACAGTGCGCTTACCCCATGGAGCCCTCAACCTTACAGCCTCTTACTCACTCTTCCCCCTCATTCACCTCTTGATCTTTTCTTTCATTCCCATCTCAAGATACACTTTTATGTTTGGTCTTACAGAGAAACCTATTATCTTATTGTTTGGGCCACAAGTAGACATCCATTCCCCAGTGTTGTTCTACCTTCACTTTTAAGCAAATTATGGAGGTATTTTCTCAAAAACAGCCTGACCCTAAGGAGAACTCTGGGACGATAAAAATGCTCATTTTGTTATGCCTACTAAATAAATGAAAAAATGGAATAAATTTACTTTATTATTGTACATTATATCAACGTTAGGCTGGAAAAGAGACCAGTTGCTACCATAATGGTGACTGAAACTATCCTAAAGTTAGATTAACTATTCCTTCTAAAAATATAAATATCTTAAATTGTCTGAGTCACATCTTCATTGGCCAGAGACTTGGCTTTGAGGGTAATTTGCCCATCCTATCCCAAATTACTCTGCCACTAGAGTTACAGATTATGGAGAGGAGATTAAAGAGATAATTAGTTCTCTTTTCTTCCTAGAAGAACACGTCCCATTTCTTCAGTTAAAAATGGTTCATTTTGTGTCATGATGGAAGTACTATGATCACTGATTATATACTATCAAAAATTCTGGGAGAAGTGAAAGGGGAAGATTTCCCTGGAGATCATATTTCATTTAGCGTATAAGGTTAAATAGACTCCCAGATGCTCTGCTGGAATAGAGAGATGCATCTCAAGAAACATGCAAGCAGCTAATTTGCCAGCTGATGTGAAAGCAAGCACCCGGAAGCTGGCAGCTCTCTCTGCATGAGGAACACGTATGATCTCGAGGTTAACAAGCCTTGTCCACTTAAGACTATACGCCACTAGGAAACGTGAGCAAATTCATTGTCCGTTGAACGAGGAGGGTGTGTTTGAACATCAAGAAACTGCTGAGTGAGAATCAGGTGCCTGATATTCCCGCCCTACTAAAATACTAAAATGCAAAGTAAACTGACCAACTGCACATCCAATTTTAGAAGTTTAGAACTATGTCACTTTCTGAATAAGAGGTCTGGTTTCAGTGTCATATAATCCCATCCTAAACTGAGTTGAAGATTATTTTGTTCACATGTGAAGACATCTAGAGCAGTCAGTGAACTCCTCTATTCTGATTTCTGTATTTATGAAATTAGAAACTTTATACCAATTTACTGTGTGCTGGTTTTCACTGACACAAAGTGAATGCTCTCTTTTACTCCTATCTCAGTAGGTAAAGAGAAATTGGATCTTCTCTTCATCTATTCATAAAGACCCGTCCTCATAAAGATGATGAAATTCACACTAACCAGAGTTGTGAAAGAAGACCATGCAATTCACACGAGCCTCTTTAATTAGATTTTTCTCTCCATTCATTTTGCCAGCTCAGCTCTCCTGAACTGTTCTGCCAGTTGACTCTGGAAGCCCAAAATGATTTATGCCTTTCCAAAAATAAACAATAACAAAAGCTCACAGATACAGTACAACTTGAGTCATTGGACCCAACCTATGGGAGTAGAGCTACTCAGGAGGGCAGCATTCAGCGTCTGAGAGCACGGGGTTGGGAGCGAGATGAATCTTACTCTATATTCTAGCTCCGCTGCTTACTAGCATGACCTCCAGGATGGGGATATCCTCTCCAAGATACAGTTTCCCTATTTTGAAAATGCAGAGAATAGTATGTCTTAAAGAATTCTTGCAGGATTTCAATATGATGGTGAATATAAAGAGCTTAGCAGAGGACCTAAAATGTGGAGAGTGCTCAGTAAATGTAGTCACCATCATCAGTCTTCACAGGGGAGTGGGGTGCACAGACACATGAAGAGAGGTGTAGACCCTGCCTGCTGTACCCTTTCTTCTGTGACAGCAAACATCTCCAAGTTGGCTTCAAAATGGTGATAGCTGCCAAATAACTGGAGGTTTCTGGAGACATCGGGTGTGTTTAAAAGAGCTTTTCCTCCCTAGGGTCCTTGCTTCCCTGATGGGGTTAGTAAGATTTGCGGAGGTAACTTTGGCACCTTATTACCATGTATAATTTGGCCTCTGTGAGAAATGTGTGGACAAAAAGCCCAAGGTGACAAGGAGAATTCCAGTCGTGAGAGAACAACAAAACAGGCATGTTCCTCTAGCTTGGGCCCTGAAACACATCATCAAGATGCTCCAAGGGTTTCTGAAAATCTTTCCTAGCTGTGGAGTTGAGATGATATTAAAAGTAATGGCACCTTAGAGGCTGATTTAAAAAAATCAAAAGTCAAGTTAGCTCAAAATGTTGTTAGCAGACCCATTTCATGTGTTTTTCTTCACTAAATTAATAAATGCATGCAGCAGTTTTATCTGCTTTTCTGATTGATGAATCTGTTAGTGTCTTAAATGTCTTCTGCGTGATTATATAGGGATAGGAAGGCTTATCTTCCACTCATGAAGTGACTACATCTTGTGTTCACTTGCTGACAGATCTAGCGGTTTCAACGTAGCTATTAACCTAGTCATTTGCTACCTGAAGAAAACTGCAGAAGTACTTGGGCTTTTACTGTAACCAAACAGGCTGATGGGACAGTGTTCTTACCTATGAAAAGAAGTGATGGGAAATGGGTAACAGTCTGATGTCTGAGATATAGGAGCCTTTGATAAATATTCACATCTTCTTTTTTTTTTTTTTAATTTTTGTTTGGCTTAAACAACAGAAATTTATTGTCTCACAGTCCTGGAGGCTCGAAGTCTGAAATCAAAGTGTAGGCAGGGTTGGTTCCTTCTGAGGGTGTGAGGGAAGGATCTGTTCCAGGCTTCTTTCCTTGGCTTGTAGGTAGCCATCTTCATGTTCACATGTTTTCTTCCAGGTAACCCTGTCTGTCTCCAAATTGCGCCTTTTTATAAGGACACCAATCATATTGGATTAGGGGCCACTCTTATGACATAGTTTAACTAATAGTCACATCTTCACAATATGACTGAAGAAAGATGAGACTGGGAGTGAAGGAGGGGTGCAGAGAGGGGGAGAAAGAGAGAGAGAGAGAGAGAGAGAGAGAGAGAGAGAGAGAGGGAGAGAGATTGTGTAAACAGAGCAAGCATCCGATGAGAAAATGGCCACTTCTTTTCCAAGAGCTCTGAGTAAGAAGCACTGGACCCATTTCTAAAACCAAAACTAGAGCAAAACTTTATCTTAGAGAACAAGAAACACCAATGATAATAGTAAATAAACTAATTTGGTCAGTGAACTTTGTTCATTTTTTAATAAATTCGTTCTGTGATTTATAGTGTCCTCCTAATATATTTTTGAATAACTTCTTAAACCTATTCTCAGAAATAACTCTTGCAGTAAAATTATCTTAGGTAATTAGAATTAACTCAGAACATTATCTAAATAGAAAATTTACTTTTTTTGGAAAAAAAGTAAGCAAACAATTCAAAAACATCTCCTTGAATCTAGAAATTCAAATAAAAGGCAGAATCCAGCAGTAAATAAGACAGATAATACATTCCGACCAAGTGGGGATTATCCCAGACAACATGACTGCCTCAGTATTTGAAAATAAATCCACATCATTCACTGTATTAGCATAATAACAGGGGAAAAGTAAAAGCCTGTGATTTTAATGAATGCAGAAAAAGCATCTGATAAAATTCAATGTCCCTTCATGATAAAAACGGTCAACAAAAACTAAAAGGGAACTTTCTCTGATAATGAACACCTATGAGAAACTAACATCATAGCTAGTGAAATCTTGAAGGTTTTCCCTCTCAGATGGAGAACAAGGCATGGGTATACACTCTCATCACTTTAATTTAACACTGTAGTAGAGGCCCTAACTGGTACAATAAAGCAAGAAAATACAGGAGCATGAGATTCAGAAAGGAAGAAGAAAAACCGTCTTCCCTAGCAGGTAACCAGACTGTTTATGTAGAAAATCCTAAGGAATTTATAAAACAACTACTGGAATTAATACAGGATACAAGGTCAGTAAGCAAAAATCAATTTTGTTTTTACGCACTAACAACAAACTTTTGCTCATCAAAGACTCCATTAAGAACAGAAATAGCCAAGACATGTCTTGGAAAAAAATATTTACGAAACATATATCTGACAAAGAGCTGATCTCAAAAGTATATAAAAAACTTCCACAATGCAAGTTAAAGAAGACAAGCCATCTAAGAATGTTTTAAAAAGGCAAAAGATTCAGATATTTCATAAAGGAGGAGATACAAATGTCAAGGGAACACATAAAAAAGTTTCCAGCATCATTAGTTATCCAAGAATTGCCAGTTAGCTGGGACGAAGTGAGAGAGTGGCATGGACATATATACACTCCCAAATATAAAACAGATAACTAGTGGGAAGCAGCCGCATAGCACAGGGAGATCAGCTCAGTGCTTTGTGACCGCCTGGAGGGGTGGGATAGGGAGGGTGGGAGGGAGATGCAAGAGGGAGTAGATACGGGGATACATGTATATGTATAGCTGATTCACTTTGTTATACGGCAGAAACGAACACACCATTGTAAAGCAATTGTACTCCAATAAAGATGTTAAAAAAATAAATAAATCACACACGTAAAAATAAGAAAAATAATGAAAACAATGAAATACCATCACACACTCAGCAGAAAGACGATTATTTTAAAAGCCAAAAAGCTGGTAACGCCCAGCTTCGCTCCACGTGCAGGCGCTGGCTGACTCTCTTGTACTGCTGCTGGGTGTACAAAATAGGCCAACCACTTTGCAAAGCAGCCTGTTGGCTTCTTATGAAACCACACAGACACCTATCCTGTGATGCAGTCTTTCCATACTTAAGTATGTCCCCAAGAGACAGAAAAGGACAACCATAAAACTGGTACAAAAATGTTCATCGAGTATCATTCATACTATTCATAATTGCCAACCTAGAAACCACCTAGGTGTCTATCACCGGGTGAATGGCTGAAGAAATTGTGGTGTATTTACACAGAAATGCTACTCAGAAGTAAAAAAGAGCAAACTTTCAATGCATGCAACCACACAGGTATATCTTACAGACATTATAAGTGGAAAATGCTTTATACAGAAGAGTACAGTCTGTAACTCAACTTACATGAAGTTCTAGAACAGGCAGAGCTAATGTGTGGTGGCCCATGGGGCAGTGGGAATGATGATTGTCTAGAAAGAGCCATGAACAACTTTCCTGGGTGATGGTCATATTCTAAAAATCGTAGGTGTTTGTATCACTCAGGTGTGTGCAATTTGTCAACACTCATGGAGTAGGAACTTAAGATCTGTGCAGTGCACCATTTTATGTAAATTCTACCTCAAAAGAAAAAAGAAAGAAAAAAAATATTGACTTTTGGTTAGTGACATGTATACTGAAGTGTTTAGTAGGGAAGTGTGCTGACGTCTTCAACTTACTTTGAAATCCATCAAAATTGATACAAGACCAAATTGATGGATACTTTTTTGATAAAGCAAATATAGTAACAATATTAATTGTAGAATACAGATGGTGGGTATATGGATGTCCTATATATAACTTTTCAACTTTTCTATGTGTTTGAAAGTGATCTGAATATATATATACACACACGTTGAAATGTGTTTTTAAATTGCATGAATTTATTATAGACATAGGAGTCTAGAAATATTCACCAAGGTTAATATAAGTCAAATATTCCTTGGGAAAGAAAATTCATCTTTGAGAAGGAAATAAATTTCAAATCTCTTCCAGATATGACCTAGATATCATAGTTTGAAAGGAAAAAAGTATACTTACTATTTTCTGGACAAGAACATTTAAAAGTTTATATGATCTCACTGAAGTTGAGACTTGCCGGTTTTGTAAAATTAGGGATTAGAAACTTGATTGGACTATAACTTCTACAATGCCTGCTAACACTGTTTTAGAAACACAAGTAGGCAGAAAAAGAAGCTCTTAGGTTACAATCTGACTCGGGCCGTTTGAAATTTGCAGAGTAGAATTTAATAATAGTGCAACGAGTGTCTGTGTTTGTTTTATAAGAAAGACCTCTTAACTAAGGTATACCAGCAACATAATCTTTTGCATCCCGTGCTCATTCATTTGAAAACATATTGTTATGGTTTTGGTATTTGTATTTAAATTCAGAGATGTCATCTGTTATTAATAAGAGTTGAAGGAAAGAGAGTTCACGCCACCCATGAGCTAAAATGCAAAGGCCTTTTTTTAAATTCACAAATATTTGAATTCTTAATTAAGCATATTTAATGCTTGTCAATCACAGTGCTGAGTGATTGGTGCCCTTATTCTAATACAGTCTTACATGTTAATTTAGTATCAAAAGCCTGAAGACAGAGACTATATTTTTGGCATATTCTGTGATTCTCACCCTGGGCACTTAGCTATCATGCCCATGTGGCTGATAGGGGACTTATAGTTACTGAAGGGAAATATGTACGTATCAATTTCTTGGAAGGAAGACATTGAGAACACTCAGGGCTACTAGGATGAACACTAACAAACCTTCCTTTGTCTCCCCTTCACAGCTGGTTTTCACCAGAACCCAGTTCACGGCCTTGTGCTCATTCTGTGGCTGTGTCTTCACAGTAGAGAATGACAGTGTTTCCTGGATATCTAAAGGAAATCCCACATGCCCTTGGGTTGTGATTTTAGAAGAAAAGACAACTACATGCCTGGATAAGCTCTCTCCTCCCACTGCAACGTGGCCCCGGGTCCTTTTCCACATTCCTCCCCCC
>NW_006791400.1:16834-33462 GCF_000442215.2 Lipotes vexillifer | reverse complement strand
CCCCCCCCGGCCACCCCCGTATTATCTGTATCATCTTCCTCTAATTACCTCATTCTCCACGCGCATTAATCCCCACAACTCTCAAACACGTTGGGGAACTTTGTTTTCAGCTGGATGGTGTTAAACCAGAGTTCCTTCACTTCCAGAATATACTTCATGGTTTCAGTGTTTCCTTGTCCCCTGGATCTAAGCTCAATAAGCTACGCTCATAGCGAGGCCCAGATCTTTGCTGCCAAAGTAAATGAGTTTCCCTGGAAATGGTCTCGGACGATCCTGGGCAGGGGTGAGCAGAAGAAGGGGAGAGAGAAGGAAAGACCTCTTACCCTCGACTGTGTTACCCTTCAACTGTGACTGAAATTGCAAAGCAAATTACAGATCACTGACAATTTAAGAGGACAAATTATATGTGCTTTAATTATATGTATGTCTTAATATTTGAACTTTCAAAAAGAAATGCTTCCACTTAACATTTCAGAATATCTGACTTTATCCATTATCACTGTAGTTCAGCAGAATCAGAGAGTCATGGAAAAAAGAGTACAAGAGGTTTTCTAATTTAATAACCTTGATTACAGATGAGGATTTAGAAATATATTTTGAAACTCTTAAGAAACACTGAGCTAATTTCTATGTCTCTAATGTTTTTGCATTAAAACCCTACCTTTTGCTGACTATGGTGGATTACCTTAGCTACCTGAGTGGAGGAAAGGGTCTTGTGGAATATGTCAATATGGGCGGGTGGTGGGGGAATGGGGGCCACGTGAGGAGTTGATACATCAAAATAAATGTCAGGTCAGTGTAGCTGTTTAGTTGGGGTGTGTTACAGATAGGGGAGTTGGGCCTTAAGAAGTCAAAGGCTGTGTCACCTGTCTTCATTCACTCAACAAATGTTTATTTAACTTGTACCATGGATACTGTTCCAAGTGCTGGAGAAAGAGCAGAAAACATCTTTTTTAAAGTCAGTGATAGTGTTTGGACTGAGCGTTGAGAGGAAGAGAGCAGGGTGGTGTGTTCTAGGAAGCACCAGTAGGTCTGTTGCTGAAGCACAACGTGTGAAGGACGAGCAAACACCCAACATGGAGCATTTGTGAGTCTGTATATTTATTGCAATTGCTTCTTATTTGTGAGGAAGGTAACAGGGAGTCTTGCTTGGAATTGGATTTTAGGGCACTAACTAAATTCTATTAAATCTAAAATCTAGGTGTTTAGGCCAATTTCTGCCTTCAGATTGCACTTGTTTCCTAATTCTTGTGCTGTTCGAGGAGCTCCTTAATGCGACCTTATGTAAATCCCACTATAACCTTTCAGTTATAGTTTCCTTTTGCTGCTTTTGCTTAAAATAAACAAAAGACTGCCCCTCTCTTCAACCAATGCAGCGGGGTCACCAGATGGTACCGCGTCATCTGACCTCAGGTGGATGGCACCTGAGAGGCCCCTTCCCAACCCCCAAAGCAAAGTTCTGAAAAATTGTGTTGGGGAGTCTGTTAGGATTCACTTCAAGTATCTGGTTCTGTATAATTTGACATTTTGACCAGATCCCAGGAAATTCAGTCTATTAAAAAATATGAGACTCCTTGCACCTCTTGCTCTGGAAATCATTTCTGTCAGAGACAGAAAAATGTGACAGTATTTGGTATCTGACAGTATTGATGCATTTCATCATTGGTTCAACAACAACGAAAAATGATTTGCCTGAAGTAAATAAGTCAGTTACTATGAAATTGCTCTTCTCTACAATTAGGTTAGATCTGGGGAGAAATTTAACCCGAGGTAAATTAAGGAGGAGATAGAAAAGGTTTTCTGGATTAACATCCTCCAGTTACACAGAGGCTTTAGAAATAGATTTTGAAGCACTAAGAAATGTTGACTAATTTCTATCTTTATATGTTTTTGCATTAAAACTCTACTATCCGTTGCTGACACCAGTGGATACCCTAGCTATTTCAGATTTAGCTTGAAGGAAATTGAGTGAATCTACATTGTAAGTTTCATTCTAACAATTGTTTAGATTAAGCAAGACAGTCACATCTTTTCCAGGCTATGCCTTTGATCCTTTCTACAAGTTATTCACTTTTCTTCCAAATGTGCTTATCTTTTCTTCTTAAGAGGATTCTTTGGGGGTGGTTTGAAAATATGTATTTTTTTTGTTTAATCAAAATATAGCTAACATTTAAAAATGATGAAGCACTTGAAATTTTCAAATATAAATATTTATTTCCCTTAGAACACGACTAAAAAAATCACTTTCTTTGAAAATATGTAACATAATTGACATTAATCAGTTTTCTCTCTTGATGCATGAGTTTAAATTGTCTTTAAATGTCACAGAAAGGAAGCCCAAGGCTGGAATGAGCAGAAACACTATGGATTTATTCGAGTCTGTAATTTATTTCTGAAAACGCTAAACACAAGTAACTATGGCAGAGCGCCCCTCTTGCCAACGCTTAGGCTCCAAATGCTGAAAAATCTTTCTCCTCACAGCACCATGCTGCGTTTCTCACTTAAAAGGACAGTCCTGTTTTATTCAGGCAGGGTTGGCGAATTCCAGCAGTGATAGGGCCCAGGTGTCTACATAAAGGAGCAAAGCAGCCAGGTGTACAACGGTGGATAGATGGGCCATCTGAAGGCACACATCCATCTAAAGATGATCTTGCCATGTGGGTATTCAGGCCAGGTATTGCCGCAGTTTCTACTTTTTCAAAAGAAGCTGAGAATCTGAAATTTTACATAATTCTTTTTTCATTTAAAAAGATATTGCCCACTAATTCAACTGTTTAAACACCACAATGATCAAACATTACATTCCCATGGATCAGATTCAGCATTTAGAATGCTATTTTGTAATGTCTACAATAAAGTCTCACCTTATAGTATCAATAAATGCACAGAATGGGTTAGGTATACCAGGTCTAGAAGCAGACTTTCTTAGTTTAAATCCCTCTTCTACCAAGCTGTGTGACTTTGGGCAACTTATTCAATCTCCCTGTGTCGCTGTTTTCTCATCTATAAAGTAAGGTTTTTCATGGGGCCTACTTTATAGGGGTGTTGAAGACATTAAATATATTCAAATTGCTTGGAATATTGCCTACATCTAACAAAAGAGTCACTAAGTGTTAACTATTAAATCAGTACTATTGTTTTCATTATTATTATTATTATCATTATATACAGGACAAACACTATGGTTGGAACTGGGCTGCTACTGGAGTTCGCAGTTTGGGGTCAGGAGGGTAAGCAGCCTCATGGGAAGGAATAAACATTTTGAAAACCTCTATTGGGCTTCCCTGGTGGCGCACTGGTTGAGAGTCCGCCTGCCCATGCAGGGGATGCGGGTTCGTGCCCCGGTCCGGGAAGATCCCACGTGCCGCGGAGCGGCTGGGCCCGTGAGCCATGGCTGCTGAGCCTGCGCGTCCGGAGCCTGTGCTCCGCAACGGGAGAGGCCACAACACTGAGAGGCCCGCGTACCACAAAAATTAAAAAATAAAAACCTCTATTATTTTTAAGACACTTTATACAATTTATTCAATTCTCACATCACTTGATGAGGTAAACATTATTCTCATTTGACCAATGAGGAAAATGAGATTCCAAGACTTTAAGTAACTTGTCCACACTCATACAGTATACATTTTATAATCAGGCTTGTGTGAATACTGAACCCTTTCTCTACATGGTGTGCATGATTGCCTTTCTCAAAAAAATGGGAATCTAAGTTGATAGAAGAGACTGGTGAGCTGGCAGATGAGCCAGAGATCACATCCTGAAGATCGAAAGCACAGGATGGTTTAAATTAGGGCAGCAAGTTGAGGCCCTGAGAAGTTAACCTAGGCTAGGAGACTTAGAACCCAGTCTAAGGTGTGGACAAGGTGTGAGGGGCCAGGGACTATTGATGCCCAAAGGCCACCAGGTACGAGCCAGCAGTCTGACGAAATCAGGATTACTGACTTGATGCAAAGACAGAGGGCCCTCAGGAAGAACCGTGGGACAGCACTCCACGTGAGCCTTGCAGAAAGCCTCTTCTGTAAGGTTCAGGTGAAGGGGAAGGGGAAGGACTCAGAGGAGGGTCTCAAGGAAGCAGGATCAGTTCTGGATTGGCTTCCATTTCTGAGCCAGAAGGGGGAAAAGTAGGATTGACTAGGGACTGAGCCCCATAATGGAGCCAGGGCAGGTCAACAGCTGTGTACGCCAGTAGCAGATGAGAAGAGCAGAGTGGACGTGGGATTTCATTGGCAAGAAGAAGATATGTGGCAACCTTCAGCCACTTGCAGGGCCTTGGGAGACAGGGCATTTCCTGTTCACTTTGCTGCTTCAGCTGAGTCTGCATTCCCAACAGGGAATTCCCAACAGGGCTATTTGCAGGTCTACAAACTAACCTTTCAGCAAATCAAAGGGGAATGGGTTCCAGGGATTACATTAAGAAAGATTGATAATTTAAACCAAAATGCTGACTTGATATTTTACCATTACAAATAAAACTATCAATAACCAACATGACCTCTGCAGGCACAACTACATGATAACGTTTATCATAATTACAAGGTTGCACTTAGAACACAGAACAAGTTGTTTACAAGGGTGAGAATATTTAGGGCATCAGGTGAGAGTGTCTGGTGTGCCCCTGTTGCTCAGGTAGGGCACAGACTGTGGATCAGATTTCCTGTCTTGAAATTCTGGCTCCAATTCTATTCCTGTGTGACCTTGAATAACTCATTTAACTTCTCTGTACCTCAGTTTTCTTGCGTGTGAAGTGGGGATAATCATCTCCTTCATAGGGTTATCAGGAAGATTAAATGAGTTAATGTACGAAAGTACTTAAAACAAAATCTGGCACACAGTTGTTCTTGTTATTCTTTTTACGGTGTTATGATTATAGATTCATAATCCTGGTGAGCTTCTGTCCTGACCATGTTCTGATGGATACTGCCAATGTTTATGTTTGTTTGTTGGTTGGTTTTTTTCTGTGATTCTCATTGTACCAAGTTTTCTGGCTAACCAATCCTTCTAATTAACGCCTTCATTTTGTAAATATGCACTATTTCAATCTGGTAAAAGTAAAGTCTTATTGGTCTAGAGACTTTTTTTTAAAAGGCAATTTTGAAACTCTTGGCTCTGACTAATTATGTACTGATGATATCTGTAGTTTAACGATTCCTGAGAGCTGTGTCTTCAGGTACCCAGAGAGGAGTGCTGGCTGGAGCATCTGGGGCAGTTCTAGGTCCAGGCCTGGTTTTAGGAAACCCCACTTCCTACCTCTCTGACTTTTTTTTTTTTTTTTCTGTTAGCAATTACTGTTCCTTACACAGTTTCATTTACACCTAAAAATCATCAGCTCTACTTTTTATCTGTTTTAATTATTGGGCGTCAGTTTAATATTTATTTGAAGGAAGAAACCCACCACTAAAAGACGTATGCAAACCACTGATGAAAATAGGTTTCCACGATACGCGTGCCCACGTATGGAGATGTTATAGTATATAGTATGTGTGGTCCTGCCTCAAATGGGTCAGCGCTCTGCTTCCCGGGTTTGTTCTACGTTTCTCTGGTTAGAGGGGGCTACCTATGCACCGGGCAATCCTGGAAGATAGAGGACACAAAACACTGGTCAGCAAACACACTGGTAACATAGCCTCATCTCCTGCGCAAACTGCTTGCCGCCAACAATGTCAGGCAAGAAGAACGGGCCATCTTGACTAAGAAAACCATCCTCGGGTTGGGATGCAGCCCTTAGGACGGACACAAACCTTCCTGAGTCACTGGGCCACAGTGTGCACAGTGTGCCGCTTGTACAAAAACCATGAGACAGCCACCAGAACACGCGGCACACTTGCGTTGAAAAGCAGGAAGCAGAAATGAAGAGAGCAGAAGCACAGTGTTAAGTAGTTTTTCCATTCCTATCGGCACTAAAGAGTCCTCATCCACGATTTCCAATTCTCCTTCCTTCTGGAGGCTGGAAGTCCTAGGTGGCTATCTTCTCCCTGCTTCTCCACATGGTTTTCCCTCTGTGTGCATCTGTGTCCTAATCTCTTCTTCTAAGCTCACCAGTCATATTGGATTAGGGCCTACCTTAATGACCTCATTTTAACTTAATTGTCTCCGTAAAGACCTTTTCTCCTGTGGTGTATGTGTGTGCGTGCGTGTGCGCGCGCGTGCGCGCGCGCACACACACACACACACACACACACACACACACACACACACACACGGTGCCGCCTGTCTTCCTCTGCTGCCTCAGCCACTTCTTACTGACCCTGTCTCTTCACCGAAAGAGCCTTAAGGCCGCCCAGTAAGTTTCCCTCAACGTTTTATTTCAAAATTAAGGCATCAAGATACGTTTGCCTAAGCAGTACTCTCTCCCAAATCCACCTTAGCTCGTTGATACTCCACTGTGGACCAGCGTGGAATCCTCTGTATCAGCGCAGCTCACTCACTCTGTGACGGCTTAAAACTCAGTTTTCTCACCTGTAAGGGAGGGATTACACCCAATGCTCAGGTTGTCATGAAGACTGGATGATATATGTGTCTACCATACACACATGTTAATAAATATCCAAAAAGCTTTACTTATTATTGCTATCTACATTCTAGGAAAATGGCAAAACAAACCCCCCAAACAAAAAACAATCGTTTTGGTGAATAAGATGCCAAACAACGTATTTTATTTCATATTATGTGAAAAATTTTAATGGCTATCAACTGAGAGGTTGTTTTATAGAAGAAAAGGTAAATTCATAGTCTGTCATTCTTCTTACTGGGGATTACATGAAGTACCGAGAACATCACCTCACAAGAAGCTAAAATGTAACGTAAGTAAGTAAGTTTTCTAAATATGTATCACTGAAAATAGTACAGCCTTGGCCCCAATATACCATATCAAACGAAAACATTCAGAAAGTACAACTGGGCATGAAGGATTATGATCCAGGGAGAGGCCTTGGTCTCTGGTATAAAGATAGAGGGGAAGAGGATACTCCATGAGCACATAACCAACCCAAACTATTTTAACTAAGGAAAGAACCCTCAGTCATGGCAATAATCCTGAACTGAAGCATCCGTTCAGGGCGCTTTTTATTTTTTTAATTTTTATTTGTTTGTACTTTATTATGTACACGCAAAGATGGAACTGATAAAATTAGTTTTCTGAAATGGATCTTATACGCAAATCAGCAACATTCTTAAACTTTTATTTCTTTCAGCTGGAAAGATACTGCATAAATTTTTTTTGAGATCTTTAAAATTTTAAGAGTGCTATTCCTAATTAGTAACAAGTTTTTACAATCTTAAATTGCTTCATGAATTGGACTGATGTTCTTTAAATGTTTTCTTTTTCTTACATTTCTAATAGTTCTGTACAGCTCTCATCAATAATGAATGCTTACTATTCATTTTGGTACTTTCAGTGCTGGATAAACATAGGTAATACAATGATTCGAGAATGTAAACAAAGGTATTACAGGAAGGCTTATTGTCTAATTATGGAAAAGTACAATTATGAAAGAATAAAACGATGTTTGCTGTCAGCTTATCTTCTAGTTGAGATGATTTTTTAAAGTCGTCCCTCAGTACTTAAAATGCTAGTGAAAAAGACTGAGAAATTATTCCATGTAGTTTGTGTGCTACACTACTAGGAACAAAACAAATTTAGAGGGATATTCATAATAACTTTAAAGTCTTCATTTGGAATAAAAGAAAACATATATTCTCTACTGCTCTCTTGTTGGTGAATGGACATTAACCAGTTCTCTCAGTTCATATTTACTGAATGCATAACATTTACTGAGCACAGGGGTGAAAACAAGAAGAGGACATGGCTCCTACTTACAAATACCTTACATCCCAGTGCAGAGTCCAAGATGGGTATGGGGGACCCTGGAGCTTACGGTGGAAATCCATTACTGCAACAAGAGAGGGTCTAAGCTTTCCAGCTGATTGCCCTCCGTGTTGGGTAGGATGGTTAAAAGGAAGCAGAAATCCACGGGCAGACCATTTTCATCACACAGGCAATAAGGGTCTGTCCCAGGCTTTTGGACAATACCAGGGAGAGAGAGTCCCACATGAGAGATATTGAAGAAGCAGGAAAAATGAGCCATGAGAGAAAAACAGAGCAAGGGAACGGTCAATCACAGCCCTCATGTGAGTGACTGGGAACAAAGTATTGCCACATACAGAAGTGGAACGACTAGGCATTTCAACAAGGGGACGAGAAGGAACAGTTATGACTTCACTTTCACTGAATGTGAGATACCAACAGTGCATTCAGGAAGGAAGGATCAACAGGCAGTAAGACCTTGGAACTGGAGAAATGTAGAGGGTGACAGGAGAGAGGTTATTCCAGCCAGTGCCCCCAGGAGGTAGGCGTACATGCACAGAGAAAAGATGTGACTACTGCGTACGTGCACAGAGAACAGATGTGACTTAGTAAGCTATCCACCGCACTAGTGGTGTCCATCTGAGATGGCTCCAGCTGCTTCACATCCAATCAGTAGGTTTGATAATACAGATTAACGTATGAGAGAAAATATGGTAATAAAGGAAAACATGAAGAAAGCTGAGGAGATGAACAAAGTATAAACATAATGGGAAAAATAGCAGTTAAAGTAAGAGCTCAAAGTTAAATAATTAAAAACCAAGAGATCATTTAGGAAAGCTGAAATAGGAAAAATTCTCCCAAAAGTGCTATTTTGGGGAATATTTCTGGAAGGTGGGATTTGAAATGGAGCCTTTAAGTGAGTGGTGAGTATTGCAGAGAGAAAGGAAGGCAGGAATAGAGTGGTGCCAGAACAAACGTCTGAGAGAGAGAGAGGAGAGAGGTGGAGAGAGAGAAAACATGAGTCTTGTTCTCTTGGGACCAAGAGCACCCAGCAGGATTTGAGTTTGAGCAGAAACTAGAATGTAGACAGGAATCAGGAATTCTATCCATTTGGTTCACTACTATAGAGCTAGCACCTAAATACATAATTGTTCCGTAAATTTTTTTGAATAAATGAGCTAAAAAAAGCAGAGCAAGAGAAAGACCAGCCTCGCCAATGTGCTGGGTTCTCTAACTGTATGTGTAGCCCCAGTCTGACTAGTCTGACTACTTGTGACTATCTGTAAGTTTTTCAGGGATCAAATGGGCTCTTGCTACTGCACAGGTAACAAGCCAATCCCCCCAGGCTTGAGCAAAATATCATGCAGATATAGTAAAGAAATAATTTGAATTTTTAACCGAAGTCTTCTGTTTCTAGTACTTTAAGAAGAAATCCCAGTAACAGGAATTTCCCTCACACGGCACGCAGGTGGAGGAGGTCATTTCTGACTGCTGGCACATTGGATCCTTTCACCCTACGTTACCATGGATTGGCCTTGTCCCTGGGAATGGAGAAATAGAATATTTATATAATATTTATATGGAAGAACGGGAGGGATAGTGTCCAAGATGGATCAGGTCCCAGATGGATGGTCACACGCATGCATAGCATCTGCATTTTCTTTATGTGTTGTTGTAAGCATTACGGATTCATTCAATCGTTGGAGAAACATACAGTGAGCACCTTCTACGTGCCGGGAGCTGTTTTAGGTGACACGGTTTTAGGACTCAATGATGGACCCATACTTGTGTAAGTAAGTAGCCCTGGAATTGCTTTTGAAAGTTAAGTGTCCGAAAGAGTCCCAAGGAAATAATGATACCATCATGCCCTAGTTATGGTTCACGTTGGGTGATGCCTTTCTCAAGCTGATGTGATGGGGCCCCAGGCTCTTCCTGACTGTCCTCTGAACGCCGCTGCGTTACCACCTGCAGAGCAGAGCTGTTCTGTCGGGACACCACTCGGGCTGCCGTGGGCAGGACCTGGAGGATGGGTTGGGTGGTGTGTAAAACTGGAACAAGAACTTCCTCATTGTCCAAACTGGGGAAGAAAGACTGACCTAGATTACTGACAATGAAACATGAAGACCGAAATGGATGAAAACGGAAGAGGTAACACTGCAGAGAGCATAGAGGAGGGCAAAAGAGACGAGGGAATTACAGTGACTGCCGAGTTTGAAGCAAGAGGACTGGTAAAATAGAATGATGCTTTTTTTTTTTTTAAGTCTAGGAAGATATTGTCAAATTGGTTTGTAGAAGTAGGTGAAGGGAAACTTGATTTTGAACCTGTTGCCAGGAGCCTGGGGAACACGGAGGTCAAGACATCAATCTGGTCCCGCAGCTTGGAAGAGAGCTGGGCGCTAGAAATGTAGGTTACCGAACAGAGCTGTGTTTAACGACAAAAGCCAACATCTACACAGCCCTTCGATGCTATTTTCAATTCTTTAAGTACAGTAACTCATTTTACCATCACAACAACCTAGGGGTCTCATTAATATTCCAAAATTTAGAGCTAAAGAAAGAGAAGCACATAGAAGTTGGATACCTTGCCTAGAATTCCTAGGCAGCTGGAAATGTCAGCAAAGCACATCATCTCCCGTGACCACACCCTCATTCACTAAGGTGCAGCGGCCACTTTTGGCACCAGCAGTTTTCTTCAAAGTATTTGTCCAGGAGGAGGTGGGGCTGAGAGAAGGTGATGGAAGGGTGACGTAAACAAGGCAAAAAGAGCTTACAGGATGACATAAGTAATGACCTGCCTTCTACCATTTGGTTTTGTGTGTGTTTGTATGTTTTTCTTTTTAACTTTTTATTTTATATTACAGTAGAGTTGATTAACAGTGTTGTGTTACTTTCAGGTACACAACAAAGTGATTCAGTCATATTGATCCATATACATGTATCTGTTCTTCTTCAAATTCTTTTCCCAATTAGGTCGTTACAGAATATTGAGCAGAGTTCCCTGTTCTCCACAGTAGGTCCTTGTTGTTTATCTGTTTTAAACATAAGTGTGTACGTGTCAATCCCAGACTCCCTAATAAGCCTTCTATCATTTGTTCCCCTGGGAACCCATTCTGCGTTCTACTTAGTGCCCCCAATAGGAGCTAGAGTGCAGCCAAAAGATAAACCTTGAAGAACACCTACAACTGAAGGACTGGGGGAACCAAAAGTACCAAGTGAGAAAGACAGAGGAGGGCTAATCAGAAAGGATGTGGGGAAACAAGAAAGAGCCGTCACAGAGCCTGGAGATGGAGAGGGCCCAGGAGGGGAAGGTGGCTTCTGGCCAGTGTGGGAGAGAGAAGCAAGAGGGTGTGGGGAGGACCAAGACGAGAACAGAACACATGCACTTCAAAGAATTGTTGAGCTTGAAGACGGAGATTATAATAGAGCCCTTTTATTGCAGTGATTCAGGAAACTCAACTGCAAGGGGATGGAACATGACAGTAAGATGAGAAAACGGAAGCACTGAGTTTAGACCGCTTCCCGGAGTAATTTGGGCTGTGGGAGTGATTAGGAGACAGAAGCATTTTTAACGCAGGGAGAGGGGGGACACAAAGTGGAAAGACTGCCAGGTCTAAGGTGTCTCGGGGACGCGCCGGGTGAATTCCTCAGGCTTTGTGGCCCGAACTGCTTTAAACCCGAGAAGTGAGATGGAGTTGGTAGTGGAGAGGAGCCCTATTTATCGCCAACCTCATTAGGCATCAATAATAGTTATAAACAGATAATTTGCAAGAAGATGAAAGAATCCAAATTCATGTTGCCAATCCTAAATATTTAGCTAATGGAAAATATAGGCTTTGAATTGGCTGTGAAAGTCTCCAACGACGAGCTACGTTTTAAATACTTTGTGCCCTGGAGATGATGTTTCAGTCCCTGGCTGTGCCAGATGGGGTGTGAGTCACACACGGCACAGGAAGTAACACTGGATTTCATATTATGTTGCTTACACAAAGGATGTGGACCTTCCGAAAGCTGTTGCCCTGTAGATGAAATGAAAACGCAAAGAGAGGCAACTAGGATGACTGTGCTCCGCTGAGCAGACCATGAGCATCGGACGCCTGCTGGGTCAAAGCTCCGTGGCAGGACACCGAGGATGACAGGGTCCTGCCAGCACGCTGGCGGGTGGAGATGTCTGCTTCTCTTACACCAGGGTGCAGATGCCAGATACGAAGACCCATCCCGGAGAGAGAGGCATACGTAACTGCGTAGACTCGTCAGGGAGGGGGCCTGGTGCGGCTGAGTTAATTAGCTCTCCTGATCTCCCCTCCTATTTATTGCACTGTGGGTGTCTAAAGAGAGATCTTTTGAAGCACACATTCTAGACTGGATGAATTTAAAGCTTTACAATAACCTATTGTGTCCTGATCACTTAGGGGTTACGATCCTCAGAACAAACAGCGCCTACTAAGCCACGAGTGTGTGAAATAACACGAGCTTACGAAATGACAGGGCGTAATGTCATTTTAAAAATAGGTACAACAAGGAGCGTATGTGAACAAATCCTTGAGGTTTTTTAGCTCCTTTTCTCTTTTCCTGCAGCATTTTTATTCACTGTCCTCCTCACTGTTTTTCACACTTCCGCTTTACATGTGAACTGATCTCCTTTATCCAGAAAGACGATTTCTCTCCTGACTTCACTGCGTCTCCCTGGTTTCTGATCAATTTCTTTCCTCTAACTATCAGACTTCTTAAATAAATAAATTGTGCACAACTCCTTCCAATTTTCCACCAGTTTTGTCTTTTCTCCCCTTAGATGGCGTCTGTGACCCTGATGCTCAGCTAATTGCATAGTGTCAAAGGCCAGACGCAACCTCACTGGCTAACAAGCGCAGTGGACTGTCTTCAGCCTTATGTGTTGGGATGTGTATTCCAGAGACAGAGTATGGATTCCACCCCATCCTGCTTGCCTTCTTGTCTTCCACTTTATTGCTTTCCCTGATTTCACACTTCCTTCTTTCCTGTCTCTCCTGCCTGTCCGTGTCTATCTTTCTGTCTGTCATGCATTGATGTATCTGATTTCGCTGACCTCCTTGCTGCCTCCCCCATCTTTCTTTTCGCACTCCTCCTAGGTCAGGTCTTTTGCCCTTAGCCCAGGACACCGCAGGCCTGGCTCTTTCTCAAGCCCATTTCTCTTGCTCTAGAAGGCAAGGCACTGCTGTTGCACATATGCTTGTCTTCATCTGCTATGTTTTACTTAACACTGGGGCATGATTTTTACACTGGGAGATTTGAACACTCTGGTTTCTATTGAAAACTTAAAAAATCTGGAAATATTTCTACCTGACACCCAGCTGAACAATATTCTTCTAGATGGACCACAGGTCGATGGCTCACCCCAGAGGCTATGCCTGGAGGCTTCCCACCATTCAGACCGTTTTCCTGGGGCTCACAGAAGCTTTTTCATGACTACCATTGTTGTTGGCTAGGAGTTCAATCTTTTTTGCCATTAGCCAGACGAAAGAGGCTTATGTATTAGGTCTATCCAGTAAAATTTTCGTATTAAATTAGTGTAAAGAGGGTATCTTTAATGACCCATTTTTTTTGTTTTATTCAGCAACAGAACATATTGCATTCTAGTTAAATTACTTACACGTTAATGCGTATTAAGAATCACAAGTAACATAAAATAACCTCAAAATTCTATAATTGAACAGAACTAGTGACTTGTAAGAAGGAGACTTATTTTTGGAGGAGTCTGAGGTTCACAACAAAATTGAGTGAGAAGTACAGGGATTTCACGCTCACACACATGCACAGCCTCCCCTACTGTGACACGCCCTCATCAGAGTGGGACAGCAGGTACAACCTGTGATCGCACGTTGACATGTCACCGTCACCCAAAGCCTGTGCTCTACGTCAGGGTTCACCCTTGATGTTGTATGTTCCACTGGGTTTTGTCAAATGTATGATGGCATGTGGCCACCATCACAGTGTCATACAGAATAATTTCACTGCCCTAAAAATCTCCTGTGCTCTGTCTATTCATCCCTTTATCCCTCCTAACCCCCGGCAACCACTGATCCTTTTACTGCCTCCATTGTTTTGCCTTTTCCAGAATGGCAAAAAGCTGTAATCACACAGAAAGTGCCCTATGCAAGACTGACTTCTTTCATCTAGTAATAGGCATGTAAGATCCCTCCACGTCTTTTCATGGCTTCGCAGCTGATTTCTTTTTAACACTGAATAATATTCCATTGTCTTGATGTTTATTTATCCACTCACGCCCTGAAGGACACCTTGGTTGCTTCCAAGTTTTGACAATTATGAATAAAGTTTCTATAAATATCCGTGTGCAGGTTTTTTTTTTTTTTTTTCCTGCGTTATGCGGGCCTCTCACTGTTGTGGCCTCTCCCATTTGCGGAGCACAGGCTCCGGACGCGCAGGCTCAGTGGCCATGGCTCACGGGCCCAGCCGCTCCGCGGCATGTGGGATCTTCCCGAAACGGGGCACGAACCCGCGTCTCCTGCATCGGCAGGCGGACTCTCAAGCACTGCGCCACCAGGGAAGCCCCGTGTGCAGGTTTTTGTGTGGACGTAAGCTTTCAGTTCATTTCGGAAAATACCCAGGAGCACAACTGAAGACTGTTTCACCTTCTTTTTTTCAGTGCTCTCTTGTTGACTGCAGGAACGTCAGAGGCAACATAGTGGAGTAGGGGAGGCATGTCGATGAAGATTCTTCATCGACACAGTAAAAAAAAAAACCCATGTCAGAGTCTCTCTCCCCTGACACTCAGTCCCTGTTTAATTCGGAACTGGAACACAAGATATTTTTCCAGTAAAGTGCAACCACATAAAAGTGAAAGCAAAGGTGAACATTCAGAACACCCTGCTACCCAGATTTATGTTGTCCGTGACATTTATCATTAATTTTTCAGAATTTTTTTCTTATTTGAATAATCTCCTCTCTAAAGACTCAAGGGACCCTTAACTTGGGACCAGTAAGAATCACCCAAATAAATCATACTCTCTACTTGGCCCATTATGTTTAATAGAATATGTAGGAATTCTAAACAATATTTCCTGGCTCTGCATCAAAATTATACTACTTAGTGTACAAACCTTCTACCATTTATGGCTTTCACAGCAGGAGTTTTACTTTTAGTGATGATATATAATGTCTTTTGAGCTTTGATCTCCTTCTGCAGTTTCAGATTTCATGCTGGTTTTATTTCAGAAAGATGAAGCAGAACTTTTCCGTGTTCAGTACTCGTTTAACTCTAGGAAAAGTCTAAATGGGTGGCATGTAAAAAGTCTACTCTCATGTGGATTTTTTAAAAAAATAATATTTAAAATCACAATAAACTTCAGAAAAGGGTATCATCTCATTACAGAGATGAGGTGACAGAGGTGAACCTTCCACCACAGATGCCATTAAAAGGGGGATTAGATTTGTTCCCTGTCCCTACTGGGAGCTATATAAAGTACTAACTTTATTTACTTCCGATGTTTCAAATGACAGCATTTATATGGTATCCACTGATGTGAGAGCCTAAGGCCACTATCAGAAGGAAGGTGACACATAGAGAAACTCAATCATCAAGTCAATGGAAAGATTGTTTCCTTATTTAATTTTTCCATTAATTTTTCCATTGCCTAAGTCCTGCTTTAATGCTAAAGAAGTTCACACCCCAACAGTTTATGATGTGATTTAAAGTAAAACCCCTCTAAGAGGTACTGACACATTAAAGATATCCCTGGAAGATTAGTATTGGGAGGGACATTCAAGGCGTTTGATTTAAATCCCTTGTTTTACTAGTGAGGAAGCTGAAACATGCAATGGTCACCTCATTAACCAGTGATGGCCACTGGACCAGTGAGAAGTCCTGCTTAGGAGATCAGGAGACTGAAAGAGCCTTGAGACTCTCAGACACTCAGAACTCATATTGGCATTGATGTAACTCGTAAGATACTTTTTTTTTTTTTGCGGTATGCGGGCCTCTCACTCTTGTGGCCTCTCCCGCTGCGGAGCACAGGCTCCGGACGCGCAGGCTCAGCGGCCATGGCTCACGGGCCCAGCCTCTCCGCGGCATGTGGGATCCTCCCGGACCGGGGCGCGAACCCGCGTCCCCTGCATCGGCAGGTGGACTCTCAACCACTGCGCCACGAGGGAAGCCCGTAAGATACTTTTTTAATCCTCTTTTTTTTTTTTGAATTTGCATCTACAAACACTGTGCTGAGACCCAAGAACCTGTGGCAGGTAGGAAACAGGAAGGGACCCTCTTCCTTAACTTGGAACAAAACCTTACTGTTTAGACTTTTAGAGGATGCTTAATATTTCATCTGCTAAACTGGTAAAAGCATCTTTATAGGCTAAGATAAAATAAAAGCATATACACGTCTCTGAGCATCTACAATTTATTTATTGCTCAAAGCTAAATGGCCAATTGAAGAGGCTTAGAACAGCTGCCAACAGGAACCTAAGATAGTCTTTTAAACAAATGTTCTAACATTTGTTTGGGTTAAGAAAGCCCAACAAATAAACACTTTCCAAGCATGCTTCCACGGCTTTAGTTAGTTTTGGCAAAACGTTTGTGCGTAAATGTTAAAATAGAAAACATTTTTAAAATCAGAGGCCACAATAATATTGCATATTTCTATGGTACGTTGCACTTATTTTCACCGACAGAGGTCAAGAAATATCCATGTTCTAAGACTACACTCTATGAACGCCGTCTGGGCCCTGCAAGCTGAGTTTTTTTTTCTGCTGAAGCCAAAGTAAGTAAAAGTCTCTTGTGCGTAAGAATATCATTTCTAAGCTTAACTTTTTTTTTTTTTTTTTTTTTTTT
>NW_006791400.1:0-16788 GCF_000442215.2 Lipotes vexillifer | reverse complement strand
ATTTTTTTTTTTTTTTTTTTTTTTTTTTTTTTACCATTTTTCTGGCATCTTTTCTGTGCATGTGAACTGAAAACCGAAGCCTTGTATTTTGGAACCAAACCAAATGTTTAAGTAAAAAGTGAAATGAATATCCCTTTATATCTCACTTCTTTCATCTCAAGCCCAAAGAGGCGAGAGTGGGAGGTGACAAGATGATAAAAAGTCAGAAGCCCGGACATCTCCAGGGATTTACAACCTCCACATTTATCCCCAAGCCTCACAGCTGTGCACCCCTCAAATGAGACTGTGCACCCAGAGGGGCTGGAGATGAGGGATTGGCAGCCAGGTTTATGACTCTTTCCATAACATCCAATTATTTTTCTAATTTAACACACATCTCAAAACTTCTGAGACTTGACAACTACCTCTAATATTATGAACTAACAACTGACATTCAGGGTATTATTCTATGCTAGGAGTAGGTGTGCTCTGTCCCAATATGCTGACTTTCTTTCTAGACCTTTTGGTCTATAAAAGATGTTCCTGGGCATCAAATTCAACTTCTGCAAAAGGTACACAGAATTCTGTGGTTAAGCAAAGCATTGATATGTTTTGCACCTAGCAAGTCTCACTACAGATTTTCATGCGCTGCTACCTTTTGCAAGGTGGTATATACTACAGGTCGAAAATTTTACAGATACTATAGTTGTATATGGTCATTATATATACACCAAACTATGTATATTGATTAAAAAAAAAGTTACCATAGGTTTTTAAATTTGATTTTGCTTTTCTCCCAACTCATATTTCTCAAGGTAAAATCTTTCTAAAAATTATTTTTCTTCTAAAGATGCTCTACGGAGTGTATCAAATTTAGCCTTTAAATGCAAGAAATGTAAGAACACTTTAATGAGAACACTTCATTGTACAGTAGAAATTAACATAACACTGTAAAACAACTATATACCATTTTTTTTTAAAAAAATGTAAGAACACTTTGACTAATGGCAGCATAATCTAATCATGGGTATTAGAAGGAAATACACTATATTGAGGTTGTCTTCAGTATAATCCTATTTTTCTTAAAAAGCATCAGTTGGCACATGAGGACACATCTTTTAATATTTAATGTGGGACTTTAAGACAATATAGTGTAAAATCTGAATATACTGCCTTGATTTTAACTGACCACCTGAAAGACAAAAATTCAGAGAAATATTTTGTTAAAAGGGACCGTAACACAAAACCTTGAATGCTCAATAAAAACCAAAGCTATAGAGTAGGCCCCTAGGTCTCTGATTTATCATTAACATTTTTTTTTTTTCCGGCTGCACCACGTGGCATGTGGGATCTTAGTTCCCCACATCCGACCATGGATCAAACCTGGGCCCCCTGCATTGGAAGCATGGAGTCTTAACCACAGGACTGCCAGGGAAGTCCCCACTAACATTTTTTAAGTAGAAATAATTCATGTTTCTTTTAAAAAAATTAGATCTAATCAAATTATTTTTCAGAAAATTAGAGTCTTCTGTTAGGATAGAAAAAAATTAAAGATAAATTGTAAATGCCCTTTTATTAAAACTATTATGAACATGAAGTAATTGAAACTGGGTGAAATCATGCTATAATTTGCATAAACATTCACATAGAGAATATGAGACTCATTGTCTAGTTGGATAAAATGAGATTTTAAAAATGCTTTTAGAAACATTCTTTTACTTCTATATTGAACTTCCAAAACCCTGTATTCTACATAAAAACATTCTAAACAACCTTCTCTATGAGGTAGGAAGAATAAGAAATGTATCCTTTTCTTGCATGTGTATTTTGTCCCCAACTAGGTCAGAGACATTTGTAAGAAACTGTGTCTGCATTTTTTCTTTTTATTTACCCACAGCAGTCACTAAAGTCACTAAGTATGGTCTACAGTTTTCAAAACTTTCAAGCTCTTTGAAAGCTGCCTTTATGGTCCAGTGAAATACTCAGTTGAGCCAAGTCAAGAAGTGTGGACCAGCTCTGCTTCCTCTCAGCCCCGTCCCAGCTCCCAGCTCTCTCCCATCACCTCCAGGACTGAGTCCCCAAAGGCAGTAGGTTATCTTATTCCTGCCTTTAGGCTATCACATATTTAACATCTAGATGTTCTCCTTGGCTTTGCAAACGTTGGTTCTCCCTTATCTTTCTAGTATTTCTGTTGAAGGTGGACTCTTCCAAGGAAAGTTTTCTCTGTTTACCCATAAATGTGTGCCTTTTGCCATTTTGCGTACTCCAAGTTAGTAAAGATCAACGTTGACTTTGTTTTCTCTCGTCACTGCAGATCAACCAACAATCTCTGAAAGGCTCTCGGATAATCCAAAGAAAAACAAATACAAAACTTGAAGATTGAACAAATATAATGTTCATACTTTGGCTGGTTCCCTAAAACAACAGGAAAAAACAAAAGAAACTTATCTATGAATTATTATCAATTATGAACCTATAAATATATATAGGATATTGCATATAGGTCATGTTAGGAGATTCAGAAATGTATTTATGTATTTATGCAACCACTCGACAAAGATTGCTTGAGTACAAAATACTAAGTAGTGGGAATATAGAAAAAACAGGCATGTGGAATTATTGTAATAAAACACGGTGTGCAGTGAAGGTTTTAATTCAGGAGGTCCGAGCCCTGCGCTTTCTAGAAAAAGGTCTGTTTCAGGAGGACTGGCCCTTGACAGGCTCCCAGGGCATAACTTCTAAGCCTTTGGAAGGTCCTGCTGGGTATCCCTGAGGACCCAGGGCCACCCTGTATCAGTGGTTTGACCTCTAGGAGGCTGGAGGCTGTGTAGTTAAGGTCAGTCACTTCTGTCCTATGTGTCTATGTCACTAGCCCGAAATAAAACCCTGACCCCAAGGCTGGGTAGCTTCCCTCGGTGGCACCACTTCATAGGTGCTGTGTCATCGTTGAGGGAATAAAGCCTGATGCACCTGCAGGACTTCACTGGAGATGAGGCCAGGAAGCCAGCGCCTGGTCTCTCCTGGGCCTTTCCCATGCGCCTCTTCCCTTAGCTGATTTTAATCTGTATCCTTTCACTGTAAGAAACCATGACCACGACGACATCAGCTTCTCTGAGTCCTGCTATGAATCATCAGACCTGAAGTGATCTTGGGGACGCCTGGCATGAATATGCATAGGGTGGACAAATGCACAAAGGGAGAGAGAATTTTCCTTAGAGATTCAGGGATGACATCAGATAGAAGGAGACACGTGATCTGAATCTTGAAGAGGAAAGGAAGGGGACTCTCATTTCTGATTACTCACTCATTCCAGAAACGATGCTTCATGATTGTACATAAATTACTTCATTCAATCTTCACAGTGTCCCTTGTGGTAGGAATTATCAGGCTCACTTTGCTAATGAGGAGAACACACAGGAGGGGTGGATGTGAGATTCCAAGATAGGTCTGTTAGACTCCACAGTTCATGGTTTTTCACGATCCTAGGGGCACGGAAGCACATCCTACAATACCTGTCGAGGAAGTTGTAAACATCTGGAGGAGGGTGTACAGAACAGAGTGAGAGGTAAGGGTGGTGCTGGACAAAAAATGTGCATGTCAAGTTGTGGACTTTACTCTGTAGGGGATACAGATACACTGAACAAGGTAAAAGAGAAAGATTTTATTTTTGCATTCAAAAAGTTTATCGGGGCTTCCCTGGTGGCGCAGTGGTTGAGAGTCTGCCTGCCGATGCAGGGGACACGGGTTCGTGCCCCGGTCCGGGAGGATCCCACGTGCCGCAGAGCGGCTGGGCCCGTGGGCCATGGCCGCTGAGCCTGCGCGACCGGAGCCTGTGCTCCGCAGCGGGAGAGGCCACAGCAGTGAGAGGCCCACGTACCGCAAAAAAAAAAAAAGTTTATCAACTGAGAGGCATAAACCAGATGTGCAGATATCTCTGTGCTATGCAGCTGGAAGTAAGGTTCTATCACACATGACAGAGCAGTGGTATAGAGGATGCAAATGGAGACAAGGTGGTCATGGAGAGCAGAGAGCTTCCACAGGGTAAGCGGCATCCAGAAGAGAAAGGAAGAAGCATGTATCGTTCACACAGGCGAGAGGGGAAAGAAAAGGAAAAGGCATTCCAAAAAAAGGAGGAAAAGTAGTTAATGAGCCCTTACACCAAACCAGAAATGGTGCTTGTTCTTGGGATAACCATCAGTAGGGCTCAGTTTCTTGCCCTTGGGATGCTCATAATCTAGCTGTGGGAAACTGATGTGTAAACAAATCCATTTCGATCATACATCATTGTAAGACAAGAGCTATGAACGAAGAGCTATAAACCTAGGAAACGGGAAGTACTGGTTAGGCTTAGACAAGTGAGCTAGTTTCCCGACGTTCCATTCCACCTGCCTGACACCAAAACCCGTGTTCCTATCCAGACAGGTGGCTTAGACTCCCAACTGTACAACTCACTAAGCTACGGTACCTCGGACAGGTTACCAATGTCCTGCACAGGTCTATCTTGCCCATCTGCAAAATATGATTTTATTTACCAACTCACATAAAAAAACTGACATACTAAAGTGGCTGATACACAACAATCGCTAAGTGACAGCTGGCTATTACTATCATTACACATGAAAATGAATGAAATTTAAATGAGAACTATCTGGCAATGGAATAGATGATAGATATATACATTGTTAGTAGGGGGAAAGTCAAAGTCACATTGAAGTGACAAAACTAGGGGGCAGGACGAATGGATACACTGTGAGTTTTGAATTCTTAAGGACTTGGTTTGAATTTTTGCATCTGGAGAAACCATGCCACGGTTTGAATAAGCAATATGAAATTTTAAATGAGTAAAATAATTCAAGAATTATCTGATCTCTCTTTCCTAGTCATTATAAGGTGGCCTTTTGTCTTGTTTTTCACAAAGGATTGAGCTTACAGTCACAGTTTGTCCTTTTTATTTAAAAATGTACATTTCGGTATATTACCTTTACGTTTAACTTTTTATTTATAGCATGAAATCAGCAAGTCTGATTTATATATATTTTTTAATTTATAGCTTCTATCATTAAAACTGTCTGGAACTTTGGTAAGGTCACAGAAGTTTTTAATTTAGATACCTTTTTAATATAAAAGGAAATTACATGTGATATTTTGGTTTATTAAATTTTTCTTGGCTTTCTTGGTTTGTTAAATATTTCTATGTTGTTAGAAAATACTATTAACCAAACAGTATCGTTATTTAGATATCTTTCTGTTTACCTTTTTTGCTTAGCACCCTTTGTAAACCTTACGGTTTTCTCATTTTTCCTTTGACTCTTTTTGTTCCCACCCTCCAGCCCCGAAGTTCAGGCTCTCGTTACACATATCTTAGCACCTGCCTGGTCCTCTGTGCTCTGTGGGAACCTCCAGTGCAGAAGATGGTGATGAACAAAGCAATTTGGTGGAGATCTGCCAGTTCTCTGCTTGCACTGGCACGTCTACTGAGCTCATGTGTTCCTGATGAAATGAGCTTCAGTGTATTTTCACCAGTCAGAACCTGGAATGGGATCCTACTCCACCATAAAATAGTGCCATGGCTTTTGGCTGGATGGAGGATTAGGGAGCAAGTTCCGGAATGTAACGGACAAGATAATAAGGGCAAGAATGGTCGTGATAGGAGGAGATGGAGACTCAAGGCAGACAGATGTGGACAGATGGTTGCCAAGAATCTCAGAACCAGGGTCTAGCGCAAATGGACCAAGGAACTTCTTGCTTCCAGGAACCTAACAGGTGCCTCCCCCTTGTGGCCCAGAGCATATGGACAGATTATAAATATCCAGATTTTGAGTTTTCTGGTCCAATGAACTCCAGGCAGAACTGGGGGCTGAGAGAGTTTATTTGACGGTTCAGAGGTATATTCCTTGAGATGAGATAGGGAAAATAAAACCGATTGGGTTCACCTGGAAAAGGGGCTCTGAGTTGGAGAAAACCTCTTTTTATCATGGTGTTTTGGAACTTCTTGTAAAGTTTCTTTTTCCTCTTCATGGTGTTTTTCTCATGGTGTTTTTCTCCTATTTTGGGGCCGTTGAGCAATGTGCAGATAGGGTGAGGGTGTGGAATATGGTTCTTTCTTCTCTCAAATTGCTCTATCAACTTCGTTTATTCCAAGTTTCCCGTTTCCTTATGTTCATGTTGTATTGCACTTAACTGATGATGGCTTCTTAGTAATGACTTACAAACTTGATTCTCTCTCCCACCAAAATTTCACATGAAATTTGTGTGACCACTTCATTAGGAATTCTGATTATTCTTTTTGTCTATTATTTCAGTGTGCTCTTTGAACATATGTGTAAATCCTGTATGTATACTGTATGTTGCTGACCATTTGAATTTACAGGGCAGGTCATGTTGTTGCATGCTGACATGGAAGGAGGTGAACCTTGGAGACATTTGTATTACAAATAGAAATGATAAATATTGAGTTAAAATCTGTATACTTTTGGCACCTGACAGAGATGTATACTTTCACTTCTGAAAGACTAAGGTTTGAAATATACCTCCAATTCTTTCAAAGAGCTATTAATGCTCTGTGCTCTCTCACTTCTGTGTAAGATATAATAAAATTTTCCACAAACCACCTGTGAAGGAACAGCAGTGCCTTCAGTCCTATTTAAATATTTCATTCTTTAGTGTTGCTGTAAAATCAAGCTACTGAAATCCACAATAAAAACTCCACTACCTTCTTCTCATTCTTATGGCATAATTTTTTATGATTAATGAAAATAAAGTACCAATTAAGAAGTTTACATTATTGATATTGCATTTAGCAGGAGAAACAGCTCTACGAGAAGCAAATATGATCATTGAAAAGTCAAATACTTTAAACCGTCAGTACAATTTTTATATGATTTAGCAATCAAATTCTGGAACTATTAAAATCAGTAACTGTCAGGCTTAGAAAAGTCATGACTGTTCCTTACCTCTGTCTTGTACCAAGGAAATGTACTTGATTAATGCAAATAAGAAACAAACTGCTGATGTTTTACAATTCAAAGAAGAAAAGTGCTAAACACTCTGGTGAGCTGTAGTGATTTGTGTTTCAATTTAATCCAACCCTAACTTATTAAAATTTACTGATAATTACCTGAGGGGAGATGGAGGCCACTATGCCAAAAAGTTTGACTCCATTCAACAAATATTTACAGATTCCAAGAAGAGCTGTCCATGTCTCTACCCTCCTAAACTTTAACATCTGGAGAAGAAAGAGTGATGTTTAACTCTAGAACATGGCAGAACGAAACAAGGGCCGAGAATGTACTGCTGTAAATATTTAGAACCATGACCCATGATCCGCCACACTGGTCAGAGTGGTTAATCTGCTTAGATTTTGTGCCTAAGTTTCCTCACTTTAACGCTAGCCACTATAAGAAAAATATGAGAATAAAATGAAATAACGTGTGAACAGGTGTTTATTTTCAGCAGTAGAGTTGACCAGATGTATTTTTATAACTCCAGATACAGAACACCTAGTACTTCTGGACAAAATAAACATATAGAAAACACCTTTTAACAAAGGATCATAAGAGATAACTATGAACAATCATACGCCAATAAAATGGACAACCTAGAAGAAATGGACAAATTCCTAGAAATGGACCATCTCCCAAGACTGAACCAGGACGAAACAGAAAATATGAACAGACCAACTACTGTAATGAACTTGAATCAGTAATAAAACAACTCCCCCAAACAAATATCTAAGACCAGATGGCTTCACAGGGGAATGTTACCAAACATTTAGAGAAGAGCTCACACCTATCCTTTTGAAATGTACAGATATACCAAATCACTATGTCGCATAGCAGAAACTAACACGGTGTTGTAGGTCAATTATACTTCAAAAACTAACAAAGAAACATATAAACAAACTCAAGGAAAAAGAGATCAGATTTGGGCTTACCAGAGGTGGTGGCAGAGGAGGGGGGACTGGGGGAGGGCAGTCCAGAGGTACCACACAATTGCAATTATAAGATAAATAAGTACTAGGGATGTGATGTACAACATGATAAACATAATGAAAGCTGTTCTGTGTTGCATATAAAATTTGTTAAGAGAGTAAATCCTAAGAGTTCTCATCACAAAAAATTTTCTCTGATTTTGTTTCTATATGAGATGATGGATGTTCATTAAACTTATTATGATAATCATTTCACGATGTATGTATGTCAAATCATTATGCTGTACACCCGAAACTTATACAGTGCCTAATGTCAACTATATCTGAATAAAACTGGAAGGAAAAAACACCTCTTAATAAGTAACTGAGCTTATGAAATAGTAAGGGAGGAATCAAATATGTAAACACATAACTATGATAGGTAAGTTTAAGAATGAAGATACGAACAAAGCATCTTAGAAACAGAGAGGAGGGAAAATACTAATAGTGAGAAGAAATAATGATCCTACAAGTATGTTTACAAGTATATTTGTATGGTATTGAATCAATACCATCCAACATACAATACCAAACACACATGTACAGTTATTGAAATGAATTTATTTGATGATTCATTAATAAATACACAAAAGTGTGGTTAGAATTAAAAGTATATAAAATATAGCATGTCTGCTGAATTTTGAGCTCGGTTTCTCAACAGAATTTTACCATAAAATATGAACCTTGATTTCTCCCAAAGTCTTTGAGGTCTTACTTTCACAGATATACCCATTTTTTAACACATGATTCTAAAATCTACTCTATATTTAAAAAATCACAGTGAGTAAAAAGTCTTATAAGTTCCTCCTTTTCAACAAAATAGTCTACTTCGGAGTACATTTATTGTTTTCCAACCTGAGCCACATAAAATCTTTGAACATATGCTTTCAGTGAGAGATAAAAGATGATGTTGTTTATAGACAATGCTTCTTATAGATGATGCTTTTCTTATAGGTGATGTTTCTTTTGGACAGTGTTTCTTATAGATGATGCTTCAAGTCTTACTCTTTTAGCTTATAAAATAAGTCACATGATTTCTATAAGTCTAATCACAGTAGCAGAAAAAGTTGGAAGTTTCTACTATGTAGATGTAAAGGATATCTTTTTAATCAAGACCCATTCATGGCATATTTCTTAAGACAGTATAAATCAATACTTGTGGCTGGTTTGATTCTCACAATAATTATTAATAATAAAACAAATTATTTTAAAACAGCTAGAATCATTGAGTCTGAGCTGGAAGAATCTAACAGCCCCTAACTCGATTTGTTTTACATGTAGTTATTCCCAAGCTATTTATTCCTTATTTCTTTATTGATTTGACAGATATTGATAGCATAGAAAACTTTCAAGCTTTCAATGCTTTAAATCAACTATTTTCACCTATTCATGTATGAAAGGAAAATGAAGCTCTATCATCTCTTAGGCAGAATGTAAGTCTCATTTTGTGCACTGCAGACAGTAGAGCAAAAGGCTTTTCTGGGCTGGAGATGGTCATAAATATTTGTTAAGAGTAATCTGCTGTAAACCTCGGGAGTGCCAGGATATTTTCTTGCATTGCTCAGTTATGATCCCTTACCAGTAAAAACAGAGCCTGATTTGACTAAAAATTTTATTTCCAGGATGCTATTATCCTTCGGAAATATTCATACACACGCACATGGATATATGTATGTTATTGTGCTCCTCGCCCAATTCACACGTTGAAGCCCGTTAACTCTCTAATATGATGGTATTTGGAGGTGGGGCCTTTGGGAGGTAATTAGGTTTAGATGAGGTCATGAGGGTGGGACCCTCATATGAGACTAGTGATTTTATAAGAAGAGACCAGAGTGTGCTCATTCTCTCTTTCTCTCTCTCTGTCATTCTCTGTTTCTTTCTTTTTCTCTCTCTCCCACCACGTGAAGACAGAGCAAGAAGGTGGCTGTCTGCAAGCAAGGAAGAGGGCCCTCACCAGGAACTGAATCTGCTGGCACCTTGATCTCCCAGTCTCCAGAACTGGAGAAATAAATATCTACTGGTTAAGCCACCCAGTCTATGGCATTTTGTTATAGCAGCCCGAGCTGACAAAAACAAAACACACATATATTTACTGAAGCATTAATTATAAAACTGAGGAAGGGGGGAAAACCGAAATGCCCCTTAATGGTCAATAGCTAAATGGATTGTTTTACATACACACACGGAATCCGACACAAACACGAACAACAGTAAGATGATTCTATATGAATCACAGAGGGATGCCCATGAAATATCTTTGATGCAAAAACATTTAGTATAATTACGTTATTTATAAGGCTTATATATACACAACCATGTTTATACACACAAAAGGGTAATATCAAATTATTAATAATAGTTATCCTGGATAATTGGAAGGGCAACTTTCATTTTATATTTTGTACGTTTCTGTATCAATCAAGGTATTGCAGAGTATATATTGCTTTTGCAATATATGACCAAGAAGGAAAATTAATTCACAGAGCTGAAAAACTGTTCTGTGACGCAAGGTGTACTATGACGTTTTGACATTAAGCCACTCTTATCGAAACCCCACTGATAAAGCTATCCGTCCTACTTGAGATGCTGAGAGATAAACCCATGGATCCCTAGGCACAGTATTTTTAGTTGCTACCACCCAGAAAAACGGAACTAAAGGCTCTCATTAGAGAATAAGGAGAGGCACCGGATTTTGAGAGAGGAGACTAGAAGGGCTGAAACATGAGAGGCCCACAAAACGATGGGCTGCAATCCTTTGAACCTTACATTCAGATCCAGCTCTCATTCACTGCATACACGTGGAAGACACTATGCTCCTTGGTTCCTTACACAGCATTCTGTTTGCATACATAAGATGCTAATTACCATAAAGTGACAGAATGCCTCCTGTTCTTGACAAAGGGTTTACTGTAGATTCTTAAGTTGATACACATTCAGTCCTCAAATCAATATTTTAAAGATGCCCTAGAGGAGCTAATAAACTTATGAAAATAAGTATAATTATAACCTAACTTTATTTTAGAAATTGCTAAAGAAATTCTCAGGGAAATTATTGTCTCTTTCAGCTCAAGGAAATGAACACAGTTAAATCAAAAAGTAATAGAGCTTGAGGGAGAAATTACTGCCTCACGGAAGCTCTTTACGGCGCGTTGTTCAACCAACACTATGTAGGAACTCACAGAGAGAGCAACACATACCCAAAGCCTTCACCCAGTGCAAAAATACACGTTTCTCTGTATTCTTTTTAATAGACCAAGGAGTAGAAATACTAGGAGAAATGAGATAGAAAGCAGTCCAATACTCTGGCACAGGATGCTTTTGAGGATAGACTCATTGAGAAGAGGAGATCCCAGGTCTGCAGACAAAAGCACATTCTTTTGGGAGATGAATTAGTACTCAGCCTACACACTAAATCTCTGAAATAAACAAATATTTCAAAAATGAAAGCTTTCAGATTAATACAGTTATGTTTGGGAGTGGCATCCTTGAGTTACAAAGAAAGCTCTGTCCTTGCAGGTGGCAGACACCTTCATGTTGGATCTGACATTTTAAAAAAAAATTAACTAACTTTTTGGCTGCGTTGGGTCTTCGTTGCTGTGCGCGGGGGCTACTCTTCGTTGTGGTGCCCGGGCTCCTCACTGCGGTGGCTTCTCTTTGTTGCAGAGCATGGGCTCTAGGCGCAGGGGCTTCAGCAGCCATGGCTGGCGGGCTCTAGAGCATAGGCTCAGTAGTTGTGGTGCACGGGCTTAGTTGCTCCGCGGCATGTGGGATCTTCCCCGACCAGGGCTCGAACCCATGTCCCCTGCATTGGCAGGCAGATTCCTAACCACTGCACCACCAGGGAAGTCCTGGATTTGACATTTTAAGGACACAAATTACTTGTCTTGAGCCCTGAATTTTGAACTGTGAACCACTCATCGAGGAAAGTGAGTGTAAAATAAGATATTTTGAACTGGCAGGCAATGTGGTATGAAGAGCTGTAATACACAGGCTTAGAATTTTTCATCAACTATCTGACCATATCCTTAACCATCTGAGTGTATGTTTTCTCACGCATGAAATGTATGAGAAAACTAAGTTAGATTAAATTAATTAATCCAATTGGAATTAATCCAATTATTTTGAATAGATTATAAGCAAATTGATGATCATTCTAAGAGTCAGAACTCTAAAGTATTTCTCTGGTATTTGGACAGTATCAAACCATCCAAAATATTTAATCTTTCATATAGCAGTGAATGAAGTATAGATAACTTTTGGTCATTTTATTAATTTTGTTTATAAGTACACATCAATTTAAGCACTTAAGAGTTGGGATGTTTGCGTTCTATCTCATTGGGCTATGATCATAGATTTATGTTGGAATCCCTAAATGAACTCACCTGGTAGAAATTCCCTGGCAGCAGAGACAACCACAGAGACCCTCTGCTGGGTCAATTAATACAAGTGTTCCCGTAATGAGCCAAGCGGTATTTAGGAACTCAGGGATCAATTAATTTATAAGTCAACAAACAATTTAGGAGAGTAGCTAGACTGTTTAAGTGGACAGCTATTCTTTTAAAACTATAAATCATATTAATGTAAACTTAAAAGCATCTTCATGTGATGTTTAAAGCTCTTACTAACGGCATTTGCAGTCAGGGAAACTGAGTCAAGAAACAAATCCAATGAAATAAATGAAAATCATCTCTGGGTCCTATTTCAATTTCTGAAAAAAGGCGGCACAGTTGAATGTTCAAGTAACTGCTGAGAACTGAGACCAGAGGTATTCCATAGGTTAATTACCAGGACCAAGGTTCAGACCTTCTATATCAACACAACTTTATCATTCATTCCAGCAAATTCTTGCTCAAGGGAGATAAGGTTGTAAGCCAGTAAATAACTTCATTGTTTGCTTCAGGAACTTCCTCCAAACCAACAGACTGCTCAAACAGCCCCCTTCTCTAATGAAACAACTGCTTATTTATAAATACTTGCTTCAAGACACAGGCCTTTCTGGGTCCACCAATCCTTAATTATAGTATCACGAACTTCTCAATCAGATCCCTGCACTGAAAGACTTACCTTACATCTTTTGAGTCCAGACCTCAAAGCCCAGAAATATCCATCCGTGAGTCCCCCTTCTTAGGCCACTGAAGGACTTTGCCATGTACTCTCCCATGGGGAGGTAACGAACTGAGCTCTGTTTGGTCAACAGGTTGGTCTGGGGTTGGCCAAGATGGCCTTAATGTTCCCTTCATGTAACAAAACTTCAGACAGGCTTCTTCCGGATTCTAGGCCCCTGACCTCCCTTTTCTTGGAGCATTCACTTTAGAAGACTTGTAATTGAAACCCTTTCTCTGCTCCTTTGAGATGTAAGCCTTTGCCGAAGCCTCTTGTGACCTCTACAACCCAGGACTGTCTTCCTCACGGACCTGGAAGCCGTCCCTCCCAAGTGTAATCCTCAGGGGAGACAGCACCCCCATATCCCAGTCCCCATGGGAGGGGAGGGGGCTGACTCCAGCAGGGGCCTACCCACAAGTTGTAACAGTCCCTGCTGTCATGGAAAGTTTGCTTTACCTCTGAGGAAGGACAATTAGCACAGTTAGCCTAAAATCCCATCCCGGTCCCCTAGCTCATAAAAACCCTTTATCCTTTGGTTTCAGGAGAGGGGAGCTCATGCTGCATTCTGGCCTCTCTGCCCTATTACAGTAGCCTTGAATAAAGTCACCCTGGTCTGGTTAATATCACCAGGTGCAATTTTTGCTTTGGCATCATCTTTCAGGTATTTTGTGTTCAACATTCATTTTCTCAAATGAAAAATGTACATTTTTAATGCATAACTCAAACATGATCGTTGAAATGAATGTGAAGATTCCCAAATGTGATTTTCATTTCTCTTTGGACCTTATTTTTATTTCCTCAGAGACTTCAACAAAATCTAATTAATTATTCAATTTAACTAATAAATATTTGGAAACACTCAAAACACAAACGCTTCAAAGTATTTACAAACGCAATATAATGTAACAAGCAAGGTGAAGGAGACCTATATGAGACTATAGGTAATCATATTTTCCAATAGTGATTAAATATTTAATGAGTGGCAGGCATTGTTCTTTGTGTTAATTTATTTAATATTCACAAAACACTATGAGGCTGGTTAAATTATTATTTCCATAATGCAGATTTTAAAAAGAGAGAGAGATAACAGAGTGGTCATGGAACTTGCCCAAGTAATAGAGAAAAGCCCAAAAAAGAAAGTCTGGTTTTGAGTCTGTGTTTAAACCACTATGCTATACTTACTTTCTTCCATATGGTTAAATGTTTACATTGATTTTTATTATTTTTTATTACATTTTCTTTTTGCGTAACTGGAGAAATTAAAGAAACTCATCCTTTTTTTTAGTTTTCACTAAAATCTTAGGTTTCTGCCGATTCATCACAAAATACTCACTGTTACATAAGTATATTTTACAGTTGTATTAAGTATTAAGAATACATTTTTGAGAAACATACAAGATGTTTAGAAACAAATATACTCATTCCAGATTCTAAAATAAAATAATTTCTGACTTCTCATGAAAGCTATAGTTCCAAAGTTTCTCTAGAGTTGCATCGTATGGAGTAAACCAGGAGGATGAAAAATTCTTCGCTTCAAAGTCACTTTTTTATTCAAATGAGTTCTGAGTGTCAAAGGAATCACTGATGCTGGCAGTTCCAGCCTTCTGTAGAAGACACCCTTCAAGTCGGTCCACTGAACCAGGTGTGGACCAGCCACCCCACTTCCTAGACTATTTCCTCCCTCCTTGCCAAGGCTCTCTAGTAAGCATCTCAGATATCTGATTATATGAACTGACAATAACAAAATCCTCAAGATACCTATTATATAATCATGATCTGCCTTTTGGGAATTTCAAAACTCCTGGTTGTGTAACTATTAGCCTCTTATGAAACTGTTGCTTCATATTATCTCTGTCTTGTATTAGTTTTATGCTCAAGTTAAAGAAATACCAATATTACAAGCCTTTCTTATATTGTAAAATATTTTTGTTATTTTAGCATATCTGTCAAAGGAGACCCATTCTATCTAGTTATGCCCTCCTCCACCCTGGCTTTTTTTATAGATAATTTGTCACTGGCATATATTATATCTGTATCCACTTTCATAACTGAGACATTGTTCTTTGGTAATTAGAATTGTTAAAGAGTTAATTTCTAAACTGAATTAAAGTGCTAGATGGGGTTTTAAATGAGATCTGCTCCAGAAAAAAAGAAAAAAGAAAAACAAACTTGGAAAGAGTAGTAGCTAATGCTTTTCTAATTATGTACATCACTAATTAACACCCTGACTTTCAAGGAGGATATTATATTATATTATATTACATTATATTATATTCCTGCAGTTTAGGCCTATTGTAAAGTAATATTTTAGACGAGAAATGTAAGTCATGTATTGATATTTGAAACTTACTGGCAACTTCTTTTTAAGTCAAAGTGGACTATTTTTAAGAACTCAGGAGGAAATTAATATTGTGGAAAGAATGAATCATTTTTCGAAAGTCATGCACAATCATCTCCGTTCAATTTTTCTCTCTCTCTCCCCATTTCTTTCTCTAAGTTTTACCTTCATGAAAAGTGTTTGCAATACCAAGTAGAAGTTGAAACTTGGGAAGATGAACCATTTAAAGAATTTCTGGCATTATACAGTGCAGGGGAAAAAAAAAAAAAAAAAAATAGATATATATATATTTCAGAGTCCAATGTTCATAAAAAAATTAAGCCTACTAATCAGTGGAGGGGAATTACTCTACTCAAAACATGGAGACAGGTGTGTTAGGGTGAGAGAGAGACATGGACATATATATACTAACAAACGTAAGGTAGATAGCCAGTGGGAAGCAGCCGCATGGCACAGGGAAACCGGCTCGGTTCTTTGTGGCTGTCTGGAGGGGTGGGATAGGGAGGGTGGGAGGGAGGGAGACAAAGAGGGAAGAGATATGGGAACATATATATATGTATAACTGACTCACTCTGTTATAAAGCAGAAACTAACACACCATTGTAAAGCAATTATACCCCAATAAAGATGTTAAAAAAAAAAAAACTGAATCAAGAAGAAATAGATAACTTGAACATACTGATCACTAAAAGCAAAACAGAATCTGTAATTTTAAAACAACTCCCTACCAACAAAAGTCCAGGATCAGATGGTTTCACAGGCAAATTCTACCAAATATACAAAGCAAAACTTACACTGATTCTTCTCAAACTCTTCAAAAAAACTGAAGAGTAAGGAATACTTCCAAAGACATTCTACAAAGCCACCATCACCCTGATATCAAAAGCAGATGGGGGGGACTTCCCTGGTGGTACAGTGGTTAAGAATCCGTCTGCCAATGCAGGGGACATAGGTTCGAGCCCAGGTCTGGGAAGATCCCACATGCTGCGGAGCAACTAAGCCTGTGTGCCACAACTACTGAGCCTGAGCTCTACAGCCCAGGAGCTACAACTACTGAGCCTGATAGTCACAACTGCTGAAGCCCGCACACCTGGAGCCCATGCTCTGCAACAAAAGAAGCCACTGTGGGATTCCCTGGTGGTGCAGTGGTTGAGACTCACTCTGTTATAAAGCAGAAACTAACACACCATTGTAAAGCAATTATACCCCAATAAAGATGTTAAAAAAAAAAAAAAAAAGTAGGCTCAGCTGGAGTCCAGTTATATGTAAAAACAGGTGACTGAACCTTCTTGCAGTCCTTTAGCATCTTGTGGCTATGCCATTGCAATTTGAGTTTAAATAACTAAAACCCTGAATGTATTACAAGGCCACGGCTGAATTTCTGATTTAGCATTCTGTA
>NW_006791399.1:0-389 GCF_000442215.2 Lipotes vexillifer | reverse complement strand
CCGCCTGCCGATGCGGGGGACACGAGTTCGTGCCCTGGTCCCGGAGGACCCCACATGGCGCGCACAGAGCTGCTGGGCGCGTGAGCCATGGCCGCTGAGCCTGCGCGTCCAGAGCCTGTGATCCGCAACGGGAGAGGCCGCAGCAGTGAGAGGCCCATGTACCGCAAAAACAAACAAAAACTAAAAAACACGCCACAGTTAGCAGCATCTCAAAATTCAAAAGTTTTATTACTCACCTATTAATTCTATTACATTTATTTATTCAGTTTTATTGTTTGAAAATACATCAAAATAAATAGAGAAATTTATACCTATCTTATCTATACATGGAAGAACAGCTGGTACCCAAGGTGGCACCAACAATCCTAGCAGCTCTTACTTTACATATC
>NW_006791398.1:0-292 GCF_000442215.2 Lipotes vexillifer | reverse complement strand
GTTTTCTTCATTTCTCTTTCTGATAGTTTATTATTAGTGTATAGAAATGCAACAGATATTTGCGTATTGATTTTATATCCTGTAACTTTACTGAATTCACTTATTAGCTCTAATAGTTTTTTTTTTTAAGGAGTCTTTAGGATTTTCTATATATGATATGTCATCTGTAAATAGTGACAGTTTTTTTTTATTCCTTTCCAATTTAGATGTATTTTATTTATTTTTCTCACCTAATTGTTCTGGTAAGGCCTTCCAATACTATCTTGAAGAAAAGTGACAACAGTCGACATTC
>NW_006791395.1:0-348 GCF_000442215.2 Lipotes vexillifer | reverse complement strand
TTCTTTCATGTGTTTGTTGGCAGTCTGTATATCTTCTTTGGAGAAATGTCTGTTTAGCTCTTCCGCCCTTTTTTGGATTGGGGTGTTTGTTTTTTTGTTATTGAGCTGCATGAACTGCTTGTAAATTTTGGAGATTAATCCTTTATCAGTTGATTCATTTACAAATATTTTCCCCATTTTGAGGGTTGTCTTTTCATCTTGTTTATGATTTCCTTTGTCTTACAAAAGTTTCAATAGGTCCCGTTTGTTTAATTTTGTTTATATTTCCATTTCTCTAGGAGGTGAGTCAAAAAGGATCTTGCTGTGATTTATATTATAGAGTGTTCTGCCTATGTTTTCCTCTAAGAG
>NW_006791394.1:0-2476 GCF_000442215.2 Lipotes vexillifer | reverse complement strand
CCCGTGAGCCATGGCCGCTGGGCCTACGCGTCCGGAGCCTGTGCTCCGCAACGGGAGAGGCCAAAGCAGTGAGAGCCCCGAGTACCACAAAAAACAAACAAAGAAACAAAAAATTAGCTGGATCTGTGTCAGTAAATCTTGGAAGAAGGTAAACTGAAGACTTACTATGTCTATGGAGATACACCCTATTAAAAAATGTGGGTGTTTTAATTTAATTTAAAATTTACTTAAAAGTCACAAATATTTTGAATAAAATACATTAAAGACAATAAATGGATTTGAACTTGAAGGCTGGGTAGAAGAGAATTATAAGGTCTTATAAAAACATCACATGTATGTAAGTTGTGAAGCCACTGAAGATTGTTTTGTTTTATCTGTTAAAGGACCGTAGTCATGGTAGAGCCCAGAAAGGGGACCTGAGTGTTGTGAGCAGGCCATGAGATAGCAGTGGAGTGAAAGCAAGCATGGAACTGGCCTTTACAGTGACCGGATTCCTGTTCAGATTTTGCCTTGACTAATGACTCATGGCTTTTAAGTCACATCCAACCTGCAGGCTCTACCTACAGGAGGGCTAAGGCAAAGCCCCTTTTACTTCTGAAATATTTAATGGTTTGTATATATGTCTGATGACAATTTTATAGGATAGACAGGTATATACCAACAGATGTGATGTCACCTCTGTCCCTTGGTTTCTCCCTCAGAGCTGGAATAGTGACCCTCAGTTTGCTCATATTCTCTGTAGATGGGGAAGGGGTTGGAGAACTGGTGTCAGCAGTGGCTTTTACGGAGCAGCCAGGCACGCGTATCAATTCTGTAACGTAAGAAAAGAAGGAATTGTCTCTAATCTCTTGGTAGTGATTTTGGTCTTTCCGACTGGATATTAGAAACCAAATCTCAACTATAAAACACTTAAAAATGAATTTAATACTAGCCACTACAAAGATTTCTCATGATTGAATCAGTTAAATGGCAGGTTTTGGGGAGAGTGGGATTGGGTGGTAATTACCTAGAGTAATAAATACAGTTTCACCCTGTAACCTAGAAAATTTTCTTTAGAATTTGTGAAGCGCCAATATACTGGAATTAATTCTCAGATGGACACTAGTGATATAGTGGATGAGGATGACCCTTATTCGGTTCTTAACGGGTTACATTACACATGGTTAAATAAAAAAGGAGAAAAATGTCCCCTCCAATTATCGTCTCAGTAGTCTAGTATGTACCACACCTGAGGTGTTGCCAGTGGGTAATACTGGAGAAGAAATGGTGAAACTGGATACTAGGCCAATATACCTGTTGGGTTTAATTCATATCTGTGGTCAACTTTTGGCACTTTTGGTTCTTGTTTCTTGAAATAAATTTGAACTCTTAATGCTTGAAAGCACAACAAACAAGAAATATGTAAACACATTAACCACCAAGCAACAGTTTTAGGTAAGAAAAATAGCAGAGGAATGTCCAAATTATTACTGGTGTGTCCTAGCAGATGTAAAATAGCTCAGGGGTGGGTTGGTCGTGGTGGTGGGAAGAAAACAGATTCTATGAACCATGGAAGACATTTAAATAGTTACTCATATTAAATACCACTCATTTCTTGCAGATAGATGTGCTTGATGGAAGTCATATAAATTCACTCTTCATCTTTTAATAAAAAAAATTCACTAGGATTTTGGGTCATTAGAACGATCAAATCAGCCTCCTGGATTAGCATTTATCCCTGTAAATTGCCGTTTAGGGATAAACGAAACTAAGGAGGCATTTTTCCTAGTTTATTTACACTTAACGGTTGTTTTGTGGGAGAATTAAAATCTGAGCTGTTTTTCTTTTTTCTAACTCTAGTAGGTGTTCCAGCAATTAAAAAGTATCAGAAATGTGATCCCCCAAATATTGAAATCAGAATTTTAACCTAACTGTGGCTCATGACATTTAATTTTACCACAGTTAAGAAAAACTTAGTTTGACATTGTATATTCAGCAGAACGTGTTTTGCGTGTGGGAGTGGTGGGCTCAGTCAGGAAGGAACAATGTTGAGCATCCATTTTAACTTTGGAGGAACCTCGATCGCTCCCTTCTCATGAATGATCTTAAATAAAGTGAAGGTAATGCACAGAATTTGCTTAACTGGCAACTTATTTGGAGACTCCCCACGTCTACCTCATGTGTGTTTAACGTCTGCTTTACGAAGAAGAAAGGGTTCCAGGGCCTAACACTTGTTGGGTGCCTATGGACATACTGCAGGTAGGAAACTTAATAGGAATTGAAATGAATTTGTCCACAGTGACCTGCTTTGTCCCTCTACCTTGAGTGTCCTGTCCAGCATCTGACACTACCTCTGCATGATAGGGATGGACCCAAGTCCTCAAGAGCTGGGGTGTGCCATGGTGATCCTACCTGGCCTCAACCCTAAGAGCAGGCCATCTTCAGCCTGTCCCTGGCCACTGAGGCAGAGGCCACACGTGGCCACCATCCAGGAATG
>NW_006791393.1:167111-181050 GCF_000442215.2 Lipotes vexillifer | reverse complement strand
CCTACACCACGGACACTTCCAAAAAGAACCAGGGAAATTTTGCTGATGATCTGTCATCCAGATCACTGCAACAACCTGGTTAGAATTTACACCGGGATTCTCTACCCCAGCACCACAGATATGTTGGCTTGTCAATGCTGTGCACTGTAGGATGTTTAAAATCACCCCTGGCCTACTAGAAGCTGGTAGCACCTCCCAAGGTGAAGAGACAAAGTCAGTCTCCATATAGTGATAAATGGGGGGGAAGGGGGGACACGCAGCCATTGCCTTAACTTAAGAGGCTTCCCGGTTGTGGAATTAACAAAGGACTTGGAATCAAATAGACAGGGTTTTGAATCACAGGTAGCCCACTTAAAAGGAGAAAAACTTCAATGGGCCTATTTACTCATCTTTAAAATGGGGATAAAACCCACCATAGGGCTGTTGTGAAGATTACATAAAATAATGTGTTATGCGTTAGGGCAATGCCTAGCCCAGGAGGCAATTAGTAAACATTGGCTTTTTTGTTTTCAAAAAGAGGTTTTGAAGAAGCGGGGACATTTGCTTACAGCTTTGGCCTGAGTGGAAACCTCCTCCCAAAAGGAACAATATAGAGAAATGACAGTCCCAGTTCTCTCTCCAGCTCCTGGGGGCCCTGAACCTGGGGTGTATGGACTCCCAAGGGCCAGGGGACACAATTCAGGGGCTCTGTGAACATGGATGGCAAAAAGTAAACATCCTTATTTTCACTAATTGAAACTTAGCATTTTTTTCAATTATGCTTGTAAAACCACACATTATCAACTACCTGGCCACTGTCACAACAGAAGCACAGTTTTCCTGATCAAATGACAACTGAAATACGGATTTCCTCGGCTCTACTCCAAAATTACAGAAATTTGGAAATTATGAGGCCTGCAGCTAGACTGTATTTTGTGTTATGAAAGAAGCACATATTACTATTTACTATGTCACATATTAGGGGTTTTATTTTGAGAATGTTATTTTAAATAAATGGGTTATTTTATGCATTTAAAATTCTTATTCTGAGAAGCGCTCCACAGGCTTCCCCAATGAGGGCCAAAGGCACACAACTTAAGAACCCCTACCCTCAACATTTTTCAGCTAAGCCCATAATTCCCAAGCAGGCTTATGGTTTTTTTGTTGTTTTGGTTTGGTTTTTTTTTTTTTTTTTTGGCCGCGCTGCGCACTTGTGGGATCTCAGTTCCCCAACCAGGGACTGAACCTGGGCCATGGCAGTGAAAGCCCAGAATCCTAACCACTAGGCCACCAGGGAACTCCTGTGTCCTTAATTTACTAAATAAATTTGTTACAAAACTAACTTGTTAATTTGAATGACATAAACTACATAAACTATAAATCAGTGACCCAAAGGACAGACACAACAGCATCAGTCACATTTCCTCACTCAGGACCCATCCTCTTAATTCTAAAGGCAAATGTGTGCCTCGTTTTCCCCTAGTGGACTTGAACTAGCTTTCCACCTTTACCATAACATCAGTCAGGTCCATTTAACCAGTACTTCTCAAACATCTATGATGTATCAGAACTGTGTCCAGGATAAAAACCCTGGAGGTCACCCTTCAAAGACACTTCCAGCCCGGGGAAGAAATGGACATGGAAAGGAAGACTGCAACCCTACCCTTCCAGGGCGGGCAGAGGTCGTGCGTACCTCACTCGGTCTACGCAGAACACTCGCTGGCTGCCTAGCATAAACAAACCACGTGTCCTCCACCCGCCCAAAGATGCTTAAGCTATACTAGTGTGGGACATGTTTATTCTTGTTAGCCTCAGGCTGAGAAGTCACAAAATGTTTTCTGGGCTCAAGAGTCTTCACAGTACAATACTTCACTTACGAGAGGATCAAAGGTGAGATTTTTTTTTCAGCAGATATTAAAATTTCATGAGTTACCTCACCAGCCAGAACTAAACAGGCACCGCCAGGCCCAACCTATAATTGCCCTCAGTGGCCCAGTGGCTGCTGGGTACTAGCTGGCTTGCACTGGTAACCAAGTTATACAGAATCGTAACATAACATAACTAAGTGGTTCAAGTTTAATTCCATTAAAATCACATTGTGGAACTGGAGCATGAGGAAGGATTACTGAAAAATGAGAAAAAGAACATGATTCCAGGCTCCACGGGCATTTGACTCACCCTTGAGTCACATCCAATACTCACACGCCAAGAGTAATGCCTTTTGACTCATCATTATCAATTAAAATAAATGTTTTTGAAGACCTCACAGGTGGTAGACTTCTCACCCAGTGCCCCTTAATGAAAACCAAAAACAGATCCTAGTTTAGCCAGATCCCCTTATTCTACAAGGGTGGATACCTACAGACAGCAAGGGCGACATGTCTCCCCCAAAATCAAGTGATGGGGGGAATACAATAAGAATCAGGGTCCTCTTACTCCCAAAACAGTTCTGTAGGGACTCAAGATCTAATACAGATGCATACATACATGTCCCCTCAGGATCTCTTTCTAGAGTATTCACCTTGTCATCAAAACTTTCTCATCTTTGAAAACAAAAAACTTTCTCATCTTGAAGATCAACAATCTGGGAATTAAGAGTAACTGGCTGGGGGACTTCCCTGGTGGCGCAGTGGTTAAGAATCCGCCTGCCAATGGGCTTCCCTGGTGGCGCAGTGGTTGAGAGTCCGCCTGCCGATGCAGGGGACACGGGTTTGTGCCCCGGTCCGGGAAGATCCCACATGCCGCGGAGCGGCTGGGCCCGTGAGCCATGGCCGCTGAGCCTGCCCGTCCGGAGCCTGTGCTCCGCAACGGGAGAGGCCTCAACAGTGAGGCCCGCGTACCGCAAAAAAAATAAAAAAATAAATAAATAAATAAAGGCTTCCCTGATGGCGCACTGGTTAAGACTCCGCCTGCCAATGCAGGGAAGATGGGTTCGAGCCCTGGTCCGGGAAGATCCCACATGCTGCAGAGCAACAGAGCCGACGCGCTACAACTGCTGAGCCTGCGCTCTAGAGCCGGTGACCCACAACTACTGAAGCCCGCGCGCATACAGCCCGTGCTCCGCAACACGAGAAGCCACCGCAATGAGAAGCCCGCGCACCGCAACGAAGAGTAGCCCCCGCTCACCGCAACTAGAGAAAGCCTGCTCGAAGCAATGAAGACCCAACACAGCCAAAAATAAAATAAATAAATTTATTTAAAAAGAAAAAAAAGGATCCGCCTGCCAATGCAGGGGACATGCGTTCGATCCCTGGTCCGGGAGGATCCCACATGCCACCGTGCGCCACAACTACTGAAGCCCGCGCGCCTAGAGCCCGTGCTCCGCAACAAGAGAAGCCACCGCAATGAGAAGCCCGCTCACCGCAACTAGAGAAAGCCTGCGCGCAGCAACAAAAACCCAACGCAGACAGAAAAAAAGTGACTGGGAATTCTCAATTATTTTTTATTTTCTCTTCACACAACTAAATTATTTAGATGCCACTTCCACACCTCGGCAACTTCGAACCCGCCAGCTTCTCCCGCTCCCTTCCAAACTGCACGTCCACGGTTCTCTCTCCCTCTCTAGCCGGTGCCTGCCCAAAATGTTCAAGTTCTCTCACTTTTTCTTCATACAATTAAGGGAAGGTTTTCCCCTCTTCTACAACAGAAGTCCATTGGGAGCACCCATTTCAACAGACAACACCTGAATTTAGCTGCAAGCTGTTTAAGGCTTCAGGCAAGGACACTCAGGCTGAGGGAAGGGCAGGAATCTTCCGGCCTCATCGTTACCCTCCTTAGAGCCTGGAAAACTCACACTCAATAAGTACAGGTGAGCGCTCACACAAGACTGCCACCAGAAACTCAACTCAGCAGCTTAGTGGCTTTGAACCACTATTTCTTCCTCAAGCCTCACCCTCCCAGTGAAACTGGCAGGCTAATTACTCAAGAAAACCTTTTACAGCTCCAATCACTATTTCATCTCCTGATTCTCCCCAGCCGCCTCCCTTCCCTCCAGCCTCACCTAAGAAAGGAGGGAACTAAGAAATGCTTTTTCTCCTAGTCACTTCCCCACCACCCAAATACGCTGATATTACTTCACAACCCTGTAGCGTTTTCCAGCAACTCCATTAACATTAAAAGCCCTGGGGGATAGGGGTGCCCAACGAAGTGCGCCCTATCCTTCCCCCTTTTTACCACAGGGAAGAAACAGCTCAGACAGGTTGAGAAATAAAGCCAAAGTCACAAGCAGAGCCAATCAACACAGGACAGAAAACTAGGTCTTGTCCAAATCCCTAAGGTCTTTTTTTTTTTCCCCTCATCTTGTGCCTTCGGAAATCCTTTAAACTGGGGGAGAACATGCAAAGTGAGTACTCAGAAGTTTAAAAAAAAGGGGCAGGGGAGAAAGAAAGTGTGAAAGTAATGTTTTCAATGGTAATAGAAAAGGTGGCTCCAGCCAATTGGAGGAAGACGGTGAAAAAGCAAGACCTGGGTGAGACGCTCCAAGTGGGACAAACCGGAAGCGCAGATTCAAGTCTGCGGCACTCACAGGTTTAAAAGCCACCAGAGGGACTTCCCTGGCGGTCCAGGGGTTAAGACTCCGCACTCCCAATGCAGGGGGCACGGGTTCGATCACTGGTCGGGAAACTAAGATCCCGCATGCCGCTGGGCCCGGCAAAAAAAAAAAACCACCAGAAAAAAGACCAGCAGTCCTACCCCTCCCCCTCCCCCCCCCCTTAGACGCACCCAGGAAAAAAGGATGCAAAATACCCTTCCTCTCCACAATTTCCGCAGTCGTTCCGGACTTTCCCAGCCCTCTGTTCTGGCCGGCTCACAGTCTTCCGAGCCTCCCCGATTCGGAGACTTACAGTTCCCGCGCTGGGACTTCACCCCCCACCCAATAATAACATAATCATCGTTTCCTTTTCCCATGCCCCGTCCCTTTCCGGGGGATCTGTCTCCTACGCGGTCGGCTGAGAATTCTGCGAGCGCGGCGCGGTCCTGCCCCAGCCCCGGCTCGCACGAGGGGAGCCCCCACTCCCGGGGGAATTTACCCGCCTCGGGGAACGGGGAAAGGTCCCGCGGGCGGGCCCCTCGCACGCCCCCCGCCCCACCCGGACTCTTTCTCCCGCGCCCAGGGCGCGAGGGGACGACCGGCGGGGGCGGCCGAGCCCGCGAAGGGCGCGGGTGGGCGACCCGGGCCCCGGAGGGCGGCCCGGTCGGGGTCGAGGAGGGAGCCAGCGCGGCCCCCCCGGGCCCCGCGCTGCCGCCGGGACAGAGCGCAGCGGGAGCAGGAGCGCGGCCTCCACGCGGGCGCCGGTGTAAGCGACAGCCCAGGAGACGACAGCGCCGGGGCTGGGGCCGCGCGACCGTCCGCATTGTTCGGCCCGCTGCGCGCGCCCCGCCCGGCCCCGCCGGCCCCAACCCGCCCGGCGGCGGGAGCGACGGGGCAGGTGGCGGGCGCGCGCCCTCACCTTTGGTGCCGAGCATGAAGTCAAGGGTGCTGTGCCGTGCTGCTGCCATAGTGAGGCGAGGCCCTGGGCCATGCCTGGGGGAGGCGGCCGGGAGACTGGGGGGCCGCGCGGCGTGTCAGGCTGCGGCCAGCGGGGAGTGCGCCGCGCTGGGGAGGCTGAGGGTAGGAGGTAGGAGGGACCGCGGGGAGCCACCCGGGGAGCGGGGGCGGGGTCGGGCCCGCCTCCGGGAGGGAGGAAGCGAGGACGCCCGCAGCCCCGAACTCCGAGCGCAGGGTATGAGGCCGCGCTAAGGCAACTGTGGAAACGTGGGCGCCGTGCTCCCCGGCGTGCGTCACCAATGGCCGCGCCCCGCGCCGAGGATCTGGCGGGCGCTCCCGCCATCCGTTAGGTCACCTTAGGTTTAAACTACGCAGCACGACTTCCGGGGGGCCCACCCCCTGCTCTTCCCCCAGACCGGCCCCCCGAGCCCAGGCCCCTCTGATTTCCTGGCCAAGCCAAGGAAAAAAAAAAATGCTGGGATCCACCCTGGAGTCTAAAAGTACTGCCGCCTTTTCCTTAACTCTTCAAATGCTACAATTTAATGTATTAGAATTGTCATTTACATTATCTATAGCCAGGGCCGGCTCTGCGTTTCGGCACAGAACAGAAAGCTCTTGGGTATTCAAGTTAGTTGCCTACGTTTTTGCGAAAAATGGGAATGGGGAAGAAGCAAGCGAGAGGAAAACGTTGTTAATGTTGACTTGAGAAATTACAGCTTCTAGAGTTGCTCGTCCACCACTGATGTCTACATTCGTGGCAGTGAACCTTTTCGCTGTGAGCTTGTCTTTGACTTCGGGGTTGTAGCTAGTGATCAACAAGATGCGACAAAGGAGAGAACATCAATGTCTGGCCACTAAAGCCCTCTTTATGACACTGACAGTATCACTGGGCAAATGCCTCCATCATCCCATCAGTCCTCTGTGCCTCTCTAGGCGCTCCCAGGCTCCTCAGGAATCACTGTAATGGCTGGACAAAGTCTAGATCAGTGAACTCTTGTATCTCCACAAGCGCAGGAGGAACCTAGATATTAAGCTTAATCTCTCTTGCAAACAGTCCCTAGTGGCTGTTTTGCTGAGTCCTTCACCTTTCCACAGGAACTGGGCAGTGTCTTCACAAGTGTCCTTTAATAGACCATCCTGTTAAGAACCGGGGCCCCTTTTCAGCCCCCACATTAATTTTCTCCAGCCCGGGCCACCTGTTTGTTGCCCTGCATGTTTTCCTTTCTTCTGTGGATCCCAGGGTCCTCAATTTCCATAGCTCTTCTGCTATCTCAGCCTTCAGTCTCCATTCTTCAGACTGCAGCTCTTGCTTGCTTCCTGGGATGCGCTCCAGTTCTGGCCATTCCTCCGGAGTCAGGTCCCCGGGAACCCAGTTGTCCTTGTCTGCCACATTGCAGGGGCAGCAAGGCTCCACAGGCCTCCTCAGGCTCAGAACAGCCCTGCACTTGCTTTAACTTTCTGCTCTCGCTGTCTTGAAATTGTGAATGATTTTTGAACAAGGGGCCCCGTGTTTTCATTTTGTACTGGGCCTGCAAATTATGTAGCCCGTCCTGCTCAGCAGCTTGTGTCCTCCAGGGCAGGTGGCAGTGGCCAGCGATAGTGCCCCGCCTGGCTTCTGCAGGTGCAAAATAGATGGAGATAAAAGTCCCTGAAATACTACCATTAACTAATCAGAAAGCCACAACAAAACCCTAACGCTTCATAATGTTAGCATAGCATCAGAGATAAATGGGCCTTGAAATGGAGCCAGCATTGTTGGGTAATTTTAAGCATGTTCACAGTGCCTGTATTACCTACCAATGACACAATCCTGGTGAGACTGTTACAGGTAGGACATGGACAGGAATCAAGGGCTTGAGGCCTTTTTAAATACCTCCAACTGGGCTGTGAGTACCTATTTGGATTCTGGAACGTGTTCTCTTTGCCTGGGTTTTATAATCTAGGCCCCTGGCTTCAAGGCCTGTTAGAGGACAAATAATCACTTTGTTTGTGGAAGTTGCTTGTGTTAGAGTTGACCAGTGTATCCTGTGCAACTGTTATCACATCAGAGAATTCAGCAACTTATCCTGCAACAAAAAAGCAGGAGAGACTTACCCAACGCCAGCCTGCATTTCCTCATCAACAAAATCTTGGCAATGGTGAAAATGTAGATATCATGGATTAATGTCCTCTTGCCTGCCCTCGTCTGCTCTTGGCCCAAAGGAGGCCTGAGAAAGAGGAAAGCAGTACCTGGCATCCAGCAGGAGCTGGCCAGGTGCCCTCCTGTTGAACATAAACAATTCCCCACAACCCTGACATCAGAAAAGGCCACTCTGTGACCAGGATGGGATGGAACAAAAACAAGACCACTCCGTAATCATGTCAAAACACGGACAAAGCAAGAACTTGTCCAAACCACCAAAGTCACCCACCCAACGTCCCTGGGTCCTGGCTCCTAGAAGAGACCGCTGCTTCTTCACCAACCCCAGCCTTTGTCTGGTCTTCCCCGCTTCTCGGGTACGAAGATTAAGACGCCTGATCAGGACTCACCCCTGCTTCCTGACAGCATCCAATCCAGAGCGACACCCGGCTTCCTTAAATGCTCCCCAAAGTACCAGACACAGGCCCCACTGCTACGTGTGGTCCTTCCTGACCCCCTCTCGCTGTGATGCCCCGCGGGTCCCCATGGCACACGGCTGTTCCATTGCAGGTGCTCCTGAGGGCGGGGGGAGTGGCTGGAGGGCGGTGAAAATAAGCTGAAGTCAATACTTAGAGCGGAAAAGTGACCTCTTAGCAAAATCCTACTCGATGTTAGATATTACTCTTATCCAAAACTCACATTCACATGGACCCATCTGCTAATTGGCAGTCAGGCCAACTTGCACGTCTGCAACAGTTTTTAAAATCTCACAGAGGGGCTTCCCTGGTGGCGCAGTGGTTGAGAGTCTGCCTGCCGATGCAGGGGACGCGGGTTCGTGCCCCGGTCCGGGAAGATCCCACATGCCGCGGAGCAGCTGGGCCCGTGAACCATGGCCGCTGAGCCTGCGCTTCCGGAGCCTGTGCTTCGCAACGGGAGAGGCCACAACAGTGAGAGGCCTGCGTATCGCAGAAAAAACAAAAAAAAACAAGAAACCTCAGAGAAAGAGCCACACTGTCCTGCACAGTTAGCAATAATAACTACCTCCTGGGAAGAAGAGAATGGAAAACAGAAAAGATTTCTGTTTAAAAGGAGAAGACAGTGGCCATGACAGGGAAGTTGGGGTGCTATCTGGAAGCTTCCCCAGCGGAAAGAATGCACAGGCCATTCTATGGGGCTGCAGTCCAAACCTCTCTTGTGAAGAGAGATGGGGGGGAGGCAGGGGCGAGCGCTACCCAGTAGCCATTTGTTCTACTGTTTTGTTTTTTGCTTTTTCACCAGTTCACTTGGGACCCTAGGAGACATTCTGCCTCCCTGCCCCCTGTGTGCAGCTGTGGTGAAATCACTTCCTCTCTTAAAAAAAAAAAAAAAAAAAAAGAAGAACTGGCCTTAGCTGTTTGTTAGGGTTACAATATCTGACAGATATCTGGATCACTCCCCCACCATTTCTCAGATGAATGTGGGCCTGGTCTAGCTAGTTAAACACGATTTAAATTTCTGATTAAAAAGAGAGTATAACCAAGAGGGGCCTGGAATCTTTGATACAACTATTCTCAACTTTGGCTGCAGAATGGAATCACCTAGGAAGCTTTAACAGCTATTGCTGCTACCTGGGCCCGGACTCAGGTGCAGCTCAGGCATTGGATTGTTAAAATAAATACATAAAAACCCGGGAGGTCTGCCGGTTTGAACCGCAGCCCCACGCCCGGAGGGCGATGAGGCTGGCGCCAAGGGCCAGCGATTTGCTGCGGGAGATGGCGCGGGAGCACGGCATGGAGGGGCTGGCCTAGCTGGGGCTCGTGGCCCTGCGTCGTCTGGCTGCGACGCGGGTCCTGCGCACGCTGCGGGGCCGCAGCCCCTGGGCGGTGAGCGCCCGAGGGGCCGGGAGGCGAGCCGGGTACCCCAGGCAGGTGTGGGCATCGTGTCCACAGCCAGCATCCCCGAAGCCACGCTCGGGCCATGATCACTCAGTGAAGCTGCGCTGCGACACCGCGGCCGACTTCTTCCCTCGCTGTGAGGACCTGTGCGCGCTGCAGGACTCAGTGCCTCTGCCCGCCTTGCGCGCTTCCCTGCGGGAGGGCCTGCTGGAGTTAATGCCGACCGCCTCCGCGGGGTGGACTGGGCGCCGCTCCTGAGCACCCTCTGCCCCTGATCTGTATCCAGAGCTTCTTCCAGCCACTGCTGGGCAAGACAGACAGTTATTTGTCAAGGTGTAAAGAACTCTATCACTCTTAAGACAGTAAACTTCATGGGGTGTAATCTGACATGGCAGGGAGCAGATCACATGGCCAAGACCTTAAAGTATCTGACTACCAGAAGGCATGAAGAAACCTGGGCTGAGAGTCTCCATTCCAGGAGACCCGATCTTGACTGTATGGCTGGTTTGAGGCACATCACTCTGAACTGCAACATGCTCATGGGTGACCTGGGTGCAAGTGCTTTTGCAGAATCTCTTAGTGAGGATTTGTGGCTTGGAGGACTCTTCCACACGTGAGAAAATGAGAGCTGTCTATATGTTAAATCTGTAGAGTTAGCAAGTGACCTTTTGTCTTTCATCAAAAGCACTTGACCTGCAGCAGTGTGGCCTCACCAGTGAAGGAGCAAAGGCTTTACTAAAGGCCCTTGAAACCAACAGAACTCTGCTCGTTCTGGATGTAAGAAAAAATCCACTTGTTGTACCAGTGGATAACTTCTCCATCGGTGAAGGAACCATCCAAAGCTGCTAGACAGAAGAAGAGAACTCTAATTTTGGAAAGTGGTCGAAAAGGAAAAGCTACTATTAGAATTGATGTCCAGTGGAGCCCCAGAATAGAAGCAAGATGAATATTCCATTCCACATTGGCAACACCAAAGGAGATGATGCTTTAGAAAAAAGATTTGTCGACAAAGCTCTTGAACTCAATATGATCTCCCTGAAAGGGCACAGAGAACAGCAAAACATCCACAGCTATCCCAAGCTGTTGAAACTTAACCTTAATTCTGATTTGAACTGGAAGCTTTTAAAAAGTCTTCTCTTGCTTTTCGACCAAATTCCAGCTACTGTTGTCTTTGCTGCTACTTTTTCTGCCTAGATCTCATATTCAAAGCTGCCTATGGGTTTAATTATATGCAAATTGCAGGTTGTTGTTTTTAGAGACACACAGACACACAGCATGGAGGGTGGGTGCGGCCCTCTAGGTGCTGAATTTTGATCCTTTGCAAGATGACAGCAGTGGGGTCTTCTGGACTTTCCTTATACGGTTATTCTCATAAAGCGATAAAAGTGCCTTACTATATGTTTATATAGCAAGGTCTGTTTTTAATACCAAATAGTTTATATCTCTATGCATTTATATCTCTGTGCCTTTATATTTCTAATAATACGGTTCTTGTTGGTATATGTTGAGACTTTGAGAATTTATTAGGATCCTTGACCTTGTGCATTAGAGCGTCACGTTCTCAACAGTTGTGTGCCTCCCCTTCCCCCTCCCCTCTCCCTTTTTAAGCTGCTTCACAAGATCTGGAAGCTCCCTGATTCACTTTTACTTTCCCTTCAGTGGGTAGAAGAACGGTTGGTTGGTTGGTTGGTTGGTTTTGTTTTTCAGTTATGCTGTTAAACTAAAAATCTGTGTTAACTTCCCTTACTGATTCTTCACGTGACTGTTCTCTTTCTGGTGTTTGACCAGTGATGCCGTGAGTGCGGGAAGATCTCTGCTGAAGAGTCTTTTCCCCTATTGTTCATCCACTGTCAGTGTTTTATGTTGACCGTGTGAAGGACATTAAAGTCCTAAAACATCTAAAAAAAGAAAAACCTGGGAGATTCCAGTGCAAAGCGAAGGGTGCCTCTGCCAAACCCCAAAGCAGTGTGAACCCCAATAGGTAAAGCCATGAGGCTGGCTCTGACACAAGTAAATAAATACAATTTAAAAGCGAGAAAGGGCTTCCCCGGTGGCGCAGTGGTTGAGAATCCGCCTGCCGATGCAGGGGACGTGGGTTCATGCCCCGGTCTGGGAGGATCTCACATGCCGCACAGCGGCTGGGCCCGTGAGCCATGGCCGCTGAGCCTGCGCGTCCGGAGCCTGTGCTCCGCAGCGGGAGAGGCCACAACAGTGAGAGGCCCACGTACCGCAAAAAAAATAAAATAAAAAATAAAATAAAAGCGAGAAAATAACAAGTGTTGGGGAGGATGTGGAGGAATTTCTGGAGGGAATGTCGAATAGCGCAGCCACTGTGGAAAACAGTTCGGTAGTTCCTCAAAACGTTTAACAGTTACCATGCAACCCAGCAATTCTCCTCTTGGGTGTATACCCAAGAGAATGGAAAACAGGTGTTCAAACAAAAACTTGTACACAAATGTTTATGGCAGCACTATTTACAATGGCCAAAAGGTGGAAACAACCAAATTTCCATCAACAGATGAATGGATAAACAAACTATTTTCAGCCACAAAAAGGAATGAAGTACTGATACATGGCACAACATAGGTGAACCTCGAAAACATTATGCTAAGTGGAAGAAGCTAGTCACAAAAGGACAAATACTGTATATGATTCCACTAGAAATGTCCAGAATAGGTAAATCCATAGAGACAGAAATTGGGTTAGTGCTTGCCAGGGGCTGGGCGAAGGAGGGAAGTGAAGTGACCGCTTAATGGGTATACGGTTTCCTACTGGGGGCGATGAAAATGTCTTGGAATTACATACAGTTACCCCAAATTGTAAATGTACTAAATGCTGGTGAATTTTTCACTGTAAAATGGCTACTTCCATGTTATGTACATCTTACCTCAATTTAAAAAAAAAAAAAGACATGTAGCCAAACCAAGTTTGTAAGGTAAAGCTGTATAGAAATTTTTATTAAGTGAACTTCATCACCTATAGCAAATTCCAAGTAAATGCCTGATGGGGTGGACTTGAAGTGAGATGTTTGCAAAAAGGAGCAAATTGAAGGCAGCTGTGAAACCAGCCTCATGGTTGTGGTTTTCCCAGAAAGAAGCATTCTTCAGCCTCTCAGCCTCGAACGCTAACTTATTTAATCCTTACAATAGCCCTAAGAGGTAGGTGCAATTATCCCCATTTTACAAATGGACTAACTGAGGCACAAAGAGGTTAGGTAGCTAGAAAGTGCTGGAGCCAGGACTCAAACCCAGGTAGGTGGCTCCAGAGTCTGGCTAGTCACCCCTTCATGGTGCTGCCTCTGATTGCCCTGCCTGTTGCCTCAAAGTGTCCCCACTTTTCTTTCTTTCCTTCTTTCTTTTTTTTTTTTTTTGCAGTACGCGGGCCTCTCACTGCCGTGGCCTCTCCCGTTGCGGAGCACAGGCTCTGGACGCGCAGGCTCAGTGGCCAAGGCTCACGGGCCCAGCCGCTCTGCAGCATGTGGGATCCTCCCGGACCGGGGCACAACCCCGTGTCCCCTGCATCGGCAGGCAGACTCTCAACCACTGCGCCACCAGGGAAGCCCCCCCACTTTGCTTATAACTCCCCAAACTGGAGGTGTGTGTCTGCCCGCCTCCCACCAGCAGGTGCCCCCTCCCCGTCACGGAGTGTGTGATTGGAGAGGGTGTCCTGCCCCCCTCCTCTCTGGAGCCATCGCCTATCTCCACCAATTTCTGGGCTGAACCCCTACCCAATCTCTTACTAGCTGTGTGACAGTGAATAGGTTCACCTACCTCTCTGTGCCTGTTTCCCCTCTCTGTAAAATGGAGCTAATAACAGTAGAGCTGTTGTGAGGATTAAATGAATAACTATATGACAAGCGTAGAGGGCAGTATCTGACACACGACAAGTATTCAATAAATGTCTATGCTGATGAGGATGTTTGATATTATTACTAAGGCACACCCTACTCTGGGCACTGAGCTCCTTCAGGACTCTTGACTTTTCATCCTTGGATTCCCAGTGCTTAGCACTGTGCCTGGCACACAGCAGGTGCTCCATATCTGTGTCCTTTGAAATGAACTGAGGAATAGAGCATCATGCTCAACACCCCAAAGGACCCCAAGCAGAGACCCAGTTCTCAGGAGTCCTATGTCGGGAAAGGAAGATGATGGTGACAGCCAACCCACTCTGTTCCCCACTCTGGACTTCCCCACTCTCTTCCCAGTCATTCAACTCTACAGTTGGCCCTCCGAATCCGTGGGTTCCGCATCTGTGGATTCAACCAACCTTACATTGAAAATATTAAAAAAACAAATTCCAGGGCTTCCCTGGTGGCGCAGTGGTTGAAAGTCCGCCTGCCGATGCGGGGGACATGGGTTCGTGCCCCGGTGCAGGGGGATCCCACATGCCGCGGAGCGGCTGGGTTCGTGAGCCATGGCCGCTGAGCCTGCGCGTCCGGAGCCTGTGCTCGGCAACAGGAGAGGCCACAACAGTGAGAGG
>NW_006791393.1:155844-167101 GCF_000442215.2 Lipotes vexillifer | reverse complement strand
AAAAAAAAAAAAAAAAAAAAAAAAAATTCCAGAAAGTCCCTAAAAACAAAACTTAAATTTCCCTCTGTCTGACAACTATTTACATAGCATATACATTGTATTTATAATTATTTACATAGTATTTACATTATATTAGGTATTACAAGTAACCAAGTAACCGAGGGAATTCCCTGGCGGTTAAGACTCTGTACTGTCACTGCCAATGGCCCAGGTTCGATCCCTAGTTGGGGAAATAAGATCCTACAAGCCTTGGGGCACGCCCCCCCCCCAAAAAAAAAGTAACCGAGAGAGGGTTTTAAGTATACTAGAGGGTATGCCCAGGTTGGTTAAATGGAAACACTAGGCCATTTTATATAAGGGACTTGAGCATCTCTACAGATACCAGGGCAAACTGTATTCCTGACCCCCAGGGTGCCACGCAGTTCACAGCCCATTCAGAACCTCCTTAAGAGTTTGTTGGTAGAACCCTCTGGATGATTATTTAAGAAAAGTAAATGACAAAATAGGTTTTCCACAAGACATTTCAAGCCAGCACCCCGAGTGCCAGTCATAATCCTCATTTGTGTCCCCGCTGACCCTTTTAGAATTAGCATGTAGAACACAAAAGGATGAAAAGTCTATTCCTATTATTACCCTGCAGCCACTTTCCTCACCCTTGCAGAATCACAGTGCCCTAAGATATGTCCACACACCGCCCGCCCCACCAAAGGGTTCCTCCAGTTTGAGAAAGCCTGACTTAGAGGGAAGATTGGCAGCCTGAGGCTCCGTCACTCAGCCCAGAGAAGACACACTGGTCCAGCCTTTCTTAAGAGAATCTCCACTTGAGACTCTTTACAAAGCCCACATTGCTCCAAGTAAAATGCTGTCCAACCCATTCCACTTCCTTCTTTCCTCTCATTTCCAACAAAGAATGGCGCATTAGGGGGAGAGGAGACTGGAGTGTTGTGAGGCATTACCTAAGCGCCTATGTTCAAATAATGACACAATCAAAATTGTTACCAAAGCAAATAATAGAGCATGTTTTGCTCACAAAAGTAATGCCCTGGCTTCTCATCTGAAGGCAGCATTTCCTACAGCTATACTCAAAGATGTGACTAAATTCTCAACTGTTAGTGCTAGTTAAATATATACTTTTCTGTTGTAAAACAACTATACTTCGATTTAAAAATTATGATATATATAAATATATATATTTTTTTATTTTATTATTTTATTTTCTGAAACATTGATTCCTTACTTCCTCACTCTCTAGAGAGGCAGCCTGCAGAATGGTTAGGATCAGGGGGGCCTGGATCCTAATTCTGATTCTCCCATTTCCTTGCAGGTGACCTTTGGCAAATGATCTAATTTTTCTAACTTTCTTTATCTGTGAAGGAAGTAACACAACAGCACGTCTTTCACACGATTGTTCTGAGAATTAAATAAATTAACAGAAGTATAGCACTTCAACAGTGCCTGGCACATAGAACACACCATGGAACGATTAGTTATTATCATTAGTGAGTTAAGACTTACGTTTAACTGGTAGTTTCCTTTGCCCCAGTCCAAATGGTGAGTACCTGGGGTTTACAGGGCAACTCCCATTTCAGTTAACATTTCCCTAGAGTAGAGCTAAAAGATTTCCAAAGCCCACAGAGGGTCCACTTGTCTTAAATGTATTTGATACAACTCAACAGTCAGAGGTAGTCCCAGAAGCTGATTGCAGTGGGGTTGGATATGAGCCGCCATTGGACAGCACCATGCTCTTTCACCTGCCGGACACTTGGGTCTTTGTCCTCACCTGAAACACCTCCTTTCTCCAGTGGAAAAGCCCGCGCATGAGCACTGAAGGCCCAGCTCAGGTGCCACACCTGATCCAGCCAGAGCTGATTGCCCGTTTCCTTGCTCACCTGTGTTCCCACAGCGCAGCAGTCAGCTCCCCAGTGAAGAACTTTCCACCTCGCATTAGTGGCAGCATGCTAGCGCCCCTCCAACTGGACCTAGTTTCTCTCCAGCCAACACTTCTTCCCTAATGGGACAAAAATCCAGAAAGTTTGAGGGACCAGCTCAAGTTTACACGCTTCTTAGTGAAATGAAGGCTCAGGGACCAGGACTGTAAGCAGGTAGGATAGGGAGTCCCCAGAGAAAGAGAACCAGGCACGGCTTTCTTGACATAAGAGAAACCATCTTTGGCCTAAGCCATTTTGTGATCTAAGCCTGGCCACAATGCTTGCCCTTGAACAGGTCTCAGTAATTAATGATTTTAAGGGAAGTGAGGGAATGCAGGAACAAAGGAAAAACAGTCAAGAAACAATAGTTCAGAGATAAAACAGAGTCCTAGTTCCTCCTTAAGGGATATACATAACAATCTGATACATATCTTTGAGTTCTGTGGGAACTAAGACCCCCCCACCCAGATGGAGGATGGAATGAGGATATTGATCTTTTCTGACCCTTAAGACTTCGACCAACTACAGCTTGGACTCTGTCAACCTTTACCCCAATTCTATGCTATAGTCTCCTCTGCCCAAACCCCTTCACAAATATGCATGTACCCTTAGCTTAAAACTTCCCCAATTTTGGTGTTTGGGGAGACACTGCTTTGGGAAAGATCCTCAGTGTTCTCCTTACTTGATGCAAGTAGTCAATCCTTCTTTCTCCCAATCAATCTGTTGTAGAAAAGGGGTCCCTTCCAGGGTCTGAGAGTAGGCTCTTGTCTAACACTCGGAAATGAATTGTCCAAGGAGACACATGTGCTGACAAAGCAAGAGACTTTTTTGGGAAGGGGCACCTGGGTGGAGAGCAACAGGGTATGGGAACCCAGGAGAACTGCTCTGCTACGTGGCTCGCAGCCTCGGGTTTTATGGTAATAGGGTTAGTTTCCTGGTTGTCTCTGGCCAATCACTCTGACTCAGGGTCCTTCCTGGTGGCGTGTGCATCACTCAGCCAAGATGGATTCCAGCGAGAAGGATTCTGGGAGGTTGGTAGGACATATGGACTGGTGTCTCCTCTCTCCTTTTGATCTTTCCCAAATTCTTCTGGTTGGTGGTAGCTTGTTAGTTCCGCATTCCTTACCAGGACCTCCTGTTGTAAGAGAACTCATGTAAGTGGTTACTATGGTGCCTGGCTAGGGCGGGTGGTTTCAGTCAGTGGTTCCCCTAACAATTCCCCAGAGAGACTTCATACTCAAGATACTTCTTGGGAATTGGGGCGGAGGTCTCTTTCTTCTATAACTACTTCCTGATGAGAGTGGGCGTAGTCCTGCCTAGTGGAATAGAAGTCTTTCTCCACCTGATTGATTGATTGATCTGCATTGGGTCTTCGCTGCTGCATGCGGGCTTTCTCTAGTTGCGGCAAGTGGGGGCTACTGTTTGTTGCGGTGCACAGGCTTCTCATTGCCGTGGCTTCTCTTGTTGCAGATCACGGGCTCTAGATGTATGGGCTTCAGTAGTTTCAGGACACAGGCTCAGTAGTTATGACGTGCAGGCTCTAGGGTGCACAGACTTCAATAGTTGTGGCTCGCAGGCTCTAGAGCACAGGCTCAGTAGTTGTGGCACACAGGCTTAGCTGCTCCACGGCATGTGGGATCTTCCTGGACCAGGGATCGAACTCGTGTCTCCTGCATTGGCAGGTGGATTCTTAAGCACTGCTCCAACAGGGAAGTCCCACTCTCTCCACCTGATTTAAATCGAGGTATTCTGTGCCCCAAATCAGCATTCACCCTTGTAGTAACAACAGTTTAGCCTGAAACTGTTGGACCCTATCAGAGATGAACCTTGTTAGCAGTTGAAATAGACAAGGGCCAAACAGGAGGCCGAACAGGATGGTCATTGCCGGGCCCAGAAAAGGAAGGCAAAATTTGGGGTGAGAGCTGCAGTGACTTTTTTCTGAGCAGTTGGTAGTGAGGCGGTGCTCCAAGAGTCTTGTGCTCAGCCTGAAGTTACCATGCTTCACCTGGGTGGGGGCCTTAGTTCCTGCAGAAGAACTCAGAGAGATTGTTATGCATACTCCTTGAGGAGGAACCAGGACCCTGCCCCAAGGCCATACCATCACTTGACTGTTCCTCCCCTGTCTCAATATCCCCACCATTCCCTGATTAGCAACTGTTTGAATCTGCTCTTTGGAACTCAGGGAAGGTCAAGGAGGCTGAATGAAGCCTATTCCTACAAACAAGAAATAGGGGACACAGAAAGGATTTGTACTCCAGAGCCAACAGAGTCCTGCTCAGTTTCAATTCAGGGAACTGGGGTACGACAACTCTGGCTACTCCCTGCTAAAAGGGGGACTAGTCCCGCCTCAATTTGGAAAATAGACACCGAGTTGGAAATATTCCTGAGTTCCAAGTGCTGGATCTGAGTCTTGTATGATTAAAATCTCAATCCCTGCGTGCTCTACGGCCTGCATGCCACAACTACTGAGCCCGAGTGCTGCAACTACTGAAGCCCACGCACCTAGAGCCCACGCTCCGCAACAAGAGAAGCCACCGCACTAAGAAGCCTGCGCACCGCAACGAAAAGTAGCCCCTGCTCGTCACAACTAGAGAAAGCCCACGCGCAGCAATGAAAACCCAAAACAGCCAAAAATAAATTTAAAAAAAAATTAAAATCTCAATCCCTTGGTCCGCCATTTTGGTGTAACAGACCCAATTAGAAGTAGTTGGGGACTTCCCTGGTGGTGCAGTGGTTAAGAATCTGCCTGCCAATGCAGAGGATGTGGGTTCAAGCCCTGGTTCAGGAAGGTCCCATATGCCGCAGAGCAACTAAGCCCATGCGCCACAACTACTGAGCCTGTGCTCTAGAGCCCATGAGCCACAACTACTGAGCCTGCATGCCACAACTATTGAAGCCCATGCACCTAGGGCCCGTGCTCCGCAACAAGAGAAGCCACTGCAATGAGAAGCCTGCGCGCCACAACAGAGTAGCCCCCACTCGCTGCAACTAGAGAAAGCCCGCACGCAGCAACAAAGACCCAATGCAGCCAAAAATAAATAAGTTAATTAATTAATTAATTAAAAAAGAAGTATTTGGACTAGTGACAACTGGAATTTTAAGAGACAAAAATAAATCCCATTCCCTGAGGAATTCAGAAGAGTAAGCCGGAAACCCAGTCTGGACCTCGCACTTTGGGGAGACTTGTAACCAGGTAGCCAGTTGTTTATTCTTATCTAATCTAAGTAGGTTTTAACTTCAGATATGGTATTAATATGTACATAACAGGAGCTATTGGCCACTACACATCTCATTTTTCTACTACTATCTGATCTAAAATAATTTCATTTTCTAAAAATTTAGTAGTTACAAGAGGATACCTTGAAACCATAAGGTTGCAGCTACCAGCTGCCAGCAGACATTTTTTTGCGAATGGCTGGTGGCATCCCAAGTCTGACACAGCTCAGAAAACTCAAGTTCTTAGCAATACAAGGACTTGTCTGAAATCATGTCCATAATGCCACCTAGTATTACCTTGGATGTCTGAATCACAGCTACTCCATTTTGACTTTCAGTTGCACTTCTCTCTTTAATGGCCAAAGCAGACGTCACTGTTAATGATTTTAGAGCTTTTCTAGATATGAGAAGATGGAAGAATTTGGGCTCATAAAGTCTTCTCCTGAAAGTATCTAACGATCTGCAGGCCTGTTCTACCAGTTTTTCCCAGAGCACAGAGTGCCTCATTCCTGATCTCCACCCCGAACTCCTTTCAGGGTATGTTAAGGTCAGTGGCTGCAGTGGCCATTGACCTAATCCTTGCATAGGCATACGGCAAGTGACAGTTTTCAGTTGGCAGGGCCCCTTCAGGGTCATAAATTCAACCATGGTTTCGGGGGCACTTCATGACCACTTCGTCCCATGGTGCTAGGAATGATCATTCCCAGGTCGGGCAAAGATTTCACTGATAGGCCACTCAATGTGCTATTACTAGACTAGGCCTTATTCACAGTAGCCAAAAATCTCTGGACCACCTGTCTTACTAGTCTTTTATGGTCCACGAAAATATTCCCTTTTGCTGCTTCTTCCCATATCTAGAGTTACTATTACCATCATTGATCTTATATGGAACTATATGTCATCATTTTATCACAGGCTCAATCACACATTTGGTAATGCAAAGAACAACAATTCTGTAAAACACTCAATATAAAAAATAATATAGGGACTTCCATGGCAGTGCAGTAGTTAAGAATCCGCCTGCCAATGCAGGGGACACGGGTTTGAGCCCTGTTCCAGGAAGATCCCACATACCGTGGAGCAGCTAAGCCCGTGCACCACAACTACTGAGCCTGCACTCTAGAGCCACAACTACTGAGCCTGCATGCCACAACTACTGCAGCCTGTGTGCTCAGAGCCCATGCTCCACAACGAGAAGCCACTGCAATGAGAAGCCAGTGCACCGCAACAAAGAGTAGCCCCCGCTCGCTGCAACTGGAGAAAGCCCGCGTGCAGCAACGAAGACCCAATGCAGACATAAATAAATAAATTTATTTATTAAAAAATAATATAGCTAGCAGTATTAGTAAGCTCACAAGTAAGAATTTAAGTCAAGAATTTCCATTAGGTGCAGCCCAGTATTTTCTTAGTCTGTTCTGTACCAATCTTTATCTTTAAGGGAAATAATATATTGGCCCTATCCATAAGGCACCCAGACCAGTTTCCTAGTGTTACTAGGCTGGTTATCTCTAGTACGGTTTAATTTTCCCCAAATAAAGTTGCCTTTAAATTTAAATGACCATAGCCTGGTGTTAACCTCCCGGTTGCAGATCATGGAGCATCTGAGCTTCGTCCAAAGACAGATTACCGAGTTAAGCTTCAGAAACAAACTTAAAGTGTCCTTTTAATAATTCAATTAAAACTTTACAACAATATAACATAACAGCAAAAACTATCTAAGAAGTGAGTCTTAGTGAATACAGACCTCAATAAACAGAATTAGATTTTGATGTCCATTGAAGCATCACTTTCTGTCTAAAGTTACCCTCATTTTTACCAATATAGTCAAAGCAAGATGAATTTGTCTGCAAATTAAGTCTGATTAATTGATAAAAGGCTTCCCCGGACCAGGAAAGCAAAGCCAAGGGCTTGTCACAGATTCTGCCTCACAGATTTAGGTGACTTCCTCCCTTTTTAAGGTCCACAAAAATACCTTCAGATTCCTGCACCTATTAGGAGGTGGCCTTTCTAATTTATCTGATAAAGCTGCTGGGAACCCAAGAGTTTCCAATCTCTGGTGGGGTCAGGTAGAGAGAAAAGAGAAATGTTTCAATTCTGCTTACAAAGGTGTAATTTACCAAATTGCTGTAAGTCATAATTAGTTTGAGGGGAAGGGTTTCTTTGTATCTGGAAAACACAAATTAACAGCTTGTAATGTTTCAGATAGAAACATAAACATTACAACTATATTCACCAGCCCATTCAGTAACTAATCCTCTTGTTAAACTTTTGATGAAGCATCAGGTTTCCTTAAGATTCTTTAATTTCTTACCCAGTTCCCCAGGATAATTGGAGATTTATCAGAGTACAACTGTCTATAAATGAAAGAAAGACTTAAAAAGTCACAGTTAAACATCTGATCACAATGTAACTGACAAAAGAAACTTACTGCTGTGACATGCAACATTTTAAAATAACTAGAATTATGACTGGCAACATTTTCCCAGGACATACTAGATTTTTAGGAATTCCATGTAATTTCTAGAATAATAACATCCATACAGTATATATATATATTTTTTTCAAAATAAGAAAGGCTTTATTTGAAGACAAAACAATAGCACACACACACACACATCCAAATGCAAGTAAGAGAGTTCACTGGGTTTTATAAAAGAGAAAGGTGCACTCAAGCGCCAATTAACATTGGAACCATTGAAGAGATGCCCCCTGCTTGTGGCGCCACAGGTACAACATGTGCTTGTGAAGAAGTTCTGCTGTGGCATAAATGTGGGAATGCGGGACAAAGCGATACAAGGCAGAACAGCAGGTGGGCAAAAGCTTGAAGACCCTTTTCTCCACTCTAACGTGCTCTCGTTCTGCCCTGGGGAATTAAAGCACTCAGCAGGTCACCTTACAAAGAACCTCAATTTCGGGCTTCCTGGTGGCGCAGTGGTTGAGAGTCCGCTTGCCGATGCAGGGGACACGGGTTCGTGCCCCGGTCTGGGAGGATCCCACATGCTGCGGAGCGGCTGGGCCCGTGAGCCATGGCCGCTGAGCCTGCGCGTCCGGAGCCTGTGCTCCGCAATGGGAGATGCCACAGCACTGAGAGGCCCGCGTACTGCAAAAAAAAAAAAAAAAAAAAGGTGAAAATAGATTCAGAGTTACTACTAAAGTCATACAGAGAGGTCAGTGGGGGAAAAATAATTTACGTTCTCAAAAAACCAGGCTTGGGGCTTCCCCTGGTGGCACAGTGGTTGAGGGTCCGCCTGCCGATGCAGGGGACACGGGTTCGTGCCCCGGTCCAGGAGGATACCGCGTGCCGCGGAGCAACTAAGCCCGTGCGCCATAACTACTGAGCATGAGCTCTAGAGCCCACAAGCCACAACTACTGAGCCCATGTGCCACAACTACTGAAGCCTACACGCCTAGAGCCCATGCTCTGCAACAAGAGAAGCCACAACAGTGAGAAGCCGCAACAAATAGTAGCCACCGCTCACCACAACTAGAGAAAGCCTGCACACAGCAACGAAGACCCAACACAACCAAAAATAAAAATTAATTAATTAATTTTTTAAAAAAAGATGACACTGATCTTAATAAAGGCTGGTCTTCTTCATGATACACAGGAACTCTTGCTCATTGACTTCTCAATCTCCATTTCTATCTCCATTTCTATTCATCAATCATTTCCTGCCCCTCCTCATCGGTGAGGTTTTCACCGAACTCCTTGGCCACACATTTTAGATTTTTGAACGATATCTTCCCAGTTTCATCATCATTGAAGAGCTTCAAAGCTTTCAGGATTTCTTCTTTGGTATCTTTCTCAGACATTTCCTGACTCATCACCATAAAAAAGTAGCTACAGTTCATTTTTCCTGTCCCTTCCTTATCAATTTCGCTTATCATTTTCTTATCTCTTCTTTCTTGGGTTCAAAGCCCAGTGCCCTCACTGCCACCTTAAGTTCCTTAACATCAGTTGTCCCAGTTCCGTCAGCATCAAAGAGATCAAAAGCTTCTCGAATTTCCAGTTTCTGCTCTTCAGTAAGCTCCAGTTTAGGACTCATCCTTTTTCACTGAGCAGTTGATGCCATGTTTGCCTTCTTAAAGTTAGAGGTCATCGCAGATGGACTCCACTTCCCGTTCCATACAGTATATATATATTTTTTTTTTTTTTTTTTTTTTTTGCCGTATGTGGGCCTCTCACTGTTGTGGCCTCTCCCATTGCGGAGCACAGGCTCCGGACGAGCAGGCCCAACGGCCATGGCTCACGGGCCCAGCCGCTCCACGGCATGTGGGATCCTCCCAGACCGGGGCACGAACCCGTATCCCCTGCATCGGCAGGCGGACTCTCAACCACTGCGCCACCAGGGAAGCCCCCATACAGTATATTTTTTAAAAAGTTTGCTCTCCATGTATTGTAGTTTAACATACTGATGAAATATTTCTCTGTGAGATGCTTCACGGGTCTTCTAAAGCATCTCAAACTTAGCTAGAGGTCAAAAGAACTGTAATTAAAATTTGATATTTGGAAAGTTTGTCAGAAAAATATCAAAAGGGTTTAGAACACTCAGTCAGATAGGATCACAGGTCACTGTGAAACAATAGTTATTCACTTAGCCAAAGTAACAATAAAAGATTTCAAAGGCAAATACAGAACATATCTCTTAAAAGGTAAAGAAACTTAAAATCTGTTATCAAAGGCAGTTCAACATTTTAAGAAAACTTGTTCTCTTAACAGAGAGAAAAGCCAAATTCAAGTTTTGTACCAGCTTACTTTTAAAATTCATTTAATCAATTAAATTTATTCTAAACTTAGCCAGTCCTGACCATGCACAAAACTCTTTCTTCAGGGTCCACTCCCCACAAATCTTCCATCACTTTCTGTATCCATCACTTTTTCTTCCATCCAGAAACAACCAGCTCTCAGTCAGACTTACTTTCTTTTCACTAATAAAATGCAATTCTATTCCTCATACCTTCTTTTTTTTTTTTTTTCCTAAGCAGAGGGAGTTTTATTTTATTTATTTATTTATTTATTTATTTATTTATGGCTGTGTTGGGTCTTCATTGCTGTGTGCAGGCTTTCTTTAGTTGCAGAGAGCGGGGGCTACTCTTCATTGCAGTTCATGGGTGTCTCATTGCAGTGGCTTCTCTTGTTGCAGAGCACGGGCTCTAGGCACGCAGGCCTCAGTAGTTGTGGCTCACGGGCTCTAGAGTGCAGGCTCAGTAGTTGTGGCACACAGGCTCAGTTGCTCTGTGGCATGTAGGATCTTCCCGGACCAGGGATCGAAACTGTGTCCCCTGCACTGGCAGGCAGATTCTTAACCACTGTGCCACCATGGAAATACCACATTTGCTTTCAAATAGAGAACATCTCAGGGTGGCACCAAACCTATTCATTAATAGTCCTAAATATCTTTAGTTTCTCTATTTAGTAACTGATGTCTCAGTATCCTATTTTATTTGGGAATGACCCAGCTATTCAACAAACTTCCATCATTTAACTTAACACAACTGTAAAATTTCACATTACCAAATATCTGGAGAGATCATCCTCAAGTAGACATTTCTAAAACATAATTATTCCTAAAAAGTTCATCCAAAAGCTCTTATCTCACTTGCATTTAATACACTTATAAAAATTTCATCATACCAAGTTATTTTTCTTGCTGAAAAATTTGCAACAGATATAATAAGGTCTTATTTGACTTCTATTAAACCCAAGTACAATAAAGGTATTATATTTGATGTTGATGACTCTAAAGACATGTCTATATTAATTAGATGAACAAACTTAAACATTAATACCAGGTATTAATTTAATACTGAATATTTCCCAGTTCACGTGAACCTAAAATTAATTCTGGCCAGTTACCTTCTGTGTTTTTTTGAGAATTTATATAAGTGCTTAATTTCCTTTAATCCAATTAAGTAGAGCCCACTTACAAATTAATTTTGTTAATACCATCCAAAGGTAAAAACAAAGATAATGCACACATAAACATATAGACAGATACAACCAGAGGTCTCATAGCCTCATTTCTAAACTTAGTCATGAATCAGGTATTACAATATAAAACTCACTAGCTTATAAATAACAGTTGGAATAGGTAAAATTTAAAAGTCTTCTT
>NW_006791393.1:104890-155834 GCF_000442215.2 Lipotes vexillifer | reverse complement strand
CCCCCCCCCCCGCAGTCTCAGGAATTAGAGATGGTCTAGATAAGATAAGTAATCGTGAGAGCGCTGGTCTCAAGGCACAGGGAGAGAAAGTCAAGTTCTCCTAGTAGGACTTGTTCCCTCAGGGTCAGAATTCTGAAAAGACGTTTTATCAAGCTTGCTTTTACTAACTGTATACGCAAAAAGAACCAGTTTTGGAATTTTCAAGAGTTTTACCTAGACCAACTTTCTCTGGAGTCTAAATAATATGGTGGCCACACAATGTTGTAGTAAAATATCTTTTTCTTAGTTATAGGTTCATAGCTAAAATCTTTCCAGTCAGACAGAATTTGCCCAAGAGGGCTTCACAGTGGAACAGAACTAGAATTTCCCATTTCACAAGGCAGAACGGCCATCACAAATCACAACACAGAACACAAAGCATAAAACACACACAGGCTCGGCCATCCTAATCAGTCACTCCCTTAAATACAAGATTGCAGTCTCTCAGAAAACTTCCTGCAGAGACACAGAACTTCAGATCTGAGTACTGACAGAGTAAACGGAAATATCTCAGGTCTTTAGAGATTTCAAAGGGAGGAAAAGAGGTTGAAAGAAGAGGGGAAGGAGGGGGATAAAAGGGATGGCCTTACAGATATCTCCTGCCACCTGCAGATGCCCAGGTGTTACGGGACTTTTCCCTGGGCTTCCAGGAAGGGAGGATGGGAGCTTGGCCCTACCAGAAACCAGAAACCAGATACCACATACCACATACCAGACCAGAATTTGAGTTCTCTGCCCACTGGAGGTGATCAGGCTCCGACCCTCAGATTAGGCTGAGGCCCTTCAACTAGACTCCTGTGTCAAGGACCAGGACAGAAGAAAAAAGGGTAGGATAGGAGGGGTTGAAAAGAGGAAGGGAAGAGGGAAGAGGAAAGAGATCAATAAAGTCTCTTGTTCCTTATCTGGTCAGGGCACTCTGGCCAGTCATCTGTGTCAGAAGGAGATCAGGGACAAAAGGGTCCCAGTTGTGGCCTCTGGGTCTGGTCTGTCGGCAGGCGAGCTGGTCCCTGAGTACCCCAAGTGGCCAGGATGTCAGTCGTAGCGAAGAAGAGGCCCACCAGAGTCACCATTTGTTGCAGGAAGGGGGACCCCTTCTAGGGCCCGAGAGTGGGCTCTTGTCTAACACTTGGAAATGAATTGTCCAAGGAGACACACGTGCTGACAAAGCAAGAGACTTTATTGGGAAGGGGTGCCGGGGCAGAGAGCAACAGGGTAAGGGAACCCAGGAGAACTGCTCTGCTTCATGGCTCGCAGTCTCCGGTTTTATGATAATGGCGTTAGTTTCCTGATTGTCTCTGGCCAATCACTCTGACTCAGGGTCCTTCCTGGTGGCGTGTGCATCACTCAGCCAAGATGGATTCCAGCGAGAAGAATTCTGGGAGGTTGGTAGGACATATGGACTGGTGCCTCCTCTCTCCTTTTGACCTTTCCCAAATTCTCCCGGTTGGTGGTAGCTTGTCAGTTCCACATTCCTTACCAGGACATCTTGTTGTAAGAGAACTCACGCAAGTGGTTACTATCGGGCCTGGCTAGGGCGGGTGGCTTCAGTCAGTGTTTCCCCTAATAGATCTTTGGCTTGGTTGTGTCTTTTGACTTGACATCCACCAAGAGATGAACCCAGTGTTTGGGTAACAGAACCCTGGTACCCCAGTTCCCAGGCCAGGGCTCTTTTCTTTAAACTACATCGTCCTTATGTGCAGCTTCCATTATTGAATGTCCACTGTGGGCCACAGTATTTGTAAAGTACTGTGAGCTCTTTACATATGTAATTTCTAATCCTCCCAATCCAGCAAGGTTCATTCCTTGTATAAAGACATAGACACTGAGGCCAGTTGCGGGCGTCAGTCTGACTCCAAAGTCAGGAGACTGCTAGTCTCTCACGTTGTCGCTCAGTACTGGAAATGAGAGCAGAAAAGAGCACTGAATGGTTCATTTAAAACACACTCATTCTACATGCAGACAGTTGTTGCTTTAAGGGAGGGGTAGAAGAAAAGGAGAGATTACATTTTGGCATGCAAAGGCAAAACAGTAAATATTCTTTTTTCCTGTTCCTGGATCCTACGGCAGCTTCTTCAAAGCAAGCGACTGTATGCATGTTGACTCAGCTCTTATTTTAAAATCTTCTTTGGCTCAGTTTTCAGCTTCTTCTTTCAACCAGTCCCATGACTCCCCTCTGTCGGGCTCTGAGAATCTGCCTAAAATCATTATGCAGCAGTTACTGTTAAGATCCACTCTGCAAAAATAATTCACTTCTCTCCACTTCTTCTGGTTTTAGAGTATATTACCTGGCATGGCGCCATGTTAATCATAAAGGTCTTGCACTTTCAGTATACTTTAATATTAATATTTTAAAAATAGGTTCATTCTTATTTACAAGTATATAGTTTTCTCATTTTTGTCTGAAATAGTACATTTTTTTGCCCCCGCCCCCGCCCCTGCCCATGCCTGCTGAGTCTAAGTACATTTTGCTTTAACCTAAGTATACCGAGACTTGCCTAGTGGTGCAGTGGTTACGAATCTGCCTGCCAATGCAGGGGGCACGGGTTCGAGCCCTGGTCCGGGAAGATCTCACATGCTGCGGAGCAACTAAGCCTGCGAGCCACAACTACTGAGCCTGCGCTCTAGAGCCCACAAGCCACAACTACTGAAGCCTGTGCGCCTAGAGCCTGTGCTCTGCAACAAGAGAAGCCACCACAATGAGAAGCCCATGCACCACAACAAAGAGTAGCCCCCGCTCGCCACAACTAGAGAAGGCCTGCACACAGCAACGAAGATCCAGCACAGCCATAAATAAATAAATTAATTAATTAAAAAAAATCTAAGTATACCTGTTGACGTTAAAACTCCACAAGTAAAAATGAATGGATAGGGAATTCCACGGTGGTCCAGTGGTTAGGACTCTGCACTCTCACTGCCAAACCCCGGTCCAGGAATTATAAAAATCCCACAAGCCGCGAGACATGGCCAGAAAGAAAATGGATATTATTTTAAATTTGTTTCCTTAAAAAACACCAGGTTATTGTACTTTGGTTATTTGCAAGTAATCAAAACTAATTTAGAAGCTTCACATTATCATGGTTGTGCAAAAAAGAAAATTATACTGCAATGCAAGATGCCTGCCAAGTGGGAAAAATAAAGCTCAAAGAACGTTCTATTGCTGTTATAAAGCAATGGTAAGATCTCCAATTGGGCCAAACTGACATCATGTGCCTCCTGCTGGGATGTACTGAGAAGGAACAAACATCCCTTTTGTGGTCTTTTTGCCAAAAATGCACAACCTGAATCTAATCATGAAGAAACATCAGATAAACTCAAACTAAAGGAACTTCCACAAGATGAATGACCTATATTCTTCAAAAAATGTCAAGATCAAGAAATACAAAATAAAGTTGAGGAACAGTTCCACATGAAAAGAAACGAAGAAGACAAGACAACTAAATCACAATTTGTGAGTCTGGACTGGATCCTAGACCAGGAAAGAAAAATAGCCATAGGAGACATTACTGGGACAATTGACAAAAGTAGAACAAGGACTGTGGATTGAACAATAGCTTTATCACAATGTTAAATTTCCTGACTTTGATCAGTGTTCTGGGGTTGCATAAGATAATGTCCTTGTTCTTAGGAGTTATAGCATGAAGCATTTTGGGTAAAGGACTATAACATCTCCAACTAACTAGTGGTTTGGGGGGAAAAAAGTGCATGTGAACATAAAGAGAGAGAGACTGATAAATAAACGGAGCAAAATATCAACACTAGTTTTATCTGGATAAAGAGTATAAAAGAATTCCTTGTACTCTTTTTACAGCTTTTCTGTGCATGCATTTAAAATTATATCAAAATGAAAAGTTATCGAAAACAGTGAATGTATAGAAAACGTAAGAATATAAGAAAAAGGAAAAAAAGAAAAACAATGCTCCTGAATTATATATGACACAGCACCATCTAAGACATGTTTAAAGCTCTCGATAACAGGCAAGCTTGACTTAAGGGAAACAAACGGTCTGCCTTTTAAAGTGCAGGGTTGAAGAAAACAGGAAGGTGGCCTTTTTGATACTTTCAGCCCATTGTTCACAGAGTTAATAAAATAACCCCAGGAGGTACATGCCTCATCCAGCCCAGTCACTCTCTACCAGGCCTCCAGGTCTCAGCTCACTTTCACTGACAACTTTTTTTTTTAAACGAATTTACTTATTTATTTATGGCTGCGTTGGGTCTCTGTTGCTGCACGCGGGCTTTCTTTAGTTGTGTCAAGTGGGGGCTACTCTTCGTTGCAGTGCACGGGCTTCTCACTGCAGTGGCTTCTCTTGTTGCGGAGCATGGGCTCTATAGCGCAGGCTCAGTAGTTGTGTCACGGGCTTAGTTGCTCCATGGCATGTGGGATCTTCCCGGACCAGGGCTCGAACCCGTGTCCCCTGCATTGGCAGGTGGATTCTTAACCACTGTGCCACCAGAGAAGCCCCACTGACAACTTTGACACCTGTGTGACCTCAATTCAACGCCTGCCTCATTCTGGGTGGAGTTTCTGCTTCTCTGTGGAAGATTCAGCCAAGGCCCTGTCTCAGTTCCTTAATCTCCTCAACTCCAGTGCTTCTGGATACTTGGGGCAGAGCGGGAGGAGGAAGCAGTTTCAGGTAAAGGCCATAGGCCACTCAGAATATGTATGCTGTGCCCGTTCCTTGATCATACCAAGACCTTCAGTCCCAAGCCACCTTATCTCCCTTCACATTAGCCCTCACCTTGTTTCCATTCTCTCCCTATGGTTAATCATCGCATCCTCAACCTCTCAAGCCCCTGTCCTTTGTCCCTGCAAACTCCCAACCCTGGATCAGTCCAGCCTTTTGCCTCCTCTGGTCCTTCCCACTTGTTGTTCAGGATAATGGGAAAAACCTCATGTTAGTTGACACTGGTATGTGCGTGTACACACACACACACACACACACACACACACACACACACACGTGTGTATGTATATGTGTGTTTCCCCCAACATGATTGGGCTTTCACCTTATTTGGCAATTTTTTGTTTTTGCGTTACGCGGGCCTCCTCTCCCGCTGCGGAGCACGGGCTCCGGACGCTCAGGTTCCGGATGTGCAGGCTCAGCGGCCATGGCTCACGGGCCCAGCCGCTCCGCAGCATGTGGGATCTTCCCGGACCGGGGCACGAACCCGCGTCCCCTGCATCGGCAGGCAGACTCTCAACCACTGCACCACCAGGGAAGCCCTCGGCAATCTTTTTTCACCTTTTCTCGGTTCTTTTATTCTTTGAACTTATTTCATATTGTTGAAACCTCCTTTTCCCGTGGCTTCCATGACATCACTATCTTTGGGTTCCCACCGCTTCTTTGCCCTGCTCTCTGTTGTCTCTCTAAATATTGAGTTTCTGCAAGATTCTATCACTGGCATGTCTTTTTTTCTTACCCTGTACCAGTGGTTCTCAAACCTGGCTGCATATTAGAATTATTACAGCAGGCAGGTAGCTAGATATGAGCAGAAAAAGGGGGGCATGGCCAGATGGCAGGAAACCACGCATCTTGTAAATAGCGGGTGGCCCATGGACAGCCAAAGAAAAGCAGGACCTCCAGACTGACAGGAAACCACACATTTTGGGGTGATAATTGTTCTGAAGGCAGAGAAAGAAAGGTGGGAAAAGGCGGGAACCTCCAGTATCTGGATGTAACCTTTTGCTCATTATGCTCTCATTACAATAAAATTAGCCTTGCAGGGCTTCCCTGGTGGCGCAGTGGTTGGGAGTCCGCCTGCCGATGCAGGGGGCACGGGTTCGCGCCCTGGTCCGGGAAGATCCCACATGCCGCGGAGCGGCTGGGCCCGTGAGCCATGGCCGCTGAGCCTGAGCGTCCGGAGCCTGTGCTCCGCAACAGGAGAGGCCACAGCAGTGAGAAGCCCGCGTACCACACACAAAAAAATTAGCCTTGCAGATAAGTACCCATCATGCACCGAAACCATGATACTTCCAATCAAAGCTAAATAAGCACCGAGCCAATAGGGATATCGGCTCGGTGCTTTGTGACTGCCTGCAGGAGTGGGATAGGGAGGGTGGGAGGGAGGGAGACGCAAGAGGGAAGAGATATGGGAACATATGTATATGTATAACTGATACACTTTGTTATAAAGCAGAAACTAACACACGATTGTAAAGCAATTATAGCCTAATAAAGATGTTAAAAAAAAATTGAAACATAAAAATAAAACACCCTATGAACCTCTCGTTTAAAAAAAAAAAAAAAAAGCTAAATAAGGACAAAATCTCTCCTCCCCTCGGGAAAGTGGTGGTGGGGTGAAAATCAGAGAATACGACTTCCAACCCCTCCCTCCCCAATGAATATTCTGCCCCTTCATTTGTACACCCCACATAACCAGCTTGCCAAAGAAACTCAGGGCAGCTATTCACCTGAAACTGCCCGCTCTCATCTCTGGAGCATACAATCACTTAAATGAATCCTCACTTTACTTATTTTACTGACCTCCCTGTCTCATTTCTGAATTCTTTCTGTGATGAGACAACAACCTTTCACTGGGAACAGAATCACCTGGGAAATTTAAAAAAACATCATGCCTGGGTCCCACCCCTGATGTGATTTGTTGGTAGGATGGCCTGGGCATTGGGGTTTTTCAATCCCTCCAAGTGATCATAAGGTGCAGCCAAGGTAGAGAATTTCTTCATCCAGGTGATCTTCTCTACTCCCACAATTCTAGCCACCTATATGCAGAAGATTCCTAAATCTCCACTCCTAGCTCCCACCTTTTCCCCTGAGCTTTGGACCTGTCTATTGGGTATGTTCACCCCCTAGAGAGTCAAAGTCAAATGACCAAACTGAACACTTGACCTTACTCCCCAGCTTGATCTTTCTCAAGTAATCTCAATCTTGAGATATCTACATGTTAGTAAATAGTGATAGTCTGTAGCACCGCTGTTCACTGAGCTGACCACATCAAAAACTTGGGACTCATCCTTTACTCTTTACTTTCACTTCCCACACTCCACCAATCTCCAAATGTTTCTTAAATCCATCTCATCATTTCCCCCACCCCTTATTTCCAATTACCTAAACTTGGGTCTTTATTCCTTCTATTCTGTATAGTAATAACTGGCTTCCTGCGATTCATGTCCCACAGGCTTCAATAGTTACCTTTCCAGAATACAAATCTAATGATGAAAAAAAACCCTTTCTAAAGCTCTTCAATGGCTGTCAACTGCTGGCAGAATAAAGATCAAATGCTTAAAGACTTCTCATAGCTTGGCCTCAGACTTCCTTTTCTGACTCAACTGCTATTATTCTTCCAAAGACACAGGCTCAAAACCTGCTGAGTTACTACAAGTCTCAGACATATCATGGTCTTTCATGAGCCAATAATATTAAGAAAAATTATCCAAAATTTGGGAATAAGATTACTTATCAAATAACAAAAAGACTATTCTGTGCTCTTTCAGTGTTGTACTGGAGGATGTCAAATAAGTACGACTATGTTACCTGATGCAAAGCAGTGCTGTCCAACGGAGCCACATATGCAGTTTTAAATTTTCTAGTAGCCATATTAAAAAAAGAAGTGAAAAAGAAACTAGAGAAATTCATGTCAATAATGTATATTATTTTACTCAGTATATCTAAAATATTATCCTTTCAATATGTAAGAAAAAAGAGTACCAAAAATCACTTTCCTTTAATATTTGCATCCACACTGATAAAACTAGTTTATTTTTTTCGAAGAATTGATTTGACCTTAAAGTTAAAGCATGTCAATTTCAAAACCACATCTGTCCAAGTTAAGCAAATGCACTTATTTGTGTCAACTTAGTATTCTTAACGTTAAATCCACAGGGGTAGTGTGCGATTTGAGAAGCAATTCTACTTCTCAATGTAGAAATGTACTTCAAAATGTAAACGAGGCATTCTTCAAATTTTTCTTCCAGTATTTACAGTCAATGTACATAATACTATTAAAATTAAAATCTTCTACACAGTGATTCATGATAGAAAAATGTATAAAAGCACTATTATTGCTTTGAATCATTGAAAAATTTCAACTTTAACATAAATTCTTAGACCTGTCTAGCTAAATCACAAGCTTCTTCTTGGACTTTCAAATTTATCTTGTTCATATGCAGTGTGAAATCCGTGAGAAAACATGTAAGACACATTGACTTTTTTTTTTTAATTAGTGAATATTTGGCAAGCATTACTTTTTTGTTTTGTTTTGTTTTGCATTTGGGGTTTTTTTTTTTGCGATACGCGGGCCTCTCACTGTTGTGGCCTCTCCCGTTGCGGAGCACAGGCTCCAGACACGCAGGCCCAGCGGCCATGGCTCACGGGCCCAGCCGCTCCGCGGCATGTGGGATCTTCCTGGACCGGGGCATGAACCCGTGTCCCCTGCGTCGGCAGTCAGACTCTAAACCACTGCGCCACCAGGGAAGCCCAAGCATTACTTTTGTTTCAAGAAAATCTTGATTTGGAGTTAACAGCACAGTAAAACTCTTTGTGGCTCAACCAAGGAGCATTGGCAATGAATACAAGATCATTAAATTTATTTTCTACTTCTTTCAACATTTCCATAAACTGGTGATGAGTCATAGCATTTGCATGTATATGCTGAACAGTTTTAACAACTGTATCCATGACGCTTTTCATAGAGTCTGTTTCAGAGAACTGGGCACAAATATTTTCAGTGTGTATCATACAGTGATATGAAGTCACCAGAAAAACATCAGTCTCTAGTTTTTAAAATTCCAACAGATCCAGAATTTTGACCTAACAGCTGGAACACCATCCGTTATGATATATTTTTTTCATATCTAACTGAATTTCTTCTTTGACAGATATAAAAGATTCACAAATATCTATGCCATAGTTTTTTAGGCTATGAATTGGCTTTTTCTTTTTTTTTTTTCTTTTTTTTGCAAATATGGCAGTACTTTGAGAGAAAACATACCAAAAGTATTAATTAGACAGTGTCTTGTATCACATGAATCATCTAAAACTGAAGAAAAGTACTTGCAATTTTTCCAATTTTTGAATCAATTAATCTTGGTTACTGTTAGAAAAGTCTTGTAATCTACAGGCAATTATTTTGCAGTTTAATTGAAGATCTTTTTTTTTCTAAAATATCATTTTTAGTCTTTCCTTTACATTTTTATTTTTTTAATTTATTTTTACATCTTTATTGGAGTATAATTGCTTTACTATGGTGTGTTAGTTTCTGCTTTATAACAAAGTGAATCAGTTATACATATATCCCCATATCTCCTCCCTCTTGCTCCTTTACATTTTTAAAACAGAATTTCCATAACAGAAATAATTTCTTTTACTATCACCATGTAAAACAGTTTTCTATTATGTGCAAGAATGTAACTCATTATAAAGATGGCCAACATTAAAAAAAAAAAAAAAAAGCTGACCAAAGTTCCAAGTTCAGAGGCTGTTTTCATTTCTTTAAGCAATTTTCACTGGACATTCATTTTGAATGCTGGCAACTAATTATATTGACTTCTTTTTTTGGACTGTTTTAATTAAACTCACTCTGTACTTACTGAAAATGTCCCTTAATATTATCCACTTTACTATCTTTAAACAATTTTTACACAACAGCTTTTAAATTTTGCAAATTACATGAAATTTACAACATGCTTTCTTCCAATCTCTCTGTCTTTTTTCCTCTTCTGATATAGTGCTGATATCCACATCTCCACTCAATTCTGCCTCAGTAGTATGCCTTTGTTTTGTTTTTTTTGTTGTTTTTTTTTTTAGCAGTACGCGGGCCTCTCCCGTTGCGGAGCACAGGCTCCGGACGCGCAGGCTCAGCGGCCATGGCTCACGGGCCTAGCCGCTCCGCGGCATGTGGGATCTTCCCGGACCGGGGCATGAACCCGTGTCCCCTGAATAGGCAGGCGGACTCTCAACCACTGCGCCACCAGGGAAGCCCTATGCCTTTGTTTTAAATTTAAAAATTAGTCCATACTTATTTTTTATTAAAAAATAGCTTAATTATATTATCATTTAAAGCATAAGAAGTATTTCAATTTAGTTACCAATTATGATTGACAAAGGTATCACTGTAAACGGTGCTGATTGCATAAGATGTTCAAATAAACACATTTCAGTGTTATATTAATGCATATAAAAAATAATTTGAATTGATTCAACCCATTGACACTTACTAGAGAGATGAGTTTACGTGTAATACTGGAGACAACTCTTGAAATACAGTACAGCAATATCCATGAGATGCAACAGTACAGCAATATCCATGAGATGCAATATCCATGAGATGCACTTTAACAGTTAAAGTGAAATGTAGTCCTATGGAAACAATAAAGTTGAATTTAATGGAAAAATATTTTACACAGCTTCAGTTTTACATTTAAATTAAAATTGAGTAAAATTTAAAAAAACTAAAACTTCAGTTCCTTAGTCTATCACACTAGCCTGTCAGATGCTCAGTAGCCATGTGTGGTTAGTGGCTACAGTATTGGATAGTGTAGCTCTAGAGAAATGTAACTTTAACTTATTAATTACTATTGATTAGGGTCCAGACTCTATGAAGTTACATATTTACATGTTAACTTGCAGAAGAGATGGATAAGTTGGGAATGAATTATATATATTTTTGGTCCAGTAGAATTGCCTGGTAAAAATGATAACACTAACAGTTGCATCTGTACCTAACTTTGTAGCTTAGTCAGTAATTTTATTTCAACATTCTCTCTTTCCACATAGTGCTACCCTTTAATTTGATATCCTAGGAGAATATCTGATGATGTAGAAAGATAATCACAAAGTATTGTTAAATGAGAAAAACGTAGGTCACAAAAGAAAATATAGATCAGTCCTATTTTCATATATTTTTACGTATATATGTTCTAGAAAAATAGGAAGGATATAAACAAAGATGCTTACCTATGGGTGGAATTATACATGATTTAAAAATATTTTTCTTGGACTTCCCTGGCGGTCCAGTGGTTAAGACTGTGCACTTCCACTGCAGGGGGTGCGGTTGGATCCCTGGTGGGGAACTAAGATCTCACATGCCACGTGGTGTGGCCAAAATAATAATAATAATAATAATAATAAAATATTTTTCTTTCTTTGATTGTCTTCATTGTTAAAACTACAGTTTATACTAACAAAAATCTCATAAAAGTATTTTATAATTTTAACTCAGGTTAACTGCAGGAGGCCTTTTTTCACCCCAGTTTAGCAACACTGGTAATCCTAGGTACTTGTCAGCTAATTCAAGTACTACTTTTAAAAAATGATGATGGGGCTTCCCTGGTGGCGCAGTGGTTGAGAGTCCGCCTGCCGATGCAGGGCACGCGGGTTTATGCCCCGGTCCGCGAAGATCCCACATGTCGCGGATCGGCTGGGCCCGTGAGCCATGGCCGCTGAGCCTGCGTGTCCGGAGCCTGTGCTCCGCAGCGGGAGAGGCCACAACAGTGAGAGGCCCGCGTACCAAAAAAAAAAAAAAAAAAAAAAAAAAAAATGATGATGATGGTGATGACACTGAGACTGTACAGTTCTCTAACTGTCTTTTCTATAACTATGCTAGGTTCTTTCGGCTGCTAACTGAGATGCTGTGCTTTTTTTGCCCTTCCCTATGAATGCTATTCTGATGTGCCTAAATTGTGAATAATTTGACAATGCCTTATAAATACAACAACAACAACAAACCCAGTGCACATTTATATCAGTGCCTGCCTCTCCCCCCAGGATTTATAATTCGTTGTTTATGTTTCTCTCTTCCCATCTAGCCTGTGAGCCCTTGAAGCAGGGGCTGTGGTTTATTAACCTCAGCGGCTCAATGCCTAGGAGAATTCCTGGCACATAACAGGACAGTGGGTATGATATAAATCTGTGAGCAATGAATGAAAGAATGGGAATCCTCATGTATTCATCTATTCATGTGTGTACACACTCAGGCCCTATTTGCTAACCTAGGCATGAGGGATATAGCCATGAACGTCTGTAAGTTTGGAATATAAGAGGACCATGACTTAATTGCTTGAATATGATTAAATAGTATATTTAAAAGCAGAAATTAAGAGATATGGAACCAAGAAGGCAACATAGACCTGACTAGTTTTATATAGTGGGATGTTCATCCTAACTAGGAAACAATTGCATTGCTGTCAAAGAGAGAAGCAGTGTCCTTAATAGACTTCTTTCTCAGCAGACACCCAATCCTAACTCCATGTGAAAAGCTTAAAATAAAAAGACTGCTCTTTGCTTTTTGTCTTTCTCCAAATCTCATAATTTGGGATCAGAATCACCAGTTGGCAAACCTACACATAGTTTGTAGCATTCTGTTTTAAGCACAGACTCTGTTGAACTACAAATAGAACTGAATGTTTTCATCACAGCTGGATTTCTACCTTTTTATGCCAGCTGTGGAGCCCACTCGCTGGGTAATCAGTCACTGGAGCTCACCTTCTGTCTGTATTTCAATGGCATTAAGGCAGGTATTTCCACAGAGAAAAATGTAACTCTGAAGTAGGGTCCCTTGACTGCTATTGTTACGGTGGTCTTGAATCCATGTAGCAACAGTTACTAAAGAAAGAAGATGAGACACCCCACAGATTACTTATTAATGAAACAATCTGGTAGACGAGACTTTAACCAAATGATACAAATTTTCATCACTGTTAATGGGACAAACTGACATCATGTGCCTTGTGATATAATGCCATGGTGTCTGGGCTATCCATTGCTGTCTGATAAAGTACCTCAGAAGTCAGTTGCTTAAAATAACAATTGAAGGGGACCTTAAAATTGAATACAGGGGACTTCCCTGGTTGCGCAGTGGTTAAGAATCCGCCTGCCAATGCAGGGGACACGGGTTCAAGCCCTGGTCCAGGAAGATCCCACGTGCCGCTGAGCAACTAAGCCCATGAGCCACAGCTACTGAAGCCCGCATGCCTAGCGCCCCTGCTCCGCAACAAGAGAAGCCACCGCAATGAGAAGCCCGCGCACCGCAACGAAGAGTAGCCCCGGCTCGCTGCAACTAGAGAAAGCCGGCACGCAGCAACGAAGACCCAATGCAGCCAAAAATAAATAAAATAAATAAATAAATTTATATAAAAAATTGAATACAAACAGAAACAAATGAACTACGGCTTTTTTCAAATAAATAACATAATAACATTGGGGAGGGAGTATTAATCCAAGTAACTTTGATACACAAAATTTGTACCACATGCCCTCAGGCTAAAGAGAAAAAGAACTCTAAACAAATATTGAACTCTCTAGTAAGAAAGCTTTGTTTTGGATAGGCAAAAGTTTACAATTCTGAAACTACTTTCTATACATTCTAGGATTAGGCCAATAAGTAAATATATTCTGTATAATGGGATCCAGGTTTTCCTGTTTTGGAGAAGGTAGTCACAATTATGGAAAGAGGAAGGAGTAGATTGAACACGGCTGTGTTGGAATGGAACTAGAGGTATCAGTCAGATGGATAGATAGATAGGTACATAGATAGATGCATAGATAGCTTGATATGGAAATGGATATAGATATGTGTGACTATGTATATGTATTCACTACATATATACATCTATTTCCCAGCTCTGTCTGCTGAGAGGGTCTGGAAGTAATGACACCCCAGGAACAATGAACATACCCAGGACCCAGATGATAGTTCCCAAATAACATTCTCCACTAAAAGGAACCAGGGATCCTTGGAGAAATGAGTGGAGCAAGGAAAATACAAACTGAACCTAGATCATCTTGTGCTAAAAAATAAAGAAGAGCTCAAGAAATGATGGGGGCATGTTAAAAGTTCACAGAAGCCAGCTTGAAGAACTCCGTCTGGCTAACTCTGGAAAAATTTGAGCATAAAAGTAAATAATAACATTAAGGGTTATAATTTATTGAATAAAGAATCCATGAGTCCACGCTTAACTGAATGAACAAACAAACAAGTAAATAAATAAGAAGAGAAAGATTTTTCTTACAGTAGAAAGCCAAATAATAAATGTAGAAGGAAAGATGGAAATATCAATATAAAAATCACCATTTGGCCACTATCATAATAATAGTCGATTCAGACAAGAATCATCAATGTGTGCTAAAACCAGCATGTGAAATTTGAAGTAGTAACAGGATAGTTACAGTCTCAAAGCATCTCTCCAAAGAAATTTGTTAACTACAAAGAGGAAAGCAGTAACTTTATAGTTACTGGCAGATGCTAGCTTAACCCAACAATCAAAATTAACAATCTCAGTAACAGGTCTAATTGACAGCAAGTGCCTCTTGGTAGGATGCCCTGAGAAGAACTCAGCATCACTTCTGCGGGATTCTTGCCCTAAATGCATGATCTGAATCTAATCATGAGGAACAGCAGACAAACTGCAAGTGAGGGACAATCTACAAAACAACTGACCTGCACTCTTAAAAATGTCAGTGTTACGAAATAAAGAGAAGACTCACGAAATCTTCCAGATTAAAGGAGACTAAACAGACATGATAACTGAAAACAACATGTTTTCTTGGAATTTTCTGGGTTTTTTTGTTTTTTGCTATAAAAACAAGTCATTGAGGGCTTCCCTGGTGGCTCATTGGTTAAGAATCCGCCTGCCAATGCAAGGGACACTGGTTCGAGCCCTGGTTTGGGAAGATCCCACATGCCGTGGAGCAACTAAGCCCATGCACCACAACTACTGAGCCTGTGCTCTAGAGCCCGCAGCCACAACCACTGAGCCCGAGTGCCACAACTACTGAAGCCCGTGCGCCTGCCTAGAGCCTGTGCTCCATAACAAGAGAAGCCACCGCGATGAGAAGCCCGTGCACCACAACAAAGAACAGCCCCCACTCACAGCAACTAGAGAAAGCCTGCGTGCCGCAACAAAGACCCAACACAGCCACAAATAAATTAGTTAAATAAATAAATTTATTTTAAAAAATCATTGAGACAATTGGTTAAATCTTAATCAGGTATATAGATCAGGCTATAGTATTGTATCAATGTTAATTAACTGTTTTTTATAATTCTATATGATTATATAAGATAATTTATTTTTAGGAAATACTGATATATTTAAGGGTAAAGGAGCATCATACTGCTACTTACTCTTACATAGTTCAGAAAACAACTAGGGAGAGAAATACAGATAGTGATAGATGACAGATAGAAATTGAGAGAAGAATAAAGCAAATATAGTAAAGCATTTGGGGGCTCAATAGCTGGGAATTCATTGTACTATTCCTGCAACTTTTCTGTAAATCTGAAATTATGTCAGTAAATAATTTTTAAATACATTATTACCTCTTGTTGTAAGTTCACTGGGCTCAGCTGAGCAGTTCTTTCTTAGGGTCTCATATGGAAGAGTCATTGCATGATCTTTGATTGGATCCTGGGAGAAAAACAGCTGTAAAAGTGACAGCTGGGGGATAGTTGGGGAAATGTGAATGTGGACTGTACACTAGGTAACATGATAACATTGTGACTTTGGAGGAGAATATCCTTATTCTCAAGAGGTATAGGCTAAAGTACTATGTTTCAGGATATGGTATCAGAATGTTTGCAACTTATTTTCAAATGGTTCAGCAAAAGTAAGAAGAATAAACTTAGGGGGGAGGGACAAATTAGGAGGATGGGATTAACAGATACATACTGCTATACATAAAATAGATAAGCAACAAGGATATAGCACAGGGAATTATATCCAATATCTTGTAATAACCTATAATGGGATATAATCTGAAAAAAAACAAACCCAAATCACTGTGCTGTGCACCTGAGATTAACACAATATTATAAATCAACTATAATTCAAGTTAAAAAAGAGTAAACTTAAATACATGTGTGTGAGTATGTTTGTGTGTATGTGTTTGGACAGAGAAACAAATGTGGTAAAATAATTGCCAATCTTGGTGAATGGTATAGAGCATTTATTGTACCATTCTTTCAACTTTTCTGTAGTTTCGAAATTTTCCAAAATAAAGAGTCGGAGATAAAAATAAAAGAAGAGCATTTCTTGAAAACATCTGCCCCCTCTAATACTATACTTATTCATATGATCCACATGCACATCATAGAATCTCAGAATTTGAGAGTCCTTGGAGTTCATCCAGTCCAATGTTTATCAAACTATGGGTTTCAACTCAATCCTTGGCCATAAATAGCAGATCACTGGCCAGCATTTCTTTGAATGGAATAGAATGGCATAGAACAAGAAATACCAGTGGGCCCCATCACTTATTAAGAGAAGTCTGGGGCTTCCCTGGTGGCGCGGTGGTTGCGAGTCCGCCTGCCAATGCAGGGGACACGGGTTCGTGCCCCGGTTCGGGAAGATCCCACATGCCGCGGAGTGGCTGGGCCCGTGAGCCATGGCCGCTGAGTCTGCACGTCCGGAGCCTGTACTCTGCAACGGGAGAGGCCGCGGCAGTGAGAGGCCCACGTACCGCAAAAAAAAGAGAAGTCTGTCTGCGGAAACCTATGTTTGAATTGCATACGTGTATGCATGCATGCTTGTGATGAATTCCAATGAAAAAAAAAATCTATTTCTTACCATGGGTTGTGCTCAAAAAGGTTCGAAAGATTCAGCTGCTCAGGATCTCTGGACGATATTGGTTCAATTCAAGGCTGGGCATTCTGTTCTTTACCAGGCATTTTGAATACTTCTTTTTTTTGTATTATTATTATTATTATTTTACTGTTATTGCTATTATTGTTCAAATATCCAAAATTTCAGACATGTAATTAAAAGAGACAGTATAGCACATGAGTGGATTGGCACAAGAATTAAAAAATTATATGCTCAAGAAGTAGATACTAGGGCTTCCCTGGTGGCGCAGTGGTTAAGAATCCACTGCCAGTGCAGGGGACACAGGTTCGATCCCTGGTCCGGGAAGATCCCACATGCCGCGGAGCAACTAAGCCCGTGCGCCACAATTACTGAGCCTGCGCTCTAGAGCCCACAAGCCACAACTACTGAAGCCCACGCGCCTAAAGCCCATGCTCCGCAACAAGAGAAGCCACCGCAATGAGAAACCCAAGCACCGCAACGAAGAGTAGCCCCTGCTCACCGCAACTAGAGAAAGCCGGTGCTCAGCAACGAAGACCCAACGCAGCCAAAAATAAATAAAATAAAATAAATACATTTATTTTTTAAAAAAAGTAGATACTAGTACAATACATTTGATAATCTAATACATGATAAAGGAGGCACCATAAATCAATGGTAGAGACATGAATTCAGTAAAATTTTTGCCATATTTAGTTAATTATTAGGTTTAAAAATATTTTAGAGCCTTACTCCAGAATGCATATTCTTTTAAAAGTCAAATTAGGGAATTCCCTGGCGGTCCAGTGGTTAGGACTCTGCGCTTTCACTGCTGAGGGCCCTGATCGGGGAACTAAGATCCCAGGAACACCTAGCAGAAGGCAGAGATGGTTTAAAAGCAAAACCTCCCCTTTCCAGGTCTGCTTTTAAAAGCCCAAGCTCCCTGAGGGATATGTGCTGAGTAGAGAGAGGCCAACTCCATAGACTCCAGCAATGCTTTTTTTCTTAATTAATTTTATTTGAACGCATCATACATATTTCACATAAAAGATTCCTCACCTTTAAAACGAAGAGAGTGTATTAACCTAGGCATTCTCAACCTGGGGTTTAGTAGATCAGTGAACTTCAAAGAAAAAAACATTTCCTCTTCACTTTCAGTGATCTCTAACAAAAGTTAAATGTTTCTTTCAACTGCGAATATAAGTATCAAAGCACAGTTGTGTTAGAAGGACCAGTGACTTGGCACCAACGGAAATCACAAATATTTTCCTATCACATGACAGTTGTCCCAGATGCCTTGAAATATCATTTACACTCATTGCCACTTCAAAATCATGGGTAGTTATTAGACTGCTGCTAGATGTTGTTATTTAATAGATTAAATAAAGAAGTACATCTATCACACATTTATAATATTTATTACTTTGATAATCACATTTTCAATGTAGTTGGCTTCCTTTGTATTCCTATGTATGAAGTTTTATGCATTCAGAAACATTATTCTGAGAAGGCAGATTGAAAGGGCCCCTGGGTCAAAAAAACATGTAGAGCCCCCGGACTGAATGCTCTCTGGCTTTCAACGTGCACATTGGTACATATCCAATATCTCTACCTGTTCCTCTTGGAAAGTGACTCACAACTTAGATAATCATCTCTGTGACAAGGTTACAGTGATATTTTGATCATTCCATATATGACTTGAAGTACAACCTCAGGCCGAAACTTCTGCAGGCTGAAACTTTTAAACTTAACCTTCCAGACAAACCCTTCTATTAAAATTATTCTCTAGGATTTTCACGGCAAAATGTAGGAAAACAGCACCAGAAACAGAACCAGAAAACACACGTCTTACTCCCACTTCTGCTATCTGATCCTGAGAAAGTCATTTAACTTCTCTGAACCTCATCTATAAACACATTTAGATGGGCTTTAAAATCTATAAGTTCCCAGCGGGGGCCAGGGAGGGGTGGAGGGATGAATTGGGAGATTGGAACTGACATATACACTACTATATATTAAATAGATAACTAATAAGAACCTACTGTATAGCACAGGGAACTCTTCTCAAGACACTGTAATGACCCATATGGGAAAAGAATCTAAAAAAAGAGTGGATATATGTATATGTATAACTGATTCACTTTGCTGTACATCAGAAACTAACACAACATTGTAAATCAAGTATACTACAATAAAAATTAATTTAAAAAATAAAATAAAATCTATGTTTCCTTTACTATATGTATAGAATTAGTAAAATTCTATACTTCTGAAATTTTCTGCCTTTTTGCTGGGTGTGTTCTTTTGGATTTAGTTCTTAGTATTCTATCTTTAATTAGTTCATTCACTTATCAAATATTGAGGTGGGAATAACTAAGCAACTAAGCTAGACAATTCTGGGAAATTTTTCTAATAAGTCATATTTAAGCTGGGCTTCAAAGGCTGAGTAGGAGTCTGTGAAGAGAGGACTAGGACATTCCAGGCAGAGAGGACATTGCTAATGCCCAGTGTGCTCAGGGCACAGAGCACACTGAGGGGCTTGATAGGAGTTCAAAGGAGACCAGATTTTTGTTTGTTTGTTTGTTTTTCGGTACGCGGGCCCCTCACTGTTGTGGTCTCTCCCGTTGCGGAGCACAGGCTCCGGACACGCAGGCTCAGCGGCCATGGCTCACGGGCCCAGCCGCTCCGCGGCATGTGGGATCTTCCCGGACCGGGGCACGAACCTGCCTCCCCTGCATCGGCAGGCGGACTCTCAACCACTGCGCCACCGGGGAAGCCCAAAGGAGACCAGATTTGTACTGAGTCTGGGCTCCTTGCCTTATAAGAAATGGGAAGAAAGTATGTAAACATTAGGTGAAGTGACATGGCCAGGTATGTGTTTTGGAAAACAGCCCTGAGAGGAATGTGAAGCGTGGGAGAAATTGAAATCACAGCGATCAGTTGGAAAGGAGGATACTGCAACATTTGAGGTAAGAGATCATGGAGACCCGAAACAAGGTACTGGCACAGAGAAATGAATGCAAAGAAGGAAGTAGCAGATCTTTATGAGAAACTGGGTGTGGTGACGAAAGAATCAAGGGTAACCCTAGTTTCTAGTGAGGACAACCATGTGAAGGGTGATGTTGAAAGGTGCAGTTCTTTTTTTTTTTTTTTTAATTTATTTGATTTAAGTATAGTTGATTTACAATTTTGTGTTAATTTCTGCTGTACAGCAAAGTGATTCAGCTATACATATATGTACATTGTTTTTCATATTCTTTTCCATTATGGTTTATCACAGGATGTATTTTTAAAAATTTTTATTGGAGTATAGTTGATTTAAAATGTTGTGTTAGTTTCAGGTGTACGGCAAAGTGAATCTGTTATACATATATCCACTCTTAGATTCTTTTCCCATACAGGCCATTACAGAGTATTGAGTAGAGTTCCCTGTGCTCTACAGTAGGTCCTCGTTATCTATTTTATATATAGTAGTGTGTATAGGTCAATCTCAATCTCCCACTTTATTCCTCCCCCACAAAAGGTGCAGTTCTTAACTAGAATAGGAAACACAAGAGGAAGAAAAGGCTCTCTGGGGAAGAAGGATTAGCTTTGAAATGTTGAGTTTGAGGCTGTTTGACCCCCAGAGAGAAATTCTGGCCACAGCCCTTGGAAGCATGGGCATGGAATTCTTGGGAAAGGTACACCTGGAGATATAGAATTATAAACATCACATGAGGTAGCTGAAGCCCTTTCTTCAGCTTCCCCATCACCACCAGCAGCACCACCATCTGCCTGGTCTTTCTGCAGGGAGAGAGACCTTTCCAAGCCCCTCCAATCCTGATGCCTGAGCTTGCTATATATATATATATATATATATATATATATATATATATTGTGTGTGGTATGCGGGCCTCTCACTGCTGTGGCCTCTCCCGTTGCGGAGCACAGGCTCCGGACGCGCAGGCTCAGCGGCCACGGCTCACGGGCCCAGCCGCTCCGCGGCACGTGGGATACTCCCGGACCGGGGCACGAACCCGCGTCCCCCGCATCGGCAGGCGGACTCCCAACCACTGCGCCACCAGGGAAGCCCCTGTGCTTGCTATTAAGGCTTAAAACAATTGCTTCCTCCTCACTCCTACCTTTCCAACTCACCTTTCTTACACTATAACACATCTCTGTATTAGAGTACAGGCAAAGTTGCTGTAGCAAAGGAACCACAAAATGCAATAGCTTATATATGATAGGAGTTTCTTTCTTATATAACAGTCCAGGGCCTGCAGGGCAGCTCTTTTCCATGACATACAGGAACCTAAGCTGGTGGGCAGCTCTGCCACTCTCAGCATCCCTCTTAGCACTGAAGCGATTGTTCCAATCATCACCATTTCCCAACTGGTGGGGAAAAAAATTCATGGCAAGCAGCTTCATCTTTATGGAGGTAATACACATAGCTTCTGCTCATACTGCATTGGCTCAAACTTGGTCACACGACGACACCTACCTTTGAGGGAGATCGGAAATGTAGCATCTTGCTGGGCAGTTGTGTGGTAAGCTCACACTCAGAGAGGCTCCTTTACTGAAGTGCAGAAAGGGAAAATGGACACCAGGAACAATCAGCAAACTGTGACATTTCTAAACCCCTGGCTGTCTAAATATCCATGCGCACCCTTATTTCCAAGACTAAACTACATTCATCCCTCCCCTCGGGAGATAATCCACAGTACGATCCATTTACTGAGTACAAAATAAAGTCTAATATCTCTGGGTAATGGGCAATCCTCTCCATCAAGTCTAGCTCCAGCTATCTGTATAATAACAGAACATTATTCCCCCACCACTACTCAACTTTCAGTATGTAATGTGAAGCAGAAACAGGATATCTACAGTGAAAACTCCCATTTGGAAAAGAGAAGAAAGGAAAGCACTTAGCAGTCACTGGTGCATAGCAAAAATGAACCATGTTGGACAAGACGTGCAGATTCCCTCCCCCAGAGTGAAGGAAGTTCTCGTGTCAGGACTTGGATCGGCTCTCTGGGAGGAATGCTCTGTACCTGGTCCTCTCTGGACTTTGTCTTTGTCCATTATTCTCCATGATCATACCTGAAATGGGATGTAGGGAGATTAATATAGCTATATCAGCTTTCTTTTAGTTAACAATTGTGGGGTAAATGTCATTTCTTTTCTTTCTATCTTTTTAAATTCTCATGTATTTATTTGTTTATTTGGCTGTGTCAGGTCTTAGTTGCAGCATGCGGGATCTTCGTTGCGGCATAGCGGGCTCTTCCTTGTGGTGCGCAGGCTCCAGAGCGTGCAGGCTCAGTAGTTGCAGCACGTGGGCTCTCTAGTAGAGGCTCTCTTAGTTCCCCAACCAGGAATCGAACCTGCATCCCCTGCATTGGAAGGCAGATTCTTAACCACTGGACCACCAGGGAAGTCCTACTCTTATGTTTTAAATGTATCTCTTTAAACAACAGATAGTTGGGTTTTGTTTGTTTGTTTTCCATCTCACAATCTTTGTTTTTTCACTGGAAAATTGAATAAATCAGACAAAGACAAATATCATATGATATCACTTATATGTGGAATCTAAAGAAATGATACAAATGAACTTATTTACAAAACAGAATCAGACTCACAAACTTAGAAAACAAACTTATGACTAACAAGGGGGAAAGGTGGGGGGGAGGGAAAAATTAGGGGGTTGGGATTAACATATACACATTACTATACATAAGATACATAATCAACAAGGACCTGCTGTATAGCACAGGGAACTCTACTCAATACTCTGTAATAACCAATATGGGAAAGGAATCTGAAAATGAACAGATAAAAGTAAAAAAAAAAAAAAGTTGAGTTCACTTATATTCAATGTAATTACTGATATATTTTTGTTTAAATCTACTGTCTTATTACATACGTCTTTTTTCCCTTCTGCTCTGTGCTCCTTTTTCATTTTTCCCTTGCCTTCTTTTGGATTAATCATTTTTATCATTCATTTAAAAAAATCTCTTTTAGTTTAGAAATCATGTACTCTTCTTCTATTCCTTTGGTAGTTATCCTAGAATTGCAGCATGTACCTTTACTTATCTAATGTTAATTGGTATCTTTCCTCTCCTCTAAATGTAATAAATTTAGAACATTTACCTCCACTTAACCCCCTCCCAAACCTTTATGGTATTATTGTCATGCATTTAAAATATCTATCCATCTACCTATCCCCACAGGACATTATAATAATTGTTCCACACAGTCAATGTTCATTTCGATTTACCCAGTGTAATCCCTTTGTGTCTGTTTTGTTGTTTATTTTTCCTAGTGGTTCTTGCTCATGGTTTTCTGTCTCCTATTAAGGCTTAGTTATCTTTGATTGTGTAAAAATTAGTTGTAGAAATAATTTGATACCCAGGTTGATGTATCTTCCTCTAGAGAGGATGTTCATTTGCTTTTTCCAGGTTTGCCTTAATTCAAGATTTGAGATTCTGTAAGCAAGCCACTTCCAATTCACCCTTACTTCTAGGGGTGTGTGTGTACGATGGGGAACGTTTTACCAGATCTCCACCTTGGCAGGTCCTGATCCAACTTTTGTCCCCCTAGTCCCATGAGATTGTTACAAAGACAGCTCACCCTCTCAATTGTCTCTTCAAAATCAGTTCATGACCCTAAGGGAAAGAGAAGTTTAAAATCAGGCAGCCTCATCCCTCTGAATTTCTATTCTTTTCTGGATCTCATCCCAGTAATTTATCAGTATTTTCTTAGATTTCTGATGCTTAAAAAAAATATGTTTAATAAATTATGTTCAGCAAGAAGGTTGATCTGAATTAGCTAGTGTGCCATTACTGAAACTGGATGTGTTGCTTCTCTACAGCTCCTAGAACAATGTTTCTCAAGATGGGGGTCCATGGACTATGTGCATCAGAATTACATTATGTTTGTTAAAAACTGAGATTCCAACGCTGCCATCTCTGACGTCATTCAGAACCTATGACACAAAAACCTAGATATCTGCTCTTTTGATAGGTTCTCAGGCTATAATTATGAAGACTTAAGTTTAAGAAGTTTTGCCCCAGAGCTTAGCCCAACACTCTTTAATAGGCATTCAATGAATTGATTTGATTCTTGTTTAAAGGTCAGTTAGGGAGAACAGTTCTCAGAGCTTTCTGCGATGCTCTTCCTAGGTTATAATCCTCAAACAAATTTGGCTCGAATAAAATTTCCCATTTCTTAAATGAACGAATGAATGAATGTCAGGTAAGGCAGAAGAAAGCTGAACACATGTCCCAGTCAGAATTTGGTCAATGTTCAAATCTCCTATCTACTCACCTTTTGAAAAAATCCTCCTTAAGACAAGAGGATCCTAAAGAAAAATTCTCAAGAACCAAGCCCCTATCTGGAGCTAAAGTCTAATCCTGTCACATTCACCTGTCTCATTTTGATCATTCTGAGTAGGATTCATTTTGATCATTCATGGATGACGGGTACTTCAATGTGTCTCTTAGTCACTAATGAAAGGTATGAGAAAGAATTTACCTAAAGATATCTTGACCCCAAATCCACTGGTAAATCCAATTATGAACTAGCTTCAAAAAAAGTCTGTGAAAAAAAAAGTAGTCTGTGAAGCCCCATCTTTTATGAAATGATGGCAATGATAAATAGTAAGGTTTTTTCCCCCAGTATTATTATTTGGCAAAATAAGAAGTTAACACCATGTTAGCTTTCAATATTATTTTGAAAGTTTACTGGTCTAAGAAATCTGTAGATTTTGGAATCACTGACTTAGAATTTCTCAAACCACTCCAGGCTCCAGTATTCAAGAAAGCTCTCAGCCTGAATGCTAAAGTCTCTGCAAACAGCAGGCGAATCTGCATTCCACACTGTCAGGAACATGATTGATTATCTGTTTGGGTTAGCCAGCAGAATCTATGTTCCCATGTTTCTGTGGCAGTTACTTAAATTTCTTAGTTTTGGTCATACTTCTTTCTCAAATGCTTGTTTTTGCTTCCTTGCAGGAAAACAAACAAACAAAAATAAAAAAACACAGCCAGTCAGTCAGTGAGCAACACCTCTAGATTTCTCATTTCTGCACCAACATGCGGTGTCTTAGATTTCTTCAACTTTTAAAGGAAAATGTTTATGTGAGTTCTTGTACTTTCCACAACCGAATAACCTTACTATGGAAATGTGCTCATGTTACATACCATAGACTTCAATAGAAAGTTTCAGAGAATTTGAGCTTTTTAATCAGATGATCTTACTCTCAGAAAATGAAATTCCACGGGGAAACTGCTACTCAGAGCAGGCTTTGTTCTTTTATAATGTTCGTTTTCTTTTATTTCTCTTTAACCAAGAGGATACTTCAAAAACCATCTGAATAAGGAGGATGACATTACAAATGAGCTGTTATGAGCTTTTTAAAAATCAGAACTGTTTTGGAAACTACTATCAGTTGGAGAGTGGGTTAAATGTGAACTGGGCTAAATTCCTTAAAGTTAAGCCAACTCTGAATATGCCTTATCCATGAAATAATGTTTGTCACTTCAGTAACCTAATAGACTAGCATCCATTTCATGGGCTGTGGTGACCTACATAAATGCAAGATGACTGAAAATTATCACATGCCCTTATGGTTTCATTTAACCCGATTAATCTGCTATTAATGGAATCATTTAGGCCTAATTAAATCTATCTAGATATGAATCTAAAAACAGAAAGGGTAATTTGTGAGTAATAAAATATCTGTAAAACTGTAAGTTTGGAGCAACATCACAAGTCTATGTTTTTAAAGATACCTATTCATTTGTGTCTCTAAAGCAGAAACCCAGACTTGCTTTAAATGCCTATCTTTTATTTCTGTAGGCTCTTTATAAATTCATTCATGGCTCTTTGTTCCAGCAGCTGTCACCAGACTGGGTTCCTGTCTGTTAAGGTGGATGGGGTGTATGTAGTGTTTGACTATGTTCAGAAAAAATTACCTAACATTGGGAAACAAGGCAAAAGGATGACTGCTTGTCCTTTCAATGTGGGACTGAAGCTTTTTTTAAGGGCCTTTATATCTAACAGGCCCACCCAAGGATTCAGTTCTCCATGGGAATGCCCTGTGGCTTGATTAAGGCTCAGACAGTTAACTTGTAGATTTTTGTCCAGTAGAGATGCAAAAGATTTCTGTGCAGAAGTGATAGCCCCAAAGATTATGGTTTTATTGCCCTGTTTTGCTTCTAATTTAGCAAACTTATTTCAGCATTCTTCTCCTTTTTGAACATATAAATCTCTGTCTCCTGAATTCTCTTTTGTACCAGATTTACCATCCTGCTGGCTCCCCCATTAATGCATAAAACCTGTGACAAGTATTCACGCCATATTTTCATCAGAGTTTCGTTTATGTTTTTTAAAAACCTTAAAAAAATTTTTTTTAATTACACTTTGTCTCTATGAAGATGAGATGGATCTCACAAGACATCCAAGAAAATGAATCTCATCATTTTAGTTCATCTAATTTCACCTCTCTAGGGAACACATTTTATAAGAATTAAACCAATGCATTTTGATTCCCCCCTTTAAATCCTATTCCCTAGTAGCCTTCTGACAGAGTCATCAAGCTTATTGTCCCAGGAAAGAAAGGACAGACAGGTGCTGCCCAGAACAGAGAGGCCATTCATCAGCTTTGAATTTCAAAGCTGATTTTCCTGACCTCTTTTTAGTAAGACAATGTACATAAAACCCAGGCTTTCTGAAGAAAGGGGTTTCTAAATAACAAAGCTTCCTTTTTAATGCATAGGCTGTGTGTGCAGAATAGAAGGAAGGCCCCCCACCCCAGGCTGTAAAGAAGAGAGGGGAAAAGCATTCCCCCAATCCTTCTGGACTCGGTTGTAGGGGAAAAACAAGGAAGGAGAGGAGCCTGGGAGGGAGATCACAGGGAACAACTGTCCTGATCTCCTTGCTCCGGGTTGAAGTACTAGGGCAGGAGGTATGTTAGCTGGGTTGCCGGGCAAGCAGAGGACAGGAAGAGGCGCTCGGGGTCTGGATCCTACTTTTCTCTGGCAGGATTAACATCTGCCCTTTGCCATTTTGAGGTCAAGGAAACCACATCCCTCCCTCACACACCCAGATGCCTTCTGTGAGAGGAGCAGAGGGAGGGGCGGAACTCTTACCAGCTGAGTCATCCAAGCAGAGACTGTTTACCTACAAAGGCATTATAAATTATGGGATTGAATTGAGGTTAACAAATTGGACTTGATCTTATTCCTCCCTCCCTGCTTCTTCTACCTAGAGGAAGGGAGCTTGTCAGGTAAATCAGGGCAGACTTAGAGAAATAAGCTACATTTTTAACCTAGTTGAGTAATCTTGAGTAAATTTGAAAGGCTGCCACCTATGTATGTATTGCATGCTCTTCTATCCTCTTTCTGTCATACACAATTAACAAATGCATTGGTGGTGGTGTGATGAATTGGGAGATTGGGATTGACGTATATACACTAATATGTATAAAATGGATAACTAATAAGAACTTGCTGTAAAAAAAATTAATAAAATTTAAAAATTAAAAAAACAAAACAAAACAAAACAAAAACCAAATGCATTGCTGCTTTTTGATTTCACAAAGAGCATGTCCTATTCTTTTGTGATTTCTGGTCACCACCTGACACATCTGTGCACTTTCTTCAATGCCTGTATCTAACAAGATTAAGTCGGCCACAGACTCCAGTAGCAGGTGCCAGAAGTACAACCACTGTGATTACAGATTTACTATAGGAATATGAAAAATACATATAAGCAAAATTTTCAAAAAATCACCCTCTAATCCCACCACTCAAAGATAACCAGCCTTCTTTGGGGAGACGATCCTTACAGACTTATATTCATGCATATAAACATTTTTATCTCTTCCTATTCTTTTAAAGGATGTTTTAATGTATGCACTTTTTTTAACCTGCATTTTTTTCACTTAATATATTGTGAACATGTTGTCGAGTCAATAGACATGTTTCTACATCATTTTATTGGCTGCTCATTTTTCTATTGTATATTTATACCATAGTTGACTTCACTAATCCTTTATGTTTGAGTTGTTGGACATTTGAGTTGTTTCCAATTTTTTACTAAAAAACCATTAAAGTTGTTTCTACTTTTTTTGCATGGTGATTAATTTCATTATAGCCAATCATTTCCCTAGGATCACCTCTTAGAAGTGGAATTTCTGGGCAAGCAGCTGTTTTTGTTTGTTTGTTTGTTTGTTTGTTTTTGGCTGTGCCAAACAGATTGCAAAATCTTATTTCCCCGACCAGGGATTGAACCCATGCCCCCTGCAGTGGAAGCACGGAGTCCTAGCCATGGGTAAGCAGCTTTGATTATACCATTTTATAGGATTTTGCTTAATTTCTTTTCTTATGCTATTATAGTCATGCAATGAAAAAAGTTTCATATCCTGTTCTCTCTCTCTCTCTCTTTTTTTTTAACAGCTTTGGTTTTTTGTTTGTTTGTTTTTAAATTTTTATGGGAGTATAGTTGATTTACAATGTTGTGTTAGCTTCAGGGGTACAGCAAAAGTGAATCAGTTATACATACACATACATCCACTCTTTTTTAGATTCTTTTCCCATATGGGTCATTACAGTGTATTGAGAAGAGTTCCCTGTGCTATTCAGCAGGTTCTTATTAGTTATATATTTTATATATAGTAGTGTGTATATGTCAATCCCAGTCTTCCAATTTATCCCTCCCCCCCTCATCCCCTGGTAACCATAAGTTTGTTTTCTACATCCATGACTCTACTTCTGTTTTGTAAATAAGTTCATTTGTACCATTTTCTTTTAAGATTCCACATATAAGCAATATCATATATTTGTCTTTCTGTGTCTGGCTTAATTCACTCAGTATGACAACCTCTAGGTCCATCCATGTTGCTGTACCTGTTCTCTTTTTTAATGAAAATATCTCCCGATGTTATCACATGTGTTCTGTAAAACAATTTTTAATAGCTTTATAGGAATATAACGCTGAATCATTAATCAATTTAATCTAACCAGTCCACTATTTTGGTTGTTGGGCAATTACGTAGTTTCCATTTATTCACTGGGGTAAATCACACTTTTAGGAATATCTCTTTGTAGAAAGCCTAGTGTGTACTTAGGATAAATTCCCAGAAAAGGACCCCCCCCCCCGCCCCCCGTATCCTCTGCTCTAGCTCCTCTCTGAAGTACCTAGATAATAGTAGTTGATGCAAATTTCCTGAGTTGTTTTGCAGATGTGAAAACCCCCCACCAAATGGAAGGTATTAACTACTTGATGACCATGAATGATACATCGCCCCAGGCCTCCTGGAGCCTAAGGACTGATAATGTGAACCCCTGTGACACCACCTGTTCCCTCACCATCAGCCAGTCAGAGGACTGTGCACCATCTGATCACGTACCCTGTGACGCCACCCCTGCCCCCGGCTTTTTTTCTTTATTTGGCTGCATAGTGCGGCTTGTGGGATCTTAGTTTCCTGACCAGGGATCGAACCCAGGCCCTCAGCAGTGACAGCTCAGAGTTCTAACCTCTGGACCATCAGGGAATTCCCTCACCTGGCTTTTAAAAATGCTTTGCTGAAACTCTTTGAGGAGCTCAGGGCATTTTAGGGCATGAGCCACCTGTCTCCTTGTATGGCCCTGCAATAAACCTTTCTCTGCTCCAAACTCTGACGTTTCAGTTTGTTTGGCCTCACTGTGTGTCAGGCACATGAACTTGCACTAACAAGGCCATGAACATTTTTAAGGTTAGTTGATAAATATTGTAAATTGCTTTCCAAACTAGTTATATCAATCTACATTGTAATGTATCATGTCTTACCATGCTAAATTATAGGCGAGATGTTAGAACAGCCTGATAGACTGTAGGACAATCTTCCTTAGAGATCTTCAAAAAGAAAACAAATTTCCTTTTCTGTGTTCCAGGTCAGACTTTCAAAGACATAAAAAAGGGTTGCCAACTCTCAATTCAAAAAAAGACATTTAGGGACTTCCCTGGTGGCGCAGTGGTTAAGACTCCGTGCTCCTGATCCGGGAACTAGATCCCACATGCATGCCACAACTAAGAGTTTGCATGCTACAAGTAGGGAGCCTGCAAGCCGCAACTAGGGAGCCCGCCTGCCACAACTAAGACTCAGTGCAACCAAATAAATAAATATTAAAAATAAATAAATAAAGACATTTAAATCATAAACACCAGGAGGTAACATGCACTTGGTATTCTTTACCTTCTCTCTTATTTCAGATCTTAGACTTGGATGGTAACTTTCTTTTCAAGTGAAATGTTCTCACATTATCTCTAAGAGTAAAGTAGGTACCTATTCTATGGATAGGGAAATACTGAGGCACAAGAGTTTTATAAGTGACTTTCTTTTTTTTAAGTGACTTTCTTATAGCCATATAATTTACATGGCACTCATATCTATAGTCCATACCTTGGGGAGGATCCTTTGCCATGCTAGTCAAGTTCAGGTTCACCTCCGGAAAGACTAGATAAAAAACAATATTTTTAGAGAGGGAGTTCCAGGAGGAAAGGCTTCATCTAAGTTCCGTTAAAAAACAAAATTCAACTGAGTAAATTTGAAGATCTAATTGACTGTGCTCAATGATTCATGAATCTGGCAGCATCCCATCTAGTAAACAGAAGGGTATTGTGAAGGGTTGTACAAAATGGAAGGTTTTTATAGGTAGAGGCGGGTGGGGCAAGAAGGCGTTGGCAAAAGCAAAGAAAGGATGGTTTCAGGCCAGGCCATCTTCTTCAGGCTGGGAAGGGAACAGCAGGGGTCTTTATCATGCACATTACCTACTTCACTAGTGTTGATCAAGAAATTTCAGATTGCCTACTTAAAGGTCACATTCCTGGAAGTGGTTGAAACCGCAAGTAAGTCTTGGTTTGCTGTTATCCCTGAGGGCAAATGATTCCATTTTGGGCTTGTTATTTCTTTTCAACAATTCCCTTCTGATCAAACTCACCCTAACGGAGAGATGTGATAAAAATTTAAGGCATTAGCACCACTCTCAGCTACTGCTCTGTAGTTCCCACAGCTTTGTTGATCCTTGGTGTGGTATCCATAGGTCATGACTTTTTGTTTAATCCCCGTGACAGTCACAGGTCATGGTTCCAGGTTCATAATCCTTAAATCTGTCATTTTCTTCATTCTCTTTTTGACAGTCCTGTCTTAGGGAGATCATTTGCCTGGTGGTTAGTGGCTGTGAACATGCATTTAAAGCTTCTGAGAGGATACAATGCGAGGGAAAACATTATGATAACGATAAGCAGGATAATTTCCTATATTAGGAGTACACTTTGGAGTCCCTATTGACTGAAAATCAAAATGCACAAGCTAAAAGTTGAGAATTATATTTTATTTGGTGGACTTTCTGAGGACTTCAAGCCCTAGAGGTAGCCTCTTAGATAGCTCTGACGGACTGCTCCGAAGAGGTAAGGGAGAGCCAGGAGATATGGGAGTTTTGCGACAAAAACCAGGTAGCCAGGACATTAAAAGATGACTGTTAATTAAAGAAAATCACACATTCCAAGTTAATGAATTTAGAGCTTTTCTATGTATGGGAAGATGCAAGAGTCTGGGCTCACTGAAATCCTTCCTTTGCTATGCGCCTCAGCTATCTGGGGCCAGCATCCTGTGCTTTCCCATCCTGAGTCCCCTCAGGGTACACTGTTGGGGGTGGCTGCAGTGGCTGAGGGCTTGGCAGCAGGCATCCTGTTGGTCTCCATCCTGAGTTCCCCTTTGTTTGCATCCTTTGTTTGCTGAGATGGCGGACAACATCTTTTACCCACATCCTCAAGACCCAAACCAAAGAAAGACCCCATTGAAGGACCCCATTTTAAGCCACATGGCTTGTTCAGTGATCTTACATAACTGAATTTCAACTTCCTCAGAAATATTGATCCAGGTTGTGGACAAAGAATGTCGCCTGCCTTATCAGTAAACAAAGAATGTTGAGGCCATCCAGCCATCAGCCACTGCAGCCACTTGGACTGTGTGCCCTCAGAGGACTCAGGACGGAGAAAAACAAGATACTAGCCCTAGATAGTTAAGGTGTATACCAAAGGAATGATTTCAAAGAGCCCAGACTCTTGGATCTTCCCCTAAATAGAAAAGGGCTAAATTCGTTAACTGGGGATGTATGGTTTTCCTTAATTAACAGTCATCTTTTGATGTTTCAACTACCTGGTTTTTGTTGCAAAAATTCCTATATATCCTGGTTGCTCCCTTACCTCTTTGGAGCAGTCTCTCAGTACTGAGAGGCTGTCTTCTGGGCTTAAGTCCTTAGAAAGTCCACAGAATAAAACATAATTCTCAACTTTTAGGTTGTGCAAATTTTTTTTCAGTGGATAAGATGTAAGCACTTATGGTAGGGGGTCCCTGGAGAAAGAGAACCAGGCATGGCTTTCTTGACATAAAAGAAACATTTCTGGCCTAAGCATTTTGTTATCTAAGCCTGGCCACAATGGGTGTCCTTGAACAGGTCTCAGTAATTAATGATCTTAAGGGAAGTGAGGGAGTGCAGGAACAAAGGAAAATCAGTCAAGAAACAATAGTTCAGGGATAAAACAGAGTCCTAATTTCCCCCTCAAGGGATATACATAACAATCTGATACATATCTTTGAGTTCTGTGGAAACTAAGGCCCCCACTCAGGTGGAGGATGAAATAAGGAGTTGACCTTTTCTTACCCTCCTGACTTCAATCAACAAAGCTTGGACTCTGTTGACCTTTGCCCCAACTCTACGCAGAATCCTCCTCTGCTCAAGCCCCTTCATGAATATGCATGTACCCTTAGCTTAAAACTTCCCCAATTTTGGCGTTCGGGGAGACTCTGCTTTGGGAAAGATCCTTGGGGTTCTCCTTACTTGCTGCAAGTAATAAATCCTTCCTTCTCTGGCTCTTTGGCTTGGTTATGTCTTTGGCTCGACACCCACCAAGAAATGAACCCAGTTTTTCGGGTAACACTCCCAACAACTATGTTTAGATTACCCACCAAAACTTCATGAGACACTGGACAAAAATCAGCCATCGTTCTAAGTTATTTTTCTTGACAAATCCCATAACAGAGATAACATGGACTTATTTGAGTAGTAAGATCAGGTAGAATAAAAGTTGGTTATCTGCCTTATATTCGGTGTTGATAACTTTAAAGACATGTCTTAACTAAACCAATGAACTTAAACTACCTTTATTTACTGAAGATTATCCCAGATTACTTGAACTTGAAAAGCATCTGGGGGACTTTCCTGCTGGTCCAGTGGCTAAGACTCTGCGCTCCTAATGCAGAGGGCCCAGGTTCTATCCCTGGTCAGGAACTAGATCCCACACGCTACAACTAAGATCCCACAAGCCACAGCTAAAGATCCTGCATGCCGCAACGAAGATCCTGCAACTAGCAATGAAGGTCCTGCAAGCCACAACTAAGACCCAGCACAGCCAAATAAATAAATAAATATTTTCTTTAAATCCTTTATTTAAAAAAAAAAAAAAAAGAAAAGCATTTGGGTTAGTTTCTGTTAATGCCCCATCCTTGCAAGTGCTTGCCTTCAAACCAACTAAATAGAGCCCTCTTACAAATTAATTTTGGCAATACCGTCAAGAGGTAGGAAAACATCACACATTTAATATATATACATATATGTGTGTGTATATATATATACACACACATATATATATATACACACATACACATACAACATATATACAGACAGATGCAAACAGATAACTTACAGTTACTGACATCTGTGGAGATTTGCAAGATTTTTCATTAGCCCAATTGCAAAATACCCCTTTTTCTTTTTTTTTTTCTTTTGATGGGAAACTTCTTCCTAAAGTTTGCATTTCAAAGAATGGCTCTTAGGTGCTGGAGAAGATGGGGGTAGAAAATCTATATCACAAAGGCGTAGATTAAGCTCAGGACGATTGTTTCCAATGTCCTGATCTTTTCAAGCATTTTGAGAGGAATAGGTGAGGTCTGGGGGATTGCCAAAGAAAAAAACAGCAGGTAAACTTTAAACTTTAGGATTGCAGCCTAAATGATAGAGAGGCTGACCTGTTCTTACAACTACCTTTTCTCCAATTTGCATCTTTCCTTCTGGGTACATGGTTTTATTTTAGCTAAGGAGAGAAAGCATTTTAAAAAAAGTTCCTATCAGGCTCTGAATATCAGCTTCTGATTTGGCCAAATTTCTGATCATATAGTTATTAAATCCTTTCAAATATCTTATCAGATTTCAGGTTGGATAAACAGTATTTCTGGCAGTATTAAACAATCCCACTAATTTTAATTTTAGTTTCCCCTTGCTGCTTAAGGGAATAATGTAGCAGTTTACCAAAAATTCCTGAGTTTCATCAATTCTAGGAGGAGTACATACAGGTGCATTGGAGTTGATGTTGAAGAATTCACATAGGGCTTTTGAGGACAATCTGTCTTCCAGTGCCCCAGTTGATTGCAATGGAGACATCAATTTTTGGGCCAGTGATTTGATAATGAACCCTAGGAGGGTGAAATGTAGGAGGCCTAGGTATTGTTTTAAATACCTTTTGTGTCTTTAATTTTTCATTAGCCTTTTGCCATGAATCTTTCAACAGAGCAAGCTTGGAATTTTGAAAAGTTTTGGAGCCTTCTGCATGCTAATCAAAATCAAAATCGGTATTCCATTCTGTTAGTTTGATTTGGGAGCCCTTTTTTGAGTCACATTAGAAAGGATCTTATCTATTTGGAACATTCCTCATAATGGCCACTGTAATCTCCCTGAGGGCTGGCAGCAGGTTGGTAGGTTCCTGGCTGCAAATGGAGTTTAACCCCCATTTCTATGCTGGCCATATTTTGGAGCCCCTACCCTTTCAGCTACCAAGCTAAGCTCTTAGGACACAGAACAAGCTTAGCAAGATATTACCATTTTTGTAACTATCTACAGCTTCCAGAATCACAGTTCTCAAACATATAATAATAAGCAGGTGTGCTTATTTTAGAGTGGAACTTTCAACTCTTTGGATGTAAAGGATCCCATTAGCAGTTAGCCTTTGTCTACAAAAAATAAGTCAAGCAAATACATGAAGATATTGGCAGTAACCAAGAGATGTTACTGTGTCCTGGCTGAAAGATGGCCTAGTGCACACGACCAACAATTCCTGTGGACCCTTGAATGGGGGAAGGATTGAACCAGCAAACCTGAAACAATGGGGACTGAGGACTGATTCCAAACAAAATGGAGAACCGCAGCTGCCACCAACAGTGCCAAATGTGATATCTGGGGAAGGATTCCAAACAAATGGGGGGATTGCAGACTAAATGATCAGCAGTTCCCAATGTGGAATCTGGGAACTGAATCAAGGACTGGGGTTTTCCATTAAAAAACTTGGGAACTGTGGTCAGAAAGGCTAGGGGCTTGGCTCTGGACAGAACTATCTGCTAGCTCAATTGAGCTCTGGGCAGAATCGTCTACCAGCTCAAGCTGACCTGCCCCAAAAAGGAAAGCCAGTTAGTTTGGGAGCTTGAATGCCAAGAGACTGGAGCTCAAATTGAGAGGAACTTACCAATGGCCTTCAGAAACAGCGGGAACAACAGTGAACTCAAAAGGGTTTGTGGGGCACCACGCCAGTGTTTCTTGTTGTCCCCGAATGCCATCATGAGTTTGCTTTGGATCCCACCGCTGCCAACAAGTCTATTAAAAAACAAAATTAAACCAAGTAAGTTTGAAGATCTAACTGGCTCGATTTAATGATTCATGACTCAGGTGGCATTCCATCTAGTAAACAGAAGGGTATTGTGAAGCGTTGTACAAAACGCAAGGTTTTTATAGGCAGAAGGAGGGTGGAGCAAGAAGGTATTAGCAAAAGAAAAGAAAGGATTGTTTCAGGCGAGACCAGACTATTTTTGGGGAAGGGAACAGCAGGGGTCTGTGTCATGCAGATGACCTCACTAGTGTTGATCTAGAAATTTCAGATTGTCTGCTTAAAGGTCACATTCCTGGGAGAGGTTGAAAGTGCAAGTAAGTCTTGGTTTGCTGTTGTGGAGGCAAATGACTCCATTTTGGACTCATTGTTTCTTTTTATCAGTTTTGTCTTTGCATGAAAGAAAATATAACATCAAAAGGAGTTTCTCATACAAAACACACAACACATACAAGCTGAATGTTAACCTAATGTTTTACAGTTTGTAAGAATCCAGCCTTCCCCTGAGAAAATGTTGAGATGATTTTAAAATGATAATAATCTATTCTTTCCTCTATAGGAATTCTAGTGAACAAAGAACTGTTGTCGAACCCAAGTTCACGTGCCCAATGTACAGTGAGGCCAAAGTAAATGAAAAAGTCCGAGTTTGTTTTTTCTTTTTCCTTTGTTTCTGCATTCCCTCACTTCCCTAGTTAGCTTGAATCTACCCTTCGGAACTCAGAGAAGGTCTAGGAGGCTGAAGCCTTTTTCGTACAAAGAAGAAAGAGCGGACACAGAAAGGCTTTGTACCTGGCAGGGCCTTGCAGGGTCCTGCTTGGTTTTAAGCCCCCTCTTCTTTGATACGCCTCAATCTTGAGGGGAACAGGTGTCGGACAAGAAAGGGAATAAAGTTTTGGATAGAAAAGTTAATCATAAACTCGGCAGAGGAACTCAGTTTTAGGTGGACTAGGTTTCAGAACCAGTTTGTGCTGTATTTTAAACACCAGGGTGCTTGGTGTAGACCAGAGTTTCTCAACCCTGGAACTACTGATACTTTGGAGATCATTCTTTGTTTTGGGGGGCTGTTTTGTGCATTGTGGGATATTTAGCAGCATCCCTGGCCTCTACCCACTAGATGCCACAGGCACCCTGCTAATTCCCCAGTTGTGACAATCAAAAGTGTCTCCAGACATTGCCAAATATCCCCTGGGGGACACAATCATCCCAGTTGAGAATCACTTGTGTGGTACATATGGTATATTAATTGTATTTGATAAGCTCTGACTATGTCCAGATGAGTAACAGATGGCAAAAGATGAAGAGCTTGGACACTAACATGCTTTAACAGATATTTTTATATTAATTTCATTTATTCAGCTTGATTTGATGAATTTTGAGAGAAATATATGTCTTATCTTAGCAAAATAAATGGAAAAGGAAAATGGACATCAATTGCTAAGTATAAAGTGTTCCAAGTCTGCAAATCAAATGTGTGGGTCCCATATAAATTACAGTAAATCTAAATGTTAATGAAGATAGTTTTCTAGCAAACTCGATAAAAAACAATGGATTTGTTCATTACGTAATTACCTGTGAACGACGATGCTTTAACAGTCAATGGCTTTTCCTGTTTTATTAAGAAAAATACAAGGTCAAATAGCTAGGTTTTCTAAGATATTACAGAAACAACTTCTAAGCTGCTTTATTTATTAATTCTACTTTCAATCTGGATGATTTATGTGGCATTTCAAACTGGACAATTTAAAAACCTCATTACAATCAGAATAAATGACAGATTTGAATCCATAAGAAAATCCTTGACTAATTAAGATCGGCAGTCTTATCTTTGCCCTTAAAATTTAAACCAGTTAATTTTGGATTGTAGTCTAATAATTGTGCCAATAAATGTGGCCAAAAAATTTCCCCAATACATATTTTCACTGTTGTAGTATGTCTTCCCTCATATGTTACGAACAACTCTTTCTGACACTACAATACCTGAGACGTTCTAGGGCAATCTTCAGGGCTCTATCTTGGGAGCGTCCATTTATCTTAATGTTACAAAGATTTTCTTACGTACTTGCGTTCAGTAATATGCCCTCCCAATATCTGAGGGAAAATCAGTAAATATTTGGTGTAAAATAGTTTCCTCCTGGACTGTATTTAAAATCTCCTTGGATCAGTTAAGACGCTTTCAGCTGTGAATAACAATATCCAAATTAAAGTGGCATATGTAACAGGAAGTTTTGTCTTACCTACAAGAAGTTTAGAGGTAGATGGTTGTCCAAGGCTAAACAGTGTCATCAGTGACCCAGACTCTTTCCATCCTTTTTTGTTGCCATCCTCAGCACGTTCACTTTTGTCTATTGCTTAATGGCTGCAGTATGGCCTCCACAGCCTATGAAATGACAGGAAGGAAGAAGTGGGAAAGAAAGCTCTCCTTGAATAAATATCTTGCTTTCATCAGTATGGAAAATCTTTTTAGAAACCTTTAGAGAGAGTGCTGCTGAAATGCTCATTGACCAGACCTGGGCCATATGGCCAGCCCTACCTGCAGTGAGAGCGGGAGAGAGAGTACCTGGCATTTTTAGTCTTTATTGTGGGAAGCAGACCCTGCCAGAAGAGAAAAGTGAGAGAGGATTGGCTTTTGGGCAGGCAACCAAAAGTGTACGCCAACTCGTATTTTTGGAGAACATTCCTCAATTTAAAAACCTGTGGTGTTAAAACAAAAACAAAAACAAAAAAACCTGTGGTGTTACCATTACCAAGTTCTATGAGCATTCTGAATAGTTACATCTTTTCTATATTTCTTGTTTTGCTTTGAAAATTAACAAGTAACCCACTTCACTATGAGATAGAGTGAGATATTTTATACTATGTAACAATCGCAAGTAGATGAAAGTTACAAGTAGGTTACTAAAATAAAAGCCTGCTGATTTCCCTTTAGTCAGGGAGATCCTTTGAAATCCTGTGTGTTGCCTTATTTCCACAGAGCTTGCATGTTCAAAAAATGTGCTAATGTTGTTTTCGCCGACATACAAAGGCAAATCATTTAGTATCTTCAACCGCTTTACTTTTCAGGTTGCATCCAGTTACTTCATACCAACCACTCTCCAAAGTGTGCTACAGGTCCTGGCTCGAAAACACTTGAGTGAATCCCTCAGGTTGTATCTCTTCTGGATGCCCTTGTTTGAAGTAGACTTAGGCTGGTTGAAGCATAGCTTTTCTTCCTGGAAGTAGGTACCTTCTGCTTTTCAGACACACTCCTTGAACATTCTGCTTCAGGAGTGGGACTAGTGGCATGTGGTCCAGCAGCAGCTCCTGCCAGATGAGGCAATGAAGACCTGTGGGCTTCCTGGGGCTGCCCCAGACCTGGCCACATTCCCCATTGGACTCTGAAGCCAGGTTTGCCCTTGAAGCTCTGCTGCTTCATAGAGGTGGAGGCCCGGCATACTTGTGAGAAGGGTCTTGAAAGTCTTTACCTTCTGACAGTCACTAGTGGGTGGCTGAGCTAAACCTGGACCCCAAATGTTTCTTGTTCCATTTCTTTTTTATTCTTTAACGTTTATTTGAACTATTTAATAATCAAATAGCATGACAAGGCAAATGCATCTCCAGTATACTCAGATGACACCAAAGATTAATGACCAATCATCTGAGAAGTTCATTCTTACCATGTGACTAGTCACTTTCTTTTTTCTCAGAGGAGGAAAAAAAATTACCAGACTCTCCCTCACCTCATATTACTAAAAGACAAGATCTTTTCTTTTCTTTAAAGAATATTGCATGTATGTTTTTTTTAACAGTGAGCAGGGAGCTACATGCCTAAAATTCACATGCCTGCCATACTTCCAACCTGGGGAAACATGTTAAGTTACATCTGACTCCCACTGCAATAGTAGAGAGAACAATTATGCTCATCCATCTCCTTGTCTCCAATACCTGAGAGTCGGAGTGAAAGTGGAATGTACAAGTATAAGAGGGGATCATTTTCTGCTTTAGAGTGTCCCGTATCTATCCACTCAAGAGAGCTTGTTGAGTATTATTATAAACTAGGCACTGTGAGTGTGGCCATACCAAGAGTAAGTACAGGATCACAGCTCTCAAGGAGTTTATAAACCAGGAAGGGAAATAGGATACATGAGAGCATAGGTGAATGTCATGAGCACAATTTTTAAAATCTGAGAAGGACACATCTTACAACATGGACAAACCTTGAAGACATGCCAAGTTAAATAACCCAGTCACAAAAGGACAAGTACTGTATGATTCCACTTACATGAGGTACCTAGAGTTGTCAAACTCATAGAGACAGGAAGTAAAATGGTGGTTGCCAGGGGCTGGGGGATACAGTTTCAGTCTTATAATATGAAGAGTCCTGGAGAGGATGGTGGTGATGGTTGCACAATGTGAATGTACTCAGTGACACTGAGCTGTACACTTAAAATGATTAGAATGGCAAATTTCATGTTATGTACATGTTACCGTAACTAAAAAAAAATAACCATTTCAGAAGGAGAAATATCAAATTATGGTGTAACATAAAGAACACAAGACTTGGGGCTAAAAAAACTCTGAGTTCTCATCTTTGCACTTCTACTGACTGTGTGATCTTAGCCAAGTCATTTATTTATTTATTTTTCTTTATTATTCATTCTTTTTTTATTGAGATATAGTTGATTTACATTATATAAGTTTCAGGTATATAACAGTGATTCACAATTTTTAAAGGCTATACTCCATTTATAGTTATTATAAAATATTGGCTATATTCCCTGTGCTATACAATATATCCTTGTAGCTTATCTGTTTTATACATAGTAGTTGGTACCTCTTAATTCCCTACCCTTAAATTGCCCCTTCCCTTTCCCTCTCCCCACTGGTAACCACTAGTTTGTTCTCTATATATGTGAGTCAGTTTCTGTTTTGTTATATACATTCATGTGTTGTCTGTTTCTTTTTTATTATATTCACTAGTTTATTTTTTAGATTCCACATATAAGTGACTTCATACAGTATTTGTCTTTCTCTGACTTATTTCACTTAGCATAAAACCCTCCAAGTCTATCCCTGTTGTAGATGGCAAAATTTTGTTCTTTTTAATGGCTGAGTAGAATTCCAGTGTGTATTTATATAAATATACATTCTTTACCCATTCACCTGTTGATGGACACTTAGGTTGCTTCCATATCTTGGCTATTGTAAATAACCCTGCTAAGAACATTGGGGTGCATGTATAATATCTCTTTGAATTAGTGTCTTCATTTTCTTCGGATATATACCCAGGAATGCAATTGCTGGATCATATGGTGTTTCTATTTTTAGCTTTTTTGAGGAATCTTCATACTATTTTCAGCAGTGGCTGCACCAATTTACATTGCCACCAACAGTGTATAAGGGTTCCCTTTTCTCCACATCCTGACCAACATTTGTTATTTGTGGTCTTTTTGATGATAGCCATTCTGACAGGTGTGAGGTGATATTTCATTGTGGTTTGGATTTGCATTTCTCCAATGATAAGCGATGTTGAGCATTTTCTCATGTGCCTGTCGGCCATCTGTATGTCTTCTTTCAAAAAATGTCTATTCAGGTCTTCTGCCCATTTTTTTTTTTTTTGTGGTACACGGGCCTCTCACTGTTGTGGCCTCTCCCGTTGCGGAGCACAGGCTCCGGACGTGCAGGCTCAGCGGCCATGGCTCACGGGCCTAGCCGCTCCGCGGCATGTGGGATCTTCCTGTACCGGGGCACGAACCCGTGTCCCCTGCATTGGCAGGCAGACTCTCAACCACTGCGCCACCAGGGAAGCCCCATTCTGCCCATTTTTTGATTGGGTTGTTTGTTTTCTGATGTTGAGTTGTATGAACTGTCTATATATTTTGGATTAGCCCCATATCTAGCCAAGTCATTTAGCTTCATTAAATGTCCCAACCTGTAAGGCAGAGAAAATGATTGTAAAGGAGAAATCAAAGAGGTAATGTATGAAATGTAGCCACTTAGCTAAACGTATGGTGTGATACAAAATAAGTTGTTATCGTGGGGGTGATGAGGGGAGCTTTCATAAGGGCAATGAGATTTGAACTGGTACTGGAAGGGTAGAGAATAACATTTATTGTGTGCCTACTCTGTGCCTATCTCAGTTTACACAACAACATTTTTGAAGGTATTATCCTCAAAAAGAAGGAATTAAAACACAGAGATATAATTTGCCCAAACCTCAAAGTAGCTCCATATTTCAAATTCCTCATTTTTTCCACTCATAAGAAGTTGTGAAATAAAAAGGTGTTGATATTGGAAATAGATGATAATAGAACATAAAAAAGCAGAGATGATCAATAAATGCAGAAGCTGGTTCTTTTCTAAAAAACCATTTTATTTTGAAATAATTTCATACAAAAGTCTCAAGAAGAGTACAAAGAACTGCCTCATACCCTTCTTCCAGATTCAATAATTGTTAATATTCTGCCATATTTGCTTTATCATCTCCCTCCCTCTCTCTCTCTCTCTCAACCATCTGAGAGGATCATGCCCCTTTACTCTGTCAGAGAGAAAACAGTTTTTCCTCTACCCTCTTAGGTTAATGATTTGGGGCCTACAAATTAAACTGACAAAAGACAGATTAGCAAGAGAAAAAAAACACACCAGATTTAATTACATATATAACACAGGGGTTCACCAAGAAATGTGACTCAAGGAGGCAGCTGGAATTTAGGGCTTATCTAACATCTTAATGGGGGATGGGAAGGGGCGGAGGGGCACTTCTAGAAGAACAAATGACTTCTTAGAAGCAGGGAAGAAAGGGCACTTAGGAAAAACAAATGACTTTTTGGAAAGATAAATGGGCCCTTAGGAGTATAGGTAGGAGATAGGGTAGTTTTGTGACAATGTTTGAGAAGATTAGAGGTGCACCTGGGGAGGCACTTTATGATAATTGAGCTCTTCTGGGAGGCTCTGCTTTTAGGCAGATAGAGGGTTTTAGGAACTCAAATGCCTTCCGCTCAAAATCATTTTTATGCCACAATGCCTTATTCTGGACCTTTTCGACTTTTGTACTTCAGCCCTGTGTTTCCTGAGAATTTAGGTAAACACAAAACATTCTTGAAATCACTAAATTCAGTGCTGTTATCCCAGAGCTGAGCACTGTGTGCCTGTTCCTCAAGTGCCTCTGCTGGCAGGTCTTACCTAGAAGTGGGTTTGGCTAGGCTGCTTCTTGCAGCTATGTGAGGACTATCTTACTCAACAAAGATTTCTAGAGTGCCTACTCCCTGCCAAGCACCGTTCTAGACACTTAAGACTCAGGTGATGTTTGATGGAGAACTTCAGCTGAGGTTCTCCATCAAACCCACAGATAACCACACCTGAATCCATGTTTCCTCTTTCTCCCCTCTTAGAAAGGCATCCCTCTTGCAGCTTTGCTTGTGCTCTGGATCCCATCTCCTCCCTTGATGGTATTTCTTTCTCTAGGGTTCTTCCCATTAGCACCAAAAACATGCCTCATGAACTTCCCATTGCTAAAGCAACGACAGTAACACTAAAAACTTTCCCCTACATCCTTCACCAAGTCCCTTCACTCTTTCTCCCCACCACTTCCAAATGGAACTTCATGAGGGCATTTTCTGCACTTGCAGTCTCTATCTGCACGCCCCCCCTTCCCCTGTCCCCACAATTCCTCCATTCACTTCAACCTGGCTCAGCTTCCCCTGCTGTACTGGTGCTGCTCTCTTAAGATCATCTATGAACTCCTGCTAATCCCATGGACATTTTGCAGCTTCTCTCAACCACATCTCATATTATTGACGCCTCCTTCTTGACACATGCTCTTCCTTTTGTTTCTCTAATACCAAACTCTCACTTATGATTTTCTTACTAATTTTTCTGAAGCTCCTTCTGTTTCCTCTTCCTTGTACCCTTCTTACCTAAATGCTGGTGTTCCTGAGAGCTCCATTCTAGGAAACCTTCTCTTCCCTTTTCCTTTTTCTACATTCTCCCTGGACTATCTATCCACTCCCATGGGTTCAATTACATATTTGGTTTGCATGGTATCTCCGACTAATTTCTTTTGAGTTACAGACCTGTATACCCAGTGGCCCACTTGAAGTCCTCTCAGGCATTCAGACTCAAGAGTTCCAAATTGAACTGTGCATTTTCTGATGTTCCCTAGCTCTGTTAATGGCACTGCCATCATTTAATTATCCAAGCCAGAAATGTGAAGTCCTCTTGACTCCTTCCTGAACCTAAACTATGTGTAACCATCAAATATAGTGGATTCTACTTTTGAGTTGGTCCTCTTCTCTCTTTTGGCCTTTAAGGCCACCATTCCATTCTCTCTTTCTTTTATTTTATATTATTTTTTAATTTTTTGGCCATGCTGTGCAGCATGTGGGATCCTAGTTCTTCAACCAGGGATCGAACCATGCCCCCTGCAGTAGAAGCAGGGAGTCTTAACCACTGGACCGCCAGGGAAGTCCCGTGCCACCATTCTATTCTATATCATCATCATCTCTTGCTGAGATTACTGAAGTAGTCTCCTAACCAGTTTTGTTGCCTACAGACTTGCTTCCCTCCAATCCATGCTTTACCCTCAGCCAAGGTGATCCATACAAAATGTAATTCTGATTATGGCACTCTCCTGATTGAAACTTTCAATGACTTCCCATTTTTAATGCGGTTAAAGTCCACAGTCTCCTTATCATGTAACACTTGGCCTCTGCTAACCTTCGTTTTTTTTTCTTTTTGGCTGCATTGGGTCTTCGTTGCTGTGCGCGGGCTTTCTCCCTAGTCGTGGTGAGTGGGGTCTACTCTTCGTTGCAGTGCGCAGGCTTCTCATCGCGGTGGCTTCTCTTGTTGCGGCGCGCGGGCTCTAGGGCCTGCGGGCTTCAGTAGTTGTAGCTCGCGGGCTTAGTTTGGTGCTGCTCTCTTAAGATCATCTATGAACTCCTGCTAATCCCATGGACATTTTGCAGCTTCTCTCAACCACATCTCATATTATTGACGCCTCCTTCTTGACACATGCTCTTCCTTTTGTTTCTCTAATACCAAACTCTCACTTATGATTTTCTTACTAATTTTTCTGAAGCTCCTTCTGTTTCCTCTTCCTTGTACCCTTCTTACCTAAATGCTGGTGTTCCTGAGAGCTCCATTCTAGGAAACCTTCTCTTCCCTTTTCCTTTTTCTACATTCTCCCTGGACTATCTATCCACTCCCATGGGTTCAATTACATATTTGGTTTGCATGGTATCTCCGACTAATTTCTTTTGAGTTACAGACCTGTATACCCAGTGGCCCACTTGAAGTCCTCTCAGGCATTCAGACTCAAGAGTTCCAAATTGAACTGTGCATTTTCTGATGTTCCCTAGCTCTGTTAATGGCACTGCCATCATTTAATTATCCAAGCCAGAAATGTGAAGTCCTCTTGACTCCTTCCTGAACCTAAACTATGTGTAACCATCAAATATAGTGGATTCTACTTTTGAGTTGGTCCTCTTCTCTCTTTTGGCCTTTAAGGCCACCATTCCATTCTCTCTTTCTTTTATTTTATATTATTTTTTAATTTTTTGGCCATGCTGTGCAGCATGTGGGATCCTAGTTCTTCAACCAGGGATCGAACCATGCCCCCTGCAGTAGAAGCAGGGAGTCTTAACCACTGGACCGCCAGGGAAGTCCCGTGCCACCATTCTATTCTATATCATCATCATCTCTTGCTGAGATTACTGAAGTAGTCTCCTAACCAGTTTTGTTGCCTACAGACTTGCTTCCCTCCAATCCATGCTTTACCCTCAGCCAAGGTGATCCATACAAAATGTAATTCTGATTATGGCACTCTCCTGATTGAAACTTTCAATGACTTCCCATTTTTAATGCGGTTAAAGTCCACAGTCTCCTTATCATGTAACACTTGGCCTCTGCTAACCTTCGTTTTTTTTTCTTTTTGGCTGCATTGGGTCTTCGTTGCTGTGCGCGGGCTTTCTCCCTAGTCGTGGTGAGTGGGGTCTACTCTTCGTTGCAGTGCGCAGGCTTCTCATCGCGGTGGCTTCTCTTGTTGCGGCGCGCGGGCTCTAGGGCCTGCGGGCTTCAGTAGTTGTAGCTCGCGGGCTTAGTTGCTCCGTGGCATGTGGTATCTTCCCGGACCAGGGCTCGAACCCGTGTCCCCTGCATTGGCAGGCAGGTTCTTAACCACTGCGCCACCAGGGAAGTCCCTCTGCTAACCTTTAATCTCTTGCCACCCCATGCCTACAACACTTAGTAGTAGTCAGCATATACTTACTGTTTTAAAAATAAATGGCATTTTTTTCTTTCAAAATACAAAAGAGAAAAATTGTCTTACTTACTGCAGCATCCTCAGAGCCCAGAACACTGCCCAGAACATAGTAGGTATGCAATAAATATTTCTTAAATGAAGGAAAGAATATATGTATCAGTTCTAGTGACAGCAGAATGAGGATGAGCAAGAAAAAATGGGACATTTTTAATCCAATAAGCATCTATTAGAGTAGCATACTTACAAGTGTCATACTCTAAAATCTGGCAAGTTAAAAAACCAACTACAAAAAAAACCCCAAAAAACCAACTACAATGATCTCAGAAGCATTTTAAATGGGGGGGAAAAAAGCACACTTAACCAACTTCTTTTAAACTGATCATTTATTATGAATAGAAAAAGTTAAATTTTTATAAGAAATAAAATACAAATTCATGTATCTATCCTAACCTCTCATTTTCCTGATTTTAAACCATGACTAAAATTAACGCATATATTTGAACAAGTAATCAAGAAATGCAGTGTTCCATACTTAATCATTATATAACTAAAACAGATGAAGATAAGATACTTACTTTAAAATCAGGACATCTATTTTAAAGACAGATTTTTTTTTAAGCTTTAAAGACTAATATTTAAAATTCCACAGAAAGAGGAATTAATGTTTGAAAATCTCAGCAAAAAAATGTTTAATTAAGAAGTTGATGAAAACAGTACCTTCAGATAATGATATATATTAAGGATAATCTCCAGATTGCTAATCTATATTGTTTAGGAATGAGAAACACTATTTCAAAAAAACCCAAAAAACCCGAAAAACTTACCTTGAGGAAAATAAATTATTTAAGCACTCTATTCAATTAAAACACATGAGATATACTCTCAGTTCATTGTATTAATGAATTGAAAAAGTAAAATAATAAATAGTTGCTTCCTATATAAATAAGAATGATTTATCAAATGAGAGATAATTTCACTTATTGTATCTATTCTCTCCAAGGGATACAAATTTATGCCTCTTCCTGGCTGGTATGAAAAATCTCTTAAGGCTAAACCATCTCCTTTGAGACAACTGGTTAATCATTTGGGGATAACAAAACACAACGTTACATCCCTACTTTGCACCAACATCAAAATACATTGCACATAGATTAATGATTTGAATGTTTGAAAAACAAAATAATAAAAATATTATAAGAAAACGTGAATACTTATAAAATCTTGAGGAGACTTTCAAAACATATCATCAAAGGTGGAAAACATAAGGTAAAGACTGACAGACCATGATATATGAAAACATAAAAATAAGCATTATACTTAAATGATGTTTTAATATATTTGCAAGTAACAAATCAAATGGTGGAGCTGAGCTTATGAGGAAAAGCAGTAAGAAGACAATAATCACTCCCTTGCAAAATGGGCTAAGGATAGGGATAAACAAAAAGAATACAATGGCCGATAAATACATTTTAGTATTCAACCTCTTTTCTAATCAAAGAAATGCGAATTAAAATGAGACGCCATTTTACCTTACCCAATTAACAGAAAAAAATGTAAATGCGGGCTTCCCTGGTGGCGCAGTCGTTGAGTCCGCCTGCCGATGCGGGGGACGCGGGTTCGTGCCCTGGTCCGGGAAGATCCCACATGCCGCAGAGCGGCTGGGCCCGCGAGCCATGGCCGCTGAGCCTGCACGTCCGGAGCCTGTGCTCCGCAACGGGAGAGGCCACAACAGTGAGAGGCCCCCGTACCACACACACACACACACAAATGTAACTGCAACAAGGCAGTATGTATATATAAAACTTTGTTCAATTTCAAAATAGCAATTTTTCCTTTTAGTATTAAGTTTCTAGAATTACCCAAAATCATTGATATGCAAAAAGATGTAGTTATAAGGATATTCCTCACAGGTTTGTTTATAATATTGCAAAATTGGAAGTAATAGGGGCTGATTAACTTATGGCATATTTAACACTGCAATATTATACAGCTATTAAAATAACACCAGAATATTAATAACATTGAAAAGTGCTTATAATACATTGTCAAGTTTAGAAGGTGGCTTACCAATTATCTATAATATAATGCTATTTTTTCAAGAGATTACAATTTACTTTCATTTAACATGTTCTCTATAATGAACTTGCCTTTCTTTTCTAGTAAGAAATATTCTATAAAGGCCCCTAAATTACATTATCTGTCTCTTTCTGTTCCAATTCCACATTCCCAAAGTAAACTCCTGATAACCAACCTCTTTTTCCCAGTTATTTCCATAACAGAAAAGGGGATGGCCTGAACTGGATGAATGAAAATTCTGTAAATTGCTAAGTGCTACCTCCCACTGTAGATTGCTGGTGATAGATAAAGCCTAGGAAGAAAATTGGAAGCCATTAAAGGATGGAAACAAAGTGGCTGAAAGGGAAGATAAGAATGCTAGGAATAAAGCATGAAGGTCAAGGGCAGGTAAAAGAAGTTAAGATATGGTCCAATATATTTGCAAACCCTTTGTGAAAATGTGAATCTTGAATGATGACAAGCAGTAAGAAGGTGATAATGGCTGCAGGGAAATATGGGCAAAGGATGTGGATAAAAAAGATCTACAAAACAACAGACATTAAAAAAAAAGTTTAGCCTCTTTTCTAACTAAAAAAATACAAATTAAAATGAACTTGTTTAAAAAAAAAAGAGCTTACTTTGAAATGCAATATCCCAGACTGTGTACAGCTTTCTATTGTCTGATTTAGTCCTCAAAGTTCATCCTACCCCAAATTCTCTCCTACATTGGTTCATCACAGTGCCTCCTTCTGAGTTAAGACAGTTTGGGTTAAATGCCCATGTTACTATCAATGAATACACCCATGAACACAGATTATTTTGAATAGTTTCAGGGAGCAAAATCCTTAGCCAACACCTTAAATACAATTTTAGGTCCATTTTTATTGCAGGAAAAAATATTTAAAAGGGTCAAGGCCTGGGGAGACACTCTGGAAAACCAGAGCTAGCCCAAAGGCACTGGAAGCCAAAAAGGCATACCAAATGGAGGCAAGATCTAATGCCAGTGTGGACTGAGATATGAGGGAAAATTTATGTTATAATTCTGCATTCTGAAAGTAAATAGAGTACATAATAGTAACTTGAGCGTGTCAGGTGCCATATTAAGAACTTTAGGTCAACTGTTTTATTTAACAATATTATAAAGGAAAATACTATTATGTCTATTTTAAAGATAGTTCATTCTATATAGAAAAATAAACCTGGATTTCCTACCTCACACAATATATTCTAGAAATTAAAGATCACATTGTGAAAGTACAACTCTAAAGCAAACAGAAGAAAGTATAGGATATAATTGTGACTTTGGGACAGGACAGAACTATTTAAGTAAGACTCACAAAATACAAACAATGAATCAAGAAATTAATAGATTTGACTACATCAAACTAAAAATCCTTGTTCAACAAAGGACCTCATAAATAAGATTTATAGATGGATGATAGACTGGGAAAAATTATTTGCAACATCTAAAATGGACAAGAGTTGATATCTAGAACTTGGGTTATTCTGTAAATAGACAGTAAATATTTTAGGTTTTATGGGCCACATGGTCTCTGTTGCAACTGTTCAACTCTGCTGTTGTAGCATGAAAGCAGCCATAGGCAACACATAAATGAATGAATATGGTTGTGTTTCAATAAAAACTTATTTACCATAATAGCTGGTGAGCAGGATTTGGCCTTCAAGCTATAGTTGGTTGATCCCTAATCTAGAATATACAAGAAATTCCTATGGATCAATAAGAAAAATTTAGGATGCTTGATGGAAAACTGAACAAAGGATATCAATAAGCAATTGGCAGAATGAAAAATCCAAATGGCTAAACAAATATATAGATGTGCAGTATTATTAATAATATGAGAAATGCAAGTTCAAAGGAAATGCCATTTTGCACCTAAGGGATTTGTCAGGACATGGAAGTCAGATAATTCAGGTGGAGGTAAGGGTGCGGGTAAACATGAAACCCACACGCCTTGCCAATGAATAAATTTCAGTTACAGAGAGCCATTAAGTGCTAAGTGAAATTACTGCATTTCCATACTCCAAATAAAGGAGGGCTCTTTGATAAAGGGCAGCAGGCAACCTTTTAACAACACACATACATTATCTTTATTTTGTAATTAGAGATAATACACATTATCTTTATTTCACTATGGATCCAAAAACACCAACACAGGCTGTCACTAGTCTACAGACCAGCTGTTATATACTTTCTACCAATGTGTTTTATTTTATTTTATTTATTTATTTTTTGGCCACACCGGGTGGCTTGCAGGATCTTAGTTCCCGGACCAGGGTTTGAATCTGGCTCATGGTAGTGAAAGTGCTGAATCCTAACCACTGGACTGCTAGGGATTCCCTCTACCAATGTGTTTTAGACATGAAGAAAATCTTAATATTCATAGGGTTTAATTCTTTTACAGTTTGGAGTTTCATATCTTTAAGAGGAGGACTGACTTTATGATGCCTGATTAATGGAATGTAAAATTCACATGAATTTAAGATAAAGTGAGATTTAATTTTATAGGATGGAGAGCCAATTACAGGGTTCTACTCTTAGATACTTCTGGGTTTTCCCTTCTCTACAGTGTCAGGAGCACTTCAGTACAAAAGTCTGAGAAGCATTCAGATAATAAGGGACATTTATTGAATATCCATCAATCTTTAGCTAAATAAAACTAAGATATAAGGGTGTTTTTTTTTTCCTTTCTTTGATGGGAAATCAAATTACACAATATAACCTGCTTGGTAATTAGAACTGCAACTTCCTTTAGCCATTTTTTTCTATCTCCACCCTGAATATAACCTATTGTAGCATTAGGTTCTGAAATAGAGGCTTTCCCCTCATTGAATTCATTTGCCATGATCTGATAAAATATACAATGGATTATTCAAATTAGTATGGCCTAAACAGCAAGAGTAGCTTGCATATGCACTGATTTAAAAAGGCTTTCTGTTTCAATAAAGTATATCCACATGCTTTACCTTAAAAATAAATTTGTTACTTAACTATCATTTATCACGTGTTCATGTACTTAAAAGGTTAGATTATACTAAAGCATATGTATACTATTGTTTGATGAGTCATTAAAAGAAAACTGGTTTACATTGAATCGTACATTTTAAACAGGTGAATTTTATGGTATTTAATTATATTTCAGTAAAGCTGATAGATAATCAATCATCTAGTCTTGTGGCTCTTAACTGTAGTATAATGGGGTCAGAGGCAAAGAGGAGGTGTGAAATGGGGCTACTAGCCAGTCAGGAATTGCGGTAAATTCCCAGCCTATTTTATCTGGCCCTTAGTAACCAAGAAAAGAGAGGAAGAGGGGGAGGGGGAGAGAAGGAATGTGAGTGTGTGTGTGTGTGTGTGTGTGTGTGTGTGTGTGTGTGTGTGTGTGTGTGTGTGTGTGTGTGTGTGTGTGTGT
>NW_006791393.1:82101-104840 GCF_000442215.2 Lipotes vexillifer | reverse complement strand
TGTGTGTGTGTGTGTGTGTGTGTGTGTGTGTGTGTGTGTGTGTGTGTGTGTGTGTGTGTGTGTGTGTGTGTGTGTGTGTGTGTGTGTGTGTAGGAGGGAGGTTGGCTCTGTGGACAACGGAGGAAGTGCTAGGGCAAAAGGTGAAACACTTTCTTTCACGAATTCCTAAAAACATAGACTTAGAGAAGACTTCTATCAGTCACTAATGAAACATGATGGTCTTCTTTCTTTATCCATGAACAGGCCATTTCCAAAACAGGAGTGAGAGTACAGGGATTTCATTTAAAAAAGAATTCTTTCTGAGGCCTACCAACAACTTTCATATACGGATTGCTTGAGTGAAAACTGAGGCTGCTTTTAGAATCAAGAATTTTAAAACATCTAAGATGGTACTGTATGTAAAGGGAAGAATTTTGACAGAAAAGAATACAAATTTTTTAAAAAGACAACACATAGATGATAAAACATAGAGTGCTGGTACACATTTATTCTTTTATTGCTAAACATTAAATGCCAGCAACTATGATATCTTCAAGTTAAAGCCTAAGAATGAATTACAGCTCAGTTGAAAGATTTATAGAAAAAAATACCTGTGTACCATTAGTATGTGGACATTCAATAAATACCACAGGACAAACTGATGACTAAGAGCCACATATCCATGAAGTGCATGGTTACAATTTACTGTTAGAACAGATAGTGACCTGTAAGAGCGATTATCAGAAGGTCAAGTTTAACTGCATGTCTTTTCAAACTGAAATGCTAAAAAGAATATATACATCCTTTACGGATTTTAAGTGATTAAAAACAACCCTGAAAAATGTAAACAGTGCAGAATAGAAACACTGAAAATAAAGTTTTACTGCTGAACAAGGGCCAACACAACACTTTCTTCAAATCCTCAAAATAATTCATTTTTCTAATTGCTCTACAGAAACCAAAATGGACTATTTTCATAAAGATGATAATATATCAGGGACACAAAGACCTTCCAAGTTATTATTTTATGTTATATATTTACAGTATATTCAAAAATACTTTTTACAGCTTACTTAAATAGAAACATGCTTTTCTAATCCATAAATAACACTAATCATCATCCATTCAACCACATTTATTAAGCATTTTTGATGTCTCATGCACTGTGCCAGGGATGCAAAGATGAGTATGACATGGTCCTCGCTCTAGAAGTGCCCACAATCAAGCTGAAGAAACAACATATAACATTTCCTTTCTTACACAATGAGGCCATTTCTGTAAAAATGGGACTGATGTGCTCAATATCCTAATAGAGTGTTTGCCAAATCCTGACCCAATGTAGCAGAAGACCAAGGTGTTTAAAAGCCATAAGAAAATGACATGCTTGGGGTTTTTTTTTCCACCCAGAAAAAGAAGTTTACAGGTAGGATTTCATCTATTAAATTTTTTTCTCAGTTTTAAAAAACTGACCTGCACATATATAGCATTTCCATTAATAAACTGCTTAGTTCATGTAATAGAATTAATTATGTAAGTATTTCATGGTATTCCCCAAACTTTACTACCTGAACACGTCTGCGTATCACTCTGTTAATATACTTGAATCCTGAAAGACTGTCTGCCTAAAAATAGAACAAATGCCTTTTTCCTAGGATAAACCAATAATTTGTACAGTTTTAAGTAGTGGTAATAACTGATGACCTTGAGTCATTAAAAATATTAAAATTATATTCAATATATAATTTCTGTTTAAGAAGGCAGGCATATTTATAATACAATCTAAAGTTTCCTTAAAAATGGTTAAAAAGTTTTAGTGCCTAAAAAGCAACTCAGTGATCTGAAAGAGGTGAACCCCACGAATACCTCAATTAGTGAAAAAGTTGGATACATGACTACACATGTTCTTGAGTATATGAGAGAAACAAATATTTTTCATCAAAGAAAGAGCTTGCTCAAATACTTCTAATACCAACAGCTTCACACTGGCCTATTGACTTCCCAGATCTTCCAGGGCTGCATCTCCAGTCCAAAAGATCTCAAACTAGGCAGGGCTCTTTCAGGCTCAAGAGGCAGTTCCCGGGCACTGGCAAATCCACATTTGTACTCACATGCAGCCATACTCACTCTACTACCAAGTCTTTCGTGGACCCACAGAGGTAGCTTAGGGGAAAGATGGAAAGCAAGGACTACATATTTAATTACCCAAAACAGAGAAACATCGGAGCCACTGGTGAGGACAGAGTATGGTTCAGGGCTTAAGGTAATTGCTTCTTGAAGACAGGGACCTAGGAGATAGGCCCCAGATAGCTCCAGCAGCACAAGAGAAAATATCTACCCTGGAAGGATTCCAAGCTTTGAAGCTCTGTAGAGAACAGTAACCCAGACTGCAGAAGGTCCTGTGATCTGTCTTGTGACCTGCCCCAAGACCCACCTGGCTCATTTCTGAGGTTCACCCCTAACTGTCTCAGCTCACATACTGCAGGTGGGAGATACTTCTGCAGCTCACTCTGAATGTCAAGGGTAGTGTTGCTTTATGAGAGTATAGGGACATATTATCAAAGAGGCAACTCTTGTGGGGCAAAACATGTCTCACCCTATTATAGACCCTACTTCCTCTTTGTTCATTTATTTGGCGTCATTTGACAAAGATTTTCCCTTTCATGTCAGCAGATCCTTTTACAGAATTTTATTAATTTAATTGTAATCAGACCTCAGTTGTCAGAGTACAAAATAACACAATTTAATTTAAAAATACTTTTCAAACAAGACAAGGGACAAGAGATATAGACCAAGAAAATGCTCACCTTTCCACTTGGCCAAAGTCTGGTCTCCTTCAAATCTGGATTAATGATGCTTTTTCAAGAAGTTTTTCCCAATTAATCCTACCCAATTCTGTTTTCCTTTACATTATTTCAACACGATACGTAGCCACACAAAAATGGTTTAACATGAATTTGCACTTGTTTAGAAATTGTTCCACAAGCATCTGAAGGTTGTAGGTTCAGTCTTTAAAACTAGAATGTAATCAGGGACTATGCCTTTCATTTCTTCTGTTTATCCCATAGTTTGGATACTCTGGATAAAGAACTTAAAGTTGTTGGCTAAAATGTAATTTTAAGGAAACACTTTATATTTCACACCAAGTAAGGTTTTCAATATTGTATATTGTAACTCAGAGATTCTATCAAACGAGTGCAAATATTACCGTGCTGTAACCATCCAGAGTCCCAGGGTCACATTGGCAGCCAAAAGTATACTGCCACCAAGCAAGATGAAAAATCCTATCAGATCTTTGACATCATTGTCTCCAATCACTGAGGTAAGAGTAGCATCTAGGAAAGAGTTTAAAATCCATTGTCCGTCCAAAGCAAAGCAGGGCACTGCATTAACAATAGCCAGAGCTCCCGAGAGGGAAATCAGGTACCTGGTTAAAATCGGTTAAGGAGCTCATGGTGAGGTCTGAGGGCAAAGCACATTTGTGGGAGTCAGAAGCAGGCATTTTACCAGGACTGGATTTGAGATTACAGGTGACTTCCTTCCTTTCTTTAAATCTCTGCTTACCAGTATAAACCATTGCTTCTTAGATCTCTACTATTTAAAACAAATGACATTTTATTTCGAAGTTCAAAAACCTAGACTAGAAAAATAAAGGCCAACCACTTGTAAACCAAGACAATCTGTAATGAACTCCTTCAGAAGACTGACTCTTTCTAATCCTTTAATTATACATCAAGAGAAAGGAATAAGAAATAAGAGAAAATTACTTTTTGATCCTTACGAAGTATACATTATATTAGATATATAAAGATTTTGGCCCCTTGAACTCTATTTTACTATCATCTGTAAGGTCATAGTGTAAATATTTCTGAGAAAAAGCTGCAGTCTACAAGGTACAATTTTGACTGTACACATTTTTTAGTAACTCATTTGTTAATTAACTTGTTACTAATTTGCTCATTTGTTTTGTTTCATTTTTTTTGCAAATCATTAAGGAAAGAAATTAAAAAGATTTAAAAGTGACAAAAATAAAGAACCTTTCCAAACTGTTCAGTTTATTCAAATTCTATATAATAACCAATTAAAATGTTTCTTTATATGCAAATATAATACGCTAAAGAACACATGAAATTTTGTCCTCTGAATGCTATTTTAGTAGTGGAAACCAGTTTGATCTCCCTTACTCCCAAACCAGTTTGATTCCTCCACTTGATCAGAGCCAACAGGCTCAGAAGGGGTGGAATTCATCACCGCATTAGTAGCTGAAGCGTTCATCCTTTATAAACATACTAAAAGGTTTTATACCTCTAAATTCAACTCTCAATTTGTATTCTAGGTTCCTTCCCTTCGACATCTTAACCTTTCTCTCCTCCCAATCTTTCTTCTCTGACTTCTTCCTCCCTAGGTACAATCTGATCTCTTTCAACTTTAAAGTCTCTTTTTTTGGTATTAGCAGTTAACTGATACTTGTAAGGTGTGTTCACGCTCTCTAATCAAGGTAAAACTGATGAAGTTCCAAGTAGCACATTTTTTTTTTTTTTTTTTTGCGGTACGCGGGCCTCTCACTGCTGTGGCCTCTCCCGTTGCAGAGCAACAGGCTCCGGACGCGCAGGCTCAGCGGCCCAGCGGCCCAGCCGCTCCGCGGCATGTGGGATCTTCCCGGACCGGGGCACGAACCCGTGTCCCCTGCATCGGCAGGCCGACTCTCAACCACTGCGCCACCAGGGAAGCCCCCAAGTAGCACATTTTAAAAACATCTTTCACGCCAGAAAGGATACTTGACAAATGTCTCCACAACCACAGGCAGATCTATGCTTAGAAAGTTGAAACGTGGAATAAAACTGGTGATGCTCACTAAAAAAGAAAAATAAGAAATATTATTATTTATACAGATAAACAACAGCATTATGAATTTTACCATATGACTAAAAATTGGGCTAGCCTATTAAATTGATTGAGAAAGCCCTTCCCAAACATATGCAGGCAGGCTCTATGGCCCACATATAAAAGCAATTGGCAATTCTAGAACATCTAATAAAAATAGTGGAATACAGAAATTCATGTCTCAGTGTACTTATATTTTGAGGTGAGAATATGATAAAACTGATTATATACCAACTATGACTACCAAATACAGAGATTGACTTTAAAAGTACACTAGAATTTATATCAAAAGAGTCCTTATTCTTTCAAAGAGGTATAACCTTAAAAGCACATTCACTCCAACTATCAATATTATGCCACTTAATCTCCTTCTGGTCTCGGTGTTTTTTTCATTGCTAAAACAAGGATTAAGACTAGGGGATTTTTAAGGTCTCCTCCACTTTGTGGATTCCATGATCCTGTTTTTGCTCAAAACATTTAAAAACTCTCTTATAATTAAATAGAACCCATAGCACACATTTCTGAATTACCCTGAAAAGGGACATTTCTACATTTGTTGAGGAGGTATTATACACTCTAGAGTCACTTAGAGTCAAACTAATAAATAAGAAGAATGACCCGATTTTTATCTTAGGATATGACTATGGAGAAATGAGAGAGCTTTTTAAAGAGTAATTTAGGGGCTTCCCTGGTGGCGCAGTGGTTGAGCGTCCCCCTGCCGATGCAGGGGACGCGGGTTCGTGCCCCGGTCCGGGAGGATCCCACATGCCGCGGAGCGGCTGGGCCCGTGGGCCATGGCCGCTGAGCCTGCGCGTCCGGAGCCTGTGCTCCGCAACGGGAGAGAGGCCACAACAGTGAGAGGCCCGCCGACCCCAGGAAAAAAAAAAAAAAAAAAAAAAGAACAAGTAATAAAGAGTAATTTAAAACCCACATGTCCATCAATTGATGAATAAATACAGAAAATGTAATATATCCATACAATGGAATATTACTGGGTTGGCCATAAAAACGAACGATGTACTGACACATACTACAACATGGATGAAACTTGAAAACATTAAGCTAAGTGAAAGAAGCCAGTCACAAAATATTCCATGTATATGAAATGTGCAGCAACAGGCAAATTTGCAGAAACAGAAAGTAGATTAGTGGTTGCCAAGGGCTGGGGGTGGGTGGGTGTAGAGAAGTAGAATGACTGCCTAATGGGTATGGGCTTTCTTTTTGGGGTGATGAAAATATTCTGGAACAAGACTGTGGTGATGGTTCCACAACTCTGAATATATTAAAAACTACTGAACTGTACACTTTATTTTTTAATTTTTTTAAACATCTTTATTGGAGTATAATTACTTTACAATGGTGTGTTAGTTTCTGCTGTATCACAAAGTGAATCAGCTATACATATACACATATCCCCATATCTCCTCCCTCTTGCATCTCCCTCCCTCCCACCCTCCCTATCCCACCCATCTAGGTGGTCACAAAGCACAGAGCTGATCTCCCTGTGCTATGCGGCTGCTTCCCACTAGCTATCTATCTTACATTTGGTAGTGTATATATGTCCATGCCACTCTCTCACTTCATCCCAGCTAACTGTACAATTTAAAAGGGTGAATTGTATGATATGTGAATTATATTTCAATAAAACTGGTATAAAAAAAGGAACATAAAAAAAAATCTTGTACAACAAACTAAGTTAGACTGTATGATCTTCAGCCATATGGAAAAGCTATATGTTTAATCCAATCATGTTGCCGCTGTTAAAACAATTATGCTGGCCCGGTTTTGAAATTATATTCATATAAAATTCATGTGTCATGCACAAATTACTTTATCATCATTATCACTATGATTCCAATCGCTTCTCGGCCTTTTGGCTAAGATCAAGTGTAGTATCACTATGATTCCAGGCATTCTTTGACATATGCTGCTCTTGCTACTGTTTTGGGAGCTTGGATAAATTTAATAAATGCTCAGAGAATATCTCAGAGATCATCTATGTGATATAAATGGTAGTGAAGGAAAAATGCGTCATGTGTCACTCTCCATAGGCAGACATGGGGTTCAGCTCCATCTTGCTTTATAAATTCAGATTATTTTCTTACTGCTTAAATTTCATTTCGTGTTTAAGAACAAGTTAACAAGACTTTGAAAAGTGATCAAATATAATAAATAAAATTAATGCAAGATGTGTACTGAGTTGCCACCACTGAGAATATATGCCATTGTAGCGATATTCTGAGGGTCTACCACAATAATACCCACCTGTGTAGTGAAGGTGCAGTGGATGTCCTACATACAACATATCGATTTGAGGTGGGTGTTTCACTTTTATTAAGCGAGTATGAGTTTCCAAAGAAGGTATTATACAGAAATTTGAACTTGAGCTTTTTTTACAATCTTTATTGGTTCTACAAACTTGGGTGGCTTCCACTGCTTTCCGGGCAGGTAGACATGTATGCTAGGGATAGAACATTAATTAGTCAACATTAAAAATGACTTGTTAACAAGAAAAACACCAAGTTACATTACTTCAGTATCTTTCATGTCACCTAGCCTATTAGGAATGAAGTTCATATAAAGGAAATGCCACTTATGTGTATCTACTATAAATTAGATTCAATTATTCCACTTTGGCCAAATAAGATATTACCATTATAAAATTTTTAAAGATTCTCAGATGAAATATGACATGTGAAATGTAGAGATTTTAATAAAATGATATGAAGCAAAAGGGCAATGGTTTTGTAGATTCCATTTTGGTTCTATATGCTTATTTTGTAATAATTATATCAGGCAAGCAAGACTGCTTCAGGGACAACTTACCAAACGCTTATTAAAATTATTTCTATAGGAAAAGCACACATCTGTAAGGCTGTGATTGTTACAGCATTCAGTCGAACCGTCTAGCCGTTTGTATGCTGAAGAGAAATGGTTTATTAAAATCTGTTATTAAAAAAAAGAAACCATTACATAGAAGTACATCTGTAATAAGAATTTTGCTTTCAAGACAAAAAGAATTAAGCAAAATGCATATGAATTCAGAAACAACTGTATAATTGACAGTTCAGCTTGTTAGCTACTCACTGCAGAGTTTGATTTTACATTATAAAAAGAGATACATCCAATTTGAAATCAAGAAGCATCAATTACCCTAGGTTAGTTGTCTTCATATAAACTTACCCACTCGTAAAGCTTGAGTTCCAGGGTCTCAGTAGGTTTTGCAATAACTCCAGGTGGTCAAGCACAAATATTTAATGAGCCACGATTAGATGTCCTAATGCTGCTGATCCACTGATCCAATTTCACAACTGAACTCCTGTGCTGTGCTGTTAGCAGAGTGAGCTAGAGCAGGGGGTCCCCAACCCCGGGGCCGCGGACCGGTAGCGGTCCGTGGCCTGTTAGGAACTGGGTCGCATAGCAGGAGGTGAGTGGGGGGCAAGCGAGCGAGCGAAGCTTCATCTGCCGCTCCCCATCGCTCCCCATCGCTCGCATTACCGCCTGAACCATTACTCACATTACCACCTGAACCACCACCCCTGGCCCCTGCCCTGTGGAAAAATGTCTTCCACAAAACTGGTCCCTGGTGCCAAAAAGGTTGGGGACCACTGAGCTAGAGGATGCCTAAGAGACTCTCATCCCTAAGGACATCCCTATTATATCAAATATCTATCCCACCTCCAGGCTTATCTTGAGGCTTTCCCCACAGAACCAGGGCAGCCCAATTGGACCCCACAGATACGCACATATTTGCCTGCATACTAGTAATCCAGTTACCATTTTTGGAAGATAACAGAAACAGGGCAAGTATCCCCATTATTCATTTATCTTTTCAAGTTCTTTGGTAGACTGCTTCTCTCGTGTCTAGGGTAGAATACGGCAGCTCAAATCACTGTTACAGCTGGAACAAAAATTTTTTTCCGTATATTTATTTTGGAAGGTTTCCTGCATTCAGCACATCAAACTTGTAAAGGAAAACTGATGCGTGGGGACTTCCCTGGCAGTCCAGTGGTTAAGACTCCCAGCTTCCACTGCAGGGGGCGCAGGTTCGATCCTTGGTCGGAGAACTAAGATCCCACATGCCACGGGGTGTGGCAAAAAAAAAAAAAAAAAAAAAAAAGAAAAGAGGGGAAAAAAAAAAAAAAAAAAAAAAAAAAAAAGAGAAAAAAAAATTGATGTGTGGCAAGGACCAATTAAACTTAGAATCTTATATACCTACTACCATACTCATATGTGCTGAAGAAGAGAAAGTAAAGTTATCCCCGATTTCCAATACTACGAAATGCATTATTAACAAGAGTGTCTTTAGGAGTGCTGGTGTGAAAATGGTTGTTGATATGCAATCTGACTTTATAAGGATTTTATATTTCAGGAAAAGGTTTTTGTTTGTTTTTAAATCTTTTCTTTTTTTCTTCTAGATCACTTGGTTAGACTGGATGTCCTTAAACACGCACTGTTGCCAACGCGAAGAACAAAACAGAGGTGAAGTAAACTAACAGATGCATCAATTTCTCCTCTGCAATGGCTGGCTGTGTGGGTAGTTTTGCCTTGTTTTCTTACCATAACTGAATGGGTATTTAAATTCTGGGTGATGAGTAATATTTAAAATATGAAAGCAAACTGTGAACATCTAATGGCACAAACTTGTGCCTATAATCACTCATCAGCCCTAACGGTAAACTATAAGGTAAAAAGGTGTTTAGGATTAAAAAAAAAAAAAAAAAGATCCAGGCAAAAGCCCTCAGTATTTTTTCTCATCAGTTGCCAAGTCACACCAATTTTTACCTCCTCATTATTTTTCTCTTTATTCCCACTAAAGGGTAGACTCCAATTCTTTCTCACTTGACCTATTTGAAGAGAGTCCTAACACATCTAGTTTACCACCTAGCTCTCATATGCAAACTTGTCCTACATACTGAATGCTTCAGATTAACCTTCCAGTGTAGAACTCTGAGAATGTAGCTCTTCTAATCCAAATATCCAAAGACTCTTTGCTGCTCCCAAACAGTCTAAATGCCATAGCCTAAAACGTAAAGACTTCTACTTTTTTTTTTTTAGTCACCTTAGCTCATATTCTTCTCTTGCTGAACCAAATTATTAGCAGTTCCCTGACCAACTTCTAGTCTGTGGTGCCGAGGTTCATTTGTGTCGGTCTCCTGAAATTAAACTCACTGTTGAGGCCCAGCTCAAGAGCTGCTGCTATGAAGCCTGTCCTCATCTTTTCAGTCAAGACTGACTGCCATCAACTCTCACAACTCCCAATACTTTTTGTCATTAATTATATTTAACCTTGTACTGTAATGTGGGCATGGTCTAATTCTTCGATTAGACTGTGAGGTCTTTGAGGGAAAAGTCTCTCAGTATCTTATATAAGGTGAATAACTCAATATGCACTGAATACATAAATGGTGTTCTATGCCACTTGCCTTTGTATCAGTAATGATTTTTAAAAATTTACATCTGATGCTTGATTCTTATTTTTTCTTGGAGGAATGTATGCAATACAGAATCGAAAAGTCAAGAATTTGATATCACTGTTGATATAGCACGTCTGATAATACAACAGCTTAAAGGGGCCAAGCAGGTATCAAATAAATGAAGTGGACAGTGTGTGGAAAAAATAGGAAATGGTGGGGGTTGTGATGAATTAGAGAATATATACCTTGTTCTAAGTAGTGTTAGCAGCCGGGCCACTCAACTTGGGGCCGAGAGTCAAGAGATCATCTATTTTATTCCATGAGAAAGAAGTCTGGACCCTCATGTGAAACCTTTTCTTTTTGGCTGTGCTGTGCAGCATGCGGGAACTTAGTTCCCTGACCAGGGTTTGAACCCGTGCCCCCTGCAGTGGAGTCTTAACCACTGGCCCACCAGGGAAGTCCCGAAACCTCTTAAATATTAAATATTGGCAGCCAGTTAAGAATTTTAAAAATATTGTACAAGCGAAACCATATACATCTGTCAAGGCTGGCTGGATTTGGCCTCTAGGTTACCACCAATTTGTGACCTCTAGGTTATGGCTTCTTCCTATGGTGATTAATCCAATTAAAACATGAACTGATGGCTATGGCTACCATGACAAGATGAAGCGCCTCCTGACATAGAGAATTTCCCATTATTTTGTTCTCATGTGAGAAGTAAACTTGATATTTCTCTGTTTATCAATTTAAAAAAAAGTTGTACATTTAAAAATGTATTTGATTTTAGAATCTTTTCTACTGGATCACATTAAAGGACAAGTCACTTAATTTCTGTGACTCAATTCTTAACCTATAAGACAGGTATTATGCCACAGGTAATTTTCACATTAGTATACTGCTATCAACATGAGAGACCAATCCAATTCTACTTTGGAAGGCACATTCAAGACTGCAATGGGAGGGCTTCCCTGGTGGCGCAGCGGTTGGGAGTCCGCCTGCCGATGCAGGGGACATGGGTTCGTGCCCCGATCTGGGAGGATCCCACATGCCGCGGAGAGGCTAGGCCCGTGAGCCATGGCCGCTGAGCCTGCACGTCCGGAGCCTGTGCTCCGCAACGGGAGAGGCCACAACAGTGAGAGGCCCACGTACCGCAAAAAAAAAAAAAAAAAAAAGACTGCAATGGGAGGTCCCAGAGGCATTCATGGGTTCAGTTTAGCTCTAGGAAATTAGAATTCTCCCTTAAATCTCCCCAGACTGGGAAAGAATTAGGGAAATTAAGGCCAGAACAGTTTCATAATTCCATTACAAGGAGAACCTGCATATTCTGAATGTACCCTAAGATGGGCCCTAAATACTTGTAGAAATAGTCTAGTCTTCAAAGGATGGTCTAGACCAGAGGTAATTTTGGAATAAGGCTGGAAGGAAGAGACTTTTTCAATCTACAGTTCACAGTACTCACTACTTTCTACATCACTAAAATGAATTGAACAATTTTCTTACCCTAGCTTAATAAATATATAAATGTAACTAGAGTTCCAATATAGGCATGCAAACCTATTTATTCTATTTATTTATTTATTTACTTATGGCTGCATTGGGTCTTCATTGCTGTGCGCGGGCTTTTGTGGCGAGTGGGGGCTACTCTTCATCGCAGTGCGCAGGCTTCTCATTGCAGTGGCTTCTCTTGTTGTGGAGCACCGGCTCTAGGCACGCGGGCTTCAGTAGTTATGGCTCTAGAGCACAGGCTCAGTAATTGGGACACACGGGCTTAGTTGCTCCGCGGCATGTGGGATCTTCCCGGAACAGGGATTGAACCCATGTCCCCTGCACTGGCAGGCAGATTCTTAACCACTGCGCCACCAGGGAAGTCCCTTTACTCTTAGTTCTATGGTAGAATTTATACCAGCACCACCTAGTACCAAGTAGTTAAAAAATTATAAACTCTGTCTCTCTCTTCAATTGGTGAGAGCAAAGAAACCTTGGATGATACCTTGATATTCACAATGGGAGAACAGACACTTTTTTCTAAACATTAGAGACGATTTGAGCATAAAAACAATCTGGGTACTCAAACTATGTGGAAAAGATTTCCAGAGTTTTCCTTTTACTATCTTAAACTAAGTCAGGAACGGCCTTTTCTCACTTCAGTTAAAGATGCATAAGACAGGACAATACTCCCTGTGCCAGGCAGTTACAGGTATATACCCTCATCTCCTTTGAACAGGAAATATAGGCTATTCAAAGGGGATGCCCGTGTCTCTACTCATAGCTTCATTTTAGGGAGCTGTTGCCTTTAGTATTCAATCTCACTCTTTTTAAAATGCCATTCGAATGCTGGACTTAGTAGTCTTTCTTATTCAAGACAATGCTTCCAAGAAAGAAAAAAAGGAATTTAGCTTTAGGCATATATGAAGATTGTCCCCTGAATCTAAAGAAAGAGGATGCAAGCTACTTGTTAGAAAATAATCCCCAAAAAGAAACAAACTAGTTCTTGTCTGTAACTTTTAGTTTCATTCAAATCACTAAGTGGCATATGGACACAGAGCAATCTTAAATTAAGCAGAGGCTTGAATATGAAGAGGGGAAGTTTGTTCTGTTCTGATGCAGAATGAAACTAGAGATTTATTCCAGGTACAAAGGGCTCTAAGCCTCACCCAGTGTCCTTTTTGGGGCTTCCTGGAAAGGCCATTCAATCTGCAAGGAGAGCGTGGGACAAGCTCCTTAGGCTTGCCCCATGTACCAAGGGCAGAGGTGTAATTAAACCAGCCTTGGTTCTGTTGGTGCTGCTCATAGTTTAGCAGGTTAATGTTTAAAAATCAAAAACGAAAGGACTGACAGAAGAAAAAAGTAGTTCCCAACAATTTCATAAAATGAATAGTCATTTCATGTGGATTAACCACATTTTTCTAATTTGCCAGAAATATACCTGTTAATATTTTAAGGAGAACATCTAGTCTGCTTAATTAATACCTTAATTAATTAATATCTTAGGGAATATCTTTAAAAATTTTAAATTACACCTGGGAGAGTCAGGGTATGAAATGAGGCCAGAAATGATTGGCTGGGACAGCTTATGAGCACTTTCAGGGTCAGATCTTTCCAAGGTGGCTTTATTGTTTTCAAGTGGTATAAATTTTCAGAATTTTAATTATGTATATTGAATTCTACTCTAAATGGAATATGAATCACTTTTGGATTATGAGCTACTTTGTATTATCATATTTGGCTATATCTTTGCCATCTACTCATAATGTAGGATAACAAAGGTCCTTAGATACATGTAAAATAATATCAATCCATAGTTTTCTTGTTTTTGTTTTTTTTTTTTGCGGTACGCGGGCCTCTCACTGTTGTGGCCTCTCCCGTTGTGGAGCACAGGCTCCGGACACGCAGGCTCAGCGGCCACGGCTCACGGGCATGTGGGATCTACCCGGACTGAGGCACGAACCCGTGTCCCCTGCATCGGCTGGCGGACTCTCAACCACTGCACCACCAGGGAAGCCCCGTAGTTTTCTTAAATGTCCATAGCCACTTTGGTCAAGCCTGCCATTAAAATTAATCTAGTATATTTTTAAGTTACATTTACAGTCATTAAGATTTCTACAGTCTGGCTAAGTATATGTACTCCATTTAAAAATGATTAAATGGAGGTACGGGTTTATCAGATACAGTCATCATGTAAAATCAGCAAGTATCCTAATACAGTCGCTCCTAAGGAAATGAAACATATATTGAAGAATTATTATTTTGGGATTGATTTTTTTATTAGTGTGGGAAGAGTAATATCTGCTTTGGGTTTTTAAACAAATACCTCCAAAATATAGCATATGATCCATAATAGTGAAATACTCAAAAAGTTAATAAGGAAAGAGTTTCAGAGTATTTCAAGAAAAATTTCACTTCCATTCTGTCTGCCGGAAAAAAGACAAAAGCTTAAACATCTGAAATGCAGATATTCTAAATAAAACAATCCTACTGGAGAGAGCTTTATTTGATTACGATGTCATTTTGGCTTTTGTAATTCAATACAGATTGTACTAAGTTTATAGAGAAACTTGAGGAAAATGATAAAGGACTTAAGAAGTATGAAATTATGGATTATTTCTCTTACAGAAGAACACACTGTGGATTACACACCCGAGTGAAAAGATGTGATACATGGAAAAACATGAGATGCAATATGAAGTACTGGGTGCTACCTCCGAGGTATTTTTGCTCCTCTGCCAAAAATGGATCCTGAATCTAATCACGCCTCTGGACCTAACTACCATCTATAGGAAATTTGGGGGATACCGAACATGTTAATGATAAATTTGACAAAACAAATGACTCAGTTTCTTCAATAAATGATATTAAAAATAAAAAATTAAGGGGGAATTGTTACAACTTAAAAGAGACTTAAGAGGCATACCATCCAACTTAAACCAACTATAAAAACAAAACCAGAGAAGAGTGCAGGTATTAGGAATTATTGTTAATTTTGTTAGGTGCGATAACAGTACTGTGGTCATGTCTAAAAGGTCATCATCTATTAAAGATATGCTGAAGTTTATGAATGAAATGACAGGATACCTGGGATGTGCTTTAAAATACTTCCCTCAAAAGTGGACAGGCTGGATAAAAAAAATGGCAAAATGTTGATAATTGCTGAAGCTAGGAGAAGGATACATGAGGTTTCATTTATACTACTCTCTCTCTCTCTTTTTTGTTTTTTGGGCCGTGCTGTATGACTTGTGGGATCTTCGTTCCCCGACCAGGGATTGAACCCATGCCCTCAGCAGTGAAAGCGCGGAGTCCTAACCACTGGACCACCAGGGAATTCCCTGTACTACTCTCTTGACATTTATGTATGTTTGAAAAATGTTTACAATAAAAAAAATTCTTAAAAATGGGTTATACATGGAAGACATTTGAAAAAAAATTTTAAATCAGTTCTTACTACTTTGTCTCTGTTGTACACAGTACTTTAATACAGTTATTCTTGATAATTAATCATATTTCTTAACCCCAGTAGATGAAGACAAGTATCCAGGTATTTCTTGACTTAAAGATGTAGCCTGTGAGCATATTTTGTGCTTTCCAGCACTTTCAATAATTTGGGTCCCCATAATTTTGTATGAAGAGTTGGCAGACTGATTTTTCAGAGCTGGAAGAGCTAAAAATAAATTTGGAAGCTTCTGAGAATAAACTTGCTTCACCCTGTCGCCTACTACACAGAACAACAGATGTGACTTCAGCGGGTATTTTCGGACACCAAGATGACTTCCTCTGGATGACTGCCACACAAAAAAACCCTACCCCAAATAGCTTTGGACATGCCACCATCCATACAGCACAAGGGTATTTAATTGCTGGAATTTAGTTAATTGGTTATGTTTGAGCTTGAATGCTGACTTAACACAAGTGTTTTTTAAATGCTGAAAGAATTAGATACTAGAGTTCTGAAAATCAAATATGAAATTAGTTAGAAGTTCAACAACAATATATAATAAACAAAATAAACATATTAGTATCTAACTTACCAAGAAGAATGTTTACTAGTTTAGGCTTATTATTACTTTACTGATTTGTTTTAAAGAAGTTAGGACAAAATAAATCTACAGACAGGATCTAAGAATTAGCAAATGGCAAGTACTGCTGCTTGAAGCATTATATTATACTGAGGAAATATACACACCTCTAACTGGGAAGCTTAACTGCTGTAAAGTTGATGCACTTATACAGTAACCAATTTGGGGCTCATAGGCGATGGTATCGAGACATTCATTCCAATCTTGTACATTTGTAACAGGACAATCCTGTAGATGGGTGACAAGGTCTCCCACAAAAAGGCCTCTGGGTCCAATGGCAGGTGAGTCCTTGGGAAGAGGGCAGAAATAAATCAGATAATGTGTGAAGACAAGCTATGATTAATCTGAGCAAATAATAAAGACACTGACTTAATTAAGTAGACTATTTTGAATAATGTAGAAAATAATCCAGCTTTGAATCCAAGATGTATAGTCCTAGAAAATTAACAAAATAACACCCAACAATTATAGTTACTTTTCATATTTCACTAAGATTTTGAATTTTTCACAAATGAAAACCAAACAAACCCCACTTGCTAACAGTTAAGATTAAAATGATAAACTTTTTCCCAAACTGCTAATTAAAATTTTTTGTGAAAGTAGTCATCAGAATGCCTTCAATGTCCTATATCATCAATGGATAAAATTATAAGACTTATCTAAACACAGTCCCAAATATGCAGACAATACCGTCAGCACAATGAACACATGAGTACATGAGGCAGTTGCTCACAAGGTAATTTTCCTTGTCCCAAAGTGTGAAGAGAAGACTTGATACCATCATAGTAGTCTAAGGGAGTGAAATACAGAGTTGAAGACATTAATTTAAACTCCCACGAAATGTTCTGCTGGCTAGCCTAGGTTCCATCTTTCTTACTTCTTAGGAGTAAAGACATCTGATTCAAAAGCAGAGTTATAAAAATAAACAGTAAAGGTAAATGATGCATTTAATCAAACTACAGTTAGAAAGTCTTTATACTATCCTTGTAACACAGAACAGAAACAATTTTCAGTATTTTAAAAGAGCCAACGTAGTTCACAAAACTATTTCTTTGATTTGAAAGGATTACAGTAATTTCTTCAGGAGAAACTGAGCATTCTGTATATGAGAAGAGTTTGAATAAAAGCTCCTGACATAAAATGCTAAGTGTTACATCACAAAATCTGGTGAAAGAATACCCCAAGTAATCTATTATTTACCTCAGCAACTTCAGTGATAAGCACCCCGACTCCAGTGTAGTAAAACGGCAAGAGAATTACAGGAAGGAGAACAAGAGCTAAAATACCCAGGAGTGCAAGGACAAAATTATGCCAGATACCTGAAAAGAGGGAAAAAAAGGAGTAAGCTCAACCAGGGGCAGGGATGATATCATTCCAGGTAGTTTTACTTCATAATACTTAGGCATTCTGATAAATTAGTAAAGTAACCAGAAGAAGCTGTGAGGCAGATAGATCTACTTATTAGTACAGAAGACAGATGTTCAGTTAGAGGTTTCTTCCATTTCAGATATTAAAATCTAAAATGAGCATGTTAATACAATACTAGGAAGACCACATGCTAATATGATTTAACACTATTAGAATCTATATTCGATTACATATATACCTCTATTATATATGTAAAGGTGTGTGTGTATATAATGAATAGAGTATCTTCTACTTACTACTCTTTTCTCAAAAAATGTATACATATTAATTTAAACATAGTTGTGAAAAGAAAAACATACTTGTGATCTTTGAAAGGAACTTCAGAGCTATCAAATAAAAGTTATGATGAAGTAAAAAACATTCTTGCTGAACTGGGGTATGTGTCTTACATCAAGACTATAACTATCTCTGCCATCTCTGCAGAGATGGTTAGGTGAACCCAGTGGTGTGCTGGAGCCTGCTCCTAGCAGCTTGCCACAGCTGACTGGGCCTCTTTAACCAACTCCTCCTTCAGGAACTTCAAGTTGGCGCTTTGAAATTGGCCACGGTGGGAGTATTTACACCACAGAAACCAGCAAATGCTACATATCAGAGCTCTCCACCCTCTCCTCCAAGGCTAGATGTTAAACATTCACTAGCATACCTCTAGATTACCCCCCCACCTCCCATACCGATCCTTGCCCTCTAGTACAGTTTTTCTCATAAGGCAGGGTGGAAGCACTACCCACTCTCTGAGCAGTGTGATTCTTAGCTGTGCAGGTCTTGTCCCTTACAATACAGGATATATAGCATTCCCGACTCCATCCTCTGAATGTCATTAGTGTTCTCCAGTCACTGAGACAAGCAAACAACTGCCCCCACCCCACACATTCCAAATATCCCCAGGAGAGTGATAGCACCAGTGGTTGAGGACCAGTGTTCTATAATGATAGAAACATAACTTAAAAGACATCTCCCAGACTCTCAGGAGGCTGAGTGTGGCCATATGACTATGTTTCAGCAAAAGGATGCAAGTGGAAGTGATGGGGATTGTCTTACTGGCTGGAATGTAGCTATGATGGAGCTAAACCTGAGTCCATGATGCAGAAGCTGCATGCTGGGAATAGTAGAGCTAAGACAGAAAGAGTATGAGTCCCCCAAATCATAGAAGTATCATATCAGCATCGAACTGCTTACATTTGCAATGTTTTATGAGAGTTTAAGTCACTGCTATTTTTAGCTTTTACAGCAGCCAGATACCTAGCTAATATGGACCATATTCACAATGTAAAATGTTCCTCTAGTCCAGGACATATTGGGTAAACAATATTTTCTGTTTTGCACACAGAAAGATCTTTTTTTTTTTTTTTTTTTTTTGGGGGTGCGCGGGCCCCTCACTGATGTGACTTCTCCCGCCACGGAGCACAGGCTCCGGACGTGCAGGCCCAGCAGCCATGGCTCACGGGCCCAGCTGCTCCGCAGCATGTGGGATCCTCCCAGACCGGGGCACCAACCCGTGTCCCCTGCATCGGCAGGCGGACTCTCAACCACCGCGCCACCAGGGAAGCCCCAGAAAGATCTTTTAAAAACACTAATGGTATCAAGCTATGTATCACAAACTATATTTTGCTTTTTCATTTATGTATTTTCGACTTCTTCCTTACCTGCACATTCATATCTAACCCACTTCTTATATCCACTACAGAGTAATCCATTTAAAAAAACACATATTGACTTATTTATAAGGTTCCCTACTAAAGATCACTTAGGCTGTTTTAACTTTTTCATACAATGCTGCACCAAACAGCTTTGCTCATATTGTTATGCATCTAATTAAGAATGCATCTGAGGGTATGGAAAATTGCACAGAAATGGAATTATTGGGTCAAAAAATACATGCATTAAAATTGACCTCCAACAAGTTTGCATTATATTCTCCTAAGTGGCATATGTTTCCCCACCCTCTAAACAATACTGGATGGGATGCTATCATAACTTTAGACTGCCATCTGCTAGGTGAAAGGTAAAATCTCATACTGATTTCTATTTCTTTAATGATGAGTGAGCTTGTACATTTTTCATGCTTATTAAATGGTTATTTGTATTTTTGTCTGAGACTTGCTTACTTCTATCCATTGTCAGTTTACATTTTTTGACTGGGTTGTCTTTTTTTTCTTAAATTAATTTATATATATTATTATTTGTAATACATACACTGAGAAATTTGTTCTTCTGTACGAGGTATTATAATCATTTCCTCCAGTTTGTTTGGCTTGGTTTATAGCTTTGCCTATGCAGACATTTTAAATTTTGGTGAGGTCAAATGTCTCCTTTTGCATTAAGCCTTTCCCAGTTCAAGACTATAAAAGACACTCACCTGTGTTTTCCTGTATTGTTTTCATATATATATATTTTTTTTAAATTTTCACTCGAGGCATGTGGGTTCTTAGTTCCCCCACCAGGGATTGAGCCCATGCCCCCTGCAGTGGAAGCACAGTCTTAACCACTGGACGGTCAGGGAAGTCCCTAGCATCATTTAAAAAACAAAATTAAAACAAACAGAAAAAATCTCTAATTCTTTGACCCACCGGAATTTACTCTAGTGAAACTAATTAGGAATACAGCTATACCACCCCACCACCATGTTGCTAGTCCCAAGACAATTTCACAAAATAATCCAGCCCCATTGATTAGATATGCCACCATTACCATGTGCTAAATTCAACTTTCCCCTTAACCCCTCAGGATGGCCTAAAAGCTTGCACCCGACCTCTCCATTATCAGGATGACACCACCATACGATCCTGGCTTTTCTCATCCAAGCAACAGTCAGAGGGGCACACAGCAGCACTGCTTCTTTGACTCTCTGGGCAGGACTCTCCTATCTCTTGTCAGGGATGCAGCTGGTACCAGACCACCCTGCTGGATTCCAGATTTGCCCATGATGGCTAAACTGCAATGCAGGTACCTTTATTTCCTTTATTTAAACAATCTCTTGTTCATTAATTAAAGTAACAAATTTTTGTTACAATTTTTACTTTCTCTAGAGCAGGGTTTCTCAACAGTGGCACTACTGGCATTCTGGTCCAGATAATTTTTTGTCGTGGGGGACTATCTTGTGCACTGTAAAATGTTTAGCAGCATCCCTGGCCTCTACCCATCAGATGCCAGTCGTACCCTCCCTGTTTTCTCTATTTTCTAGGTACAATATTTATATAGGCAAGTTTTTTTCTTTCTTTAGAACAGGTATTTTATTTTTTGCTTTTTCTATTACAAGGGATGTATGTACCAAGTATTAAAAAGTCAATACACACACAACATATTCCACAACTGAGCACCACTCCTTAACTAAACAGGCAAAGAAATGACACTAAAAGACAGCACCTGGTAGTATTTGGGGGAAAATAAAAAGACTAAAACAGGTTTAAATCGACTACTACATCCCATCCAATATTCAATACTACACAATCCAGTGCATCTAAAAGGTAGTTATGCAAAATGTGTTAATGTCAAAGAATACAACCAAAATTAAGATGGCAAACTAAACCTATATAACTTTTTTTAAACAGGAAAATACTTTATATATGCATGTAACTGTCCTTCTTTTAAAGAAAATCTGCAAGCAACGTTATCTACTTCCAGAAAAACCATATATAGAACTACTAAACGTATTCTTAAAAGTATAAACGTGAACATTTAGAAAATCTATAACTTTAAAAACTTATCAATAGATGAACTTCATATTTAAAAGAATGTGAAAAGAAGTCCCATTTTTAGCACAGTTGTATAAATAAGTCTTTTGATGTGAGCTTCATGAATTGTCCTCCTTCTGTGACCAAATATTACAAAAACATAACGTTTTTCAAACTGTATTACAGAACAAGACAAAACATCTTAACAATGTTATCTTATATAAAGAATTACTTTTGTTAACCTTTTAAATTTTACTTTTACTAACCTATCACAACCTGACCCTTAGACGTGTTAGAGTCATTAAAAAAATTCTTTTCTAGAAACAGTACACAAAAAAGAGGCATATTTATTTCCCATCACATTACTGGAAGATGCTTTCCGAGCCTAAGAAGTTTCTTCTCTCCTTTTTACTGTCTATCTTTATTCTTAGCGTGTGTTAAGATATGAGTTTTCAGGTTAGCTGACTGAGCAAAAGTCCTATTACAGCAATCGAAGGGGCACATGAAGGGCCTGTCTCCGGTATGGATTCGCAAATGGGTACGCAAATTGAAATCCAGGGAAAAGCTTTTTCCGCAGCCTTCGAAGGTGCACTGAAAGGGCTTCTCTCCCGTGTGCACCAGTTGATGACGTTTCAGTTTTGAGCTCTCAACAAAAGCTTTGCCACATTCTGCACATGCGTGGACTCTGGGACCATGGGTGTGCAGATGCTTTCTCAAAGCAGACTTATCTCTGAACATCTTCATGCAGCCTTTGTTAGGGCAAGCTATTGATCTCGGGGGCTCTTCTTTGGTTTCCTGGGGCTTCTTTCTAGTAAATTCTGCCACTTGTTTGGGATCTGAGAGGTCAACGCCAGGAATTCCTCCAGGAGGCAGCTTCTTCCCCGTTATGTACTCTGAATAACCAAGAGCTAGTTTCTCACCAGCCTGTCTAGTCTCGTGGCCTCTCTTATTGCACGCGGAGCACATGGTGACGGCGAACATGCCTTCCAGGGTTTTGACGTGCACCTGCTCCTGCTCCCACTTCGTGCTGCCCACCTCGGAGCTGCTTGCCGCCCTGGCCTTGCCGCCGGCATAACTATTATTATCGCTGTGCTTCCTGCTGTGGCTGTAGGCCGAGGGGGACGTGGAGGGTGGTGACAAGGGAGCCAGGGTCTCCTGGAAGCAGTTGTTTTCGTTGGCCAGGATGGCCATATTGTTCTCCAGGTTGCTGACCTGCAGGTCTTCAGACTGGTAGTAGCCCACCACCTCCTTCTGCATCTGTATCATGATCATTTCCTGGTTGTAGTCCCCTTGGCTTGGGGTGCTGATAATGAGAGGCTGCAGCACGAGCAGAGACGTATGGTGGTGGCCATCGTGGACACAGTTGCCGCTGATGTCTTCGTACTCCTTGGCTGCCTCAACCGCCATGGGCTCCACAGGGACGGCCTCCACAGGGACGGCCTCCACAGGGACGGCCTCCACAGGGACGGTCTCCACAGGGATCTGGTGCAGCTCCACAGCATCTGCATACATCTCCGAGTTTTCTGCGACGATGTAGAAAGTGTTGTTTGAGGCCATGGCCGAGGGCTCTTCTGAGGCTTTGGTTACTGGGCAGCGAACGAACGACAAGATGGCCGCGGAAAAGAAAGGCTGTGAGAGAAAAGCCCGAGCTCCAGAGGAAAGAGATGGCGCTTCCGGTGCGGGACGCGGAAAACGCAGAAGACGTGGAAGCTTCCGGACCCGCCTCACACGTTCGCTTTGGGGCACACCCCCCCACCGCACATGCGCTTTACGTCACCCCGCACACGTCACCG
>NW_006791393.1:63449-81414 GCF_000442215.2 Lipotes vexillifer | reverse complement strand
CCCCCCCCCCCACCTCCCGCACATGCGCTTTGGGGCACCCCGCACATGCGCTTCTAAGCTGGGGCACGCCAGCAGAGTGCAGGACCATGCTCATGCCCACGCTCACACGCTCGTGCGTGCGCCAGCTCTCCTGCCACTGCGTGCCTCTTCACTCAGCGCGCCAAGCTATTGTTTTTTTTGAATACAGCAACCAGGCTCTACAGAATTTTTCTGTATTTCATTTCCATTGACTTTTTTGTCCCTCCCCTCCCCCCCGCCAGGTATATAATAGTGTGGGCAGGGAAGGCCTACTCCTTTCTAATATTTATGCTTCTTTTTTTTCTTATTCGATTGCACTGACCCACATTTACAGGCCATTTTTAATAGTATCAGTGGAATGCTTGTCCTGCCCGTTAATAGGAATGCTCCTAGGTGTTATACCATTAGGAAGTAACCAGCTATTTCTATTTAGTACTTCTACTAAAGATTTTTGGTTTTTAGCCATTAATGGATGTTGAATTTTGTTAAATACCGATTTCAATATCTGCTGAGATGAGGATATTTTTCTCTTAAGAGTAATTAATGTTTACCACATTCAAATAAGACTTCCTAATTTTAAGCCATCCTTGCACTGTTTAGATACACCAACCGTCTGTAGAATTTTTTTTGTGCTTTACAAGTATCAGTGGTACACTGACTTTTAAAAAATTCTTAGTTTCCTTCTCTATGCGACCTTGAAAGTTTATACTAAATTGGAATTGAAAAGAAAAATCTTTTCCTTCAAGATTCCTTCAAGATTTGAAAGAATTCTACCTATGAAACTTTCAGGACCACTCTTAAACTTTCTTAATTTCTCCCATGGTAATTAGCCTATTTATATATTTTTTCTGTCTCTGCTGGGGTTAATTTCGGCTGTTTAAAAAAAAGATAATTATCCAGGTTTGTGAAAATTTTTTGCAGAGATGATCAAAGAACACTTTTATAATTGTTTAAAATTTCCCTATCAGTTGTCATTCCCCAATCTGACTTCTAATTCTGTCTATAAATGCTTTCTCCCATTTAATCTTTTTTTGTTCTTCAAAGAACTCTTTTAACAGTTCTATTTTTTCTAATTTATTATTTTTTGCCTATATGCATGCTAATTACATCATTTCTTACCTATTTTATAGTCCTTTTCTCACTTCTTCAGTTTAACTGATTTACTTTCATTTCTTATTTCATAATAATTGCCTAAGGCAGTGACTTTTCCTTTTAGCAAAACTTTACACATTATTTCATTATCATTTTTAAACATACTGCAATTATGGTTTTGAATTAAATTGGCCAATTTTTATAAGTTTCACGGGCACCTGAAAAGAAATTGTCATGGTATAGGATTTGACATAACTATTGATTTTGACCTTGCTAATTAGAGCTTCGATGATTAAGACTTTTTCATACTTAACCTGCTATGTGTTGAGAGATGAGATAAACCTCCTTTATTACATTTCTGTTTTTTCCTTGTACTTTTTCCATTTTTGTTTTGATGATGTGTTACTTTATTCAGAAAGACTCACGATTACATTTCCGTTGTGGATTACACTCCTTATGATTATCAAGTGACCTCCTATGTCTAATTTAATGCTTTAGTCATATTTTCATGATATGTTCTCATTTTTTCAATCTTCTAAAAATAATTCATGTTAAAAAAATGAAAAAACTGGAATGTAAATTATTTTGCTCTACCACTTTTGACTGAGAGCCTTTTTTGTGAAAAATTTACTTATTTATGTATTTATTTTTGGCTGCGTTGTGTCTTTGTTGCTGTGCACGGGTGTTCTCTAGTTGTGGTGAGCGGGGGCTACTCTTCGTTGCGGTGCGTGGGCTTCTCAATGCGGTGGCTTCTCTTGTTGTGGAGCATGGGCTCTAGGTGTGTGGGCTTCAGTAGTTGTGGCACACAGGCTCAGTAGTTGTGGCTTGCGGGCTCTAGAGCGCAGGCTCAGTAGTTGTGGCGCACGAGCTTAGTTGCTCCGTGGCATGTGGGATCTTCCCGGACCAGGGCTTGAACCCGTGTCCCCTGCATTGGCAGGCGGATTCTTAAGGACTGCGCCACCAGGGAAGCCCTGACTGAGAGTCTTATAAACTGAATTTATCAACCAAAAGGTGAGGTGTTTTCATTTGTGATGTACTTTCCATAAAACCACTAATAACACACAGATGAATAAAGAAATTTAAGTCTTTTACCTGCGCAAAATATCCTTAGCTGCTGGACTGGTGATATAAGTTGCAAATGAGTGGTGAACAGATCAACAAATGCTCCAGGATAAATAATGAAGAGAAAAATCCCAAAGCCATTAAATCGAACTTGTTCCCTAAGAAATCACATAAGAAAAAGGAATTTACTACTAGTATTGCATTTTTCAGATTAATACTGCATGTAATCTTAAAACTTCCCACTGTAATTCAAACTCTTGCTTAAAATACAAGTCTCTCTGGACAGTCAAAAAATTATATATGATATATATCATCATAATTTTATAATAGCATACAGATTTAGTTACCAGTGAAATTGCATTTTGTAAAACAGGGCATTCTGAAATAGACTTAACAACCTCAAAAATTTTAGAAACCAATATGCTGAGCAAATAACTTAAAATTAGTCACTTGTATAAAGAAATAGTTATTTCTATGAGAAACTAAATGAAAAACATTTTAATGGTTTATTCTGAATTATTTTCAGGGAAGGACATAGGAGAAAATAGAATTCAAATAAATTATCTAAATATTTATATTTCTCTAGCCATTATAAAGGTGGAGGTTTATCTAAGTGTATTCCTGTTGAATTAATGTTAAAAATAAGTACTGCATTTAAAAATGCATAATGCTCAGACTGTCCTCAAGAGAACTATTTTTTATCAATTCATTCTCTAAAACTGGAATTACATTTAAAAGCCTCGTAAGACCACACAGCTACTCTAAAAAAAGCATCATCTAAATATATTGTGCTGTCACCTAGCATTAACTATATAAGATGACTGTAAAATTCACTTTTTCTTCGCAGTGGGATTTTATAAAATAGTACCCAAACTATTTCACAAACATATTATGAATGATTAAACTGTAATAACAATGCTTTTCTATGTAAAGTCCTAAAAACTGCAAAGTTAAGGTGGAAGTAAAGATGAAAGAGAGAAAAGAAAAAGTAGCCGACCACTTAAAACCACTACATGGCACACCTGTTTAACAGTATATGCTCTGTCAAGATGAGGGTTTATTGCCAGTCAATAGACTCTTGTTCATAAGCAACTGGAAAGTAACAAGAAGTGATTAAATCTTCTCCTCTAAAACCTTTTATCTGGTCCACACACTCAAAGGATGAAACACATTGCCATCAGTATGTGTGTTCATTATGTGGGGGTGAAGGGGAGTTGTGACTCAATCTCTCCCCCCATCAGGATTTTACACATTTAGGAGTCTTTAAAATGCTCAGGTATAATTACAATGATACATTTGGATAGTCAAGACAAGAACATGGCATGATACTTGAAGCAAGTCCCAGGTCTCATCCTCCCTTATCTTCTTCCACTTGGATTTCTAGATAGGCTATGATATTTGTTAACAAACCCAGAGCTTTCAGTGTTCTTGCTGTAGCCAGCAGAGGCCATGAGTAGAAGCAGGAAAGTATTTCAGATGATGAGCCAAAGAAAGTACTAAGAAGGCAGGTGGATGGGCTTTGAGTGCAGTGGTTATCATTCTGACCCAGTGATGAACAGAAAGATTAGGTTTCAGGATTGGATGAAAATAGTGAAGAACCATGAGGATATAACCATGCTGGCAAAGGACAAAGGATAGAAAGACCCAGATTATAGATGTGCACATAGTTAATTGAGCATATTCATCAATATATTAATCTCTACAAAAGAGAAGTTACCTTAAAATAATAATGGTGGATATGCACTGGGCAGTATCCAAAGGAAGAAAAAGTATCAAATGTAGCAGATTTTAGTAATAAATACTCCTAAATGAAAAGCTTCTTTGCATGGAATAGAGAGAGAGAGGTAAATATCATTACCTAATAGCTGCTATCCCATGTCCAATTTCATGTACAACACCACTAATGAGGACTGCAGCGAAGAAATAGGTCAGTTGGTTGACGGGTAAATTTATGCCAGGAACCTGTTCACAGACACAATGATAAAAACACACTTGGGCACCAAGAGACCACGATGTTCACTCTGTACTAAAACTTCAACTTCCAAACTCAGTGTTCGGTAAGCTAAAACTAATATGAACACTGATGGTCCACTTCTCCATTTCTATCATAATAAATATAAAAACACCAGTCAGTTTCTTGAACTAGGCAGTTTTTGAGCTAAGCACAACACCAATCTAAAGAGAATAGGAAACACCAGGTTAAAAAGTTGAAAAGTTAGCTTCCTGAAGTCTTTACCACGGGAAAGAATTAGGGAGCCTGGCACAGTGCCAGGGAAGGCAGAGTGGCAGTGAAGGAGTCAGTAGCTGATCCACCCCCGAGGGCTGGCAGCCCGATTTGGGAATTCTTGTTACAGTTCCCATTCCTTCCGCTAAAGTGTTATTGCAAGGTTCCAAGTACTTATGTGAGTAATACAGGATGTCCCCACCCCCCTTCAATGAGTTTCATTTTAGTATTATCAAGTTATATGAGAGTTGATCATTAAAGGCAGTGTAATAAAGTGCCTTATTGGTGTGGGAGCACCAGGCCCTTCATTTCTTCTATCAGTTTGTCTAGTACATTGGTTAGAAAAATCATATCAAAGTGATACATAAGTATTATACTAAAATTGAAATTTAATGCAGAAAGTAAGGCATTTGGAACATACAGACATGTTAAGGACCCACGTGCTCCACTGTAATGCACTTAAGTTTGCTATTTTAAGGGCTGCACAGTAAAATTTTTTTAGATACCCAAGAATCTTCTTGCAAGATAAATAATCGTTCCTAAGTTCTATTTCTCACAATCCAGGCAGTGGGACTCTAAAGGTATCCTTCTGGAGGAAAGTTCGTCTTTCTTTCATTAGTTAGTACTTTAAGTTAATTACAAAATATGTTTAAAGCAGGAAAACTTGAAAACTCAAAGAATAGAAACCGTTCCTGTTCCCCAAACACAAAACAAAGAATCATTCTCAGTGTTTCAATGCATGTCTTTCCAATCTTTTCATGTACACATATTTTTAAAAATTATACTCTTTTTATTATAAATATGGTTTTGAAATCTACCCTTTTCACTTAATAGTATCACAAACATTTTCCCATGAGTATTTCTGGTTCAACATGATTTTTAATAGCTGCATTGTATTTCATGGAATAGATCGTTGGGCATTTGTTTTAAAGGTTTCTGCTCTTACAAAATACTGTGATAAATATATTTGGACACATACACACAAATATTTGGAGGGAATAAATTGTTAGACAAGCACGGTTGGTTCAGGCTCTGGGTACATATCATTTGGGTTTGGTGTTCTGGCTCCATCATAACTAGCTAAGGGACCTTGAGGAAGCTTGGATTATTCCTGCAGTACTTCAATTTCCCCATCATTAAAATGGAAATCACCACATTTACATAAAAGGGTAATTCTGAGGATTACAGGAGATAATCCTTGTCCACTGTTTAACATTACGCCTAACAGAGAGGGTAATTATACACAAAATTTAAAGGACTTTGATACATATCAAACTGCTCTCCAAAAGCAGACATTTCAATAGCCTTGGGTAAGCTCATTTTATTCAAATCTGCAATTTGAGAGGAATAAAAAGCATCCCATTGTTTGATTTCTATTTCTTTGATGATTATTAAGCTGAATATTCCCCCTACTTTTTGACCACTGATAGATCTTTTGTGAGTAGCCTACTCCCGACTTGTCAATTTTTTTCTTCTTAAGAGTGTTCATGTTTTTCTTATTGTCTGTAAGATCACTTCAAGTATCAATTATCAATTCTCTGTGATACACATCACAGATGCATTCCCAAGTTTTGCCTTTTAATTTTATTTTGCTTTTGGTTTTTTGATATATAAAAAATTTTATGTAGTCAAATCTATCAATATTCATGGTTTCTGCCATTATTTTTATGCATATGTCTTTCTCATTCTGTGTTCCTATAAATAGAAACCTGTTTTTATTTCTTTCAAGGTCTTTTATGATTTCACATTTTAATTTTAATTCAATTGCAATTTATTTTTGTGTATAACAAAGGAATTTCACTTTTAAGCCTTTTTTAAGGAACTGAAAAGGAGATTCAAACCATGCTGCTTGGATTGCTTTCTAAATTCATTGATTCCAAGAGTCCTTTCTCTAGTTATGAAACTAGCTTTCATAGTCATCATTTTTAATGTATTCATAACATTTCACTGAATGACAATCTCATAACTTAACCATTCCTCAATTACATATTGTGGTTGTTTCCAATTCTTCATAGTAATAAATGTTAGGATAAACAGCTTGATGAATACTAATTTTTCTATAATTTGGAAGTGTTTCCTTAACCTAGAGTCCCAGATGTGGAAGTAAATGGTCAGAGGATATTTTTATGATGCTCATTATCTGAAGTTCTTTCTACTCAGACCCTACTAAGCAACTCTTTTCTAGAACATCAGTGTACCTTTTTCTACATATCTGCTCTATTCCCATGTTGTCAGGCATCTGTCTGTTCAGACCTGTAGTTTCCTTTTCTCTGATTCCTCTCTAAATTTATGTACTTAAGATTAATACTCATACATTCCCTCTATATCACAAAGTATTCAGGTTATCTTACCTTTATTTCAAAAAAATCAGTAGCCTTGATCCAACAGGATACTGATTTCTTCTATTATTTCAGTGATGTAATAATGAAATAAGGTAAGGATTTGAACATGTGACTACACCAACAGATGGTAGGTCTTATTTGCTGGCAACAATACTCGACTGCCCATCTGTCTCAGCCATGATCACACAGGGTATTAGATGTACCAAAATACTGATCTCTCAATAACACAGAGTGCCAGGTTTTGGGGAATTAATACTGAATGAAGCTGTAGGGAATTATCGAGTAAACAGAAAGTATGTGCTCTAAGCTACAAGAGCTCATATCAAAGTCAGGAGACACAACAAACTTAAACAAAAATATGCCAGGTAGATATACAGAGGGCAGCTGACTTCTTAATGGTTCCAAAGCATGGCTCTCCTAACTGAATCAATATTTTGTAAGCTCTGTGAGTAAGCTGAAAATCAAACAGAAGAAATAATTTCTTCTGTAAATAACACTTTACCATTCAGGCAATGATTCTTTGGACATGATGCCAAAAGCACAAACAACAAAAGCAAAAATCAACATATGGGATTACATCAAACTCAAAAGCTTCTGCATAGCAAAAGAAACAACCAATGGCAGCCTACAGAATGGGAGAAAAGTTTTGCGAACCATATACTGGATAAGCGGTTAATATCCAAAACATATAAAGAACTAACAACACAAACAACCCCCCGCCCAACAATCTGATTAAAAAATGGACAGAACTACTATTTAGTAGCTCCAAAGAAGACAGCAAAATGGTCAAAAGGCACGTGAAAAGATGCTCCACATCACTAATCATCAGGGACATGCCAATCAAAACCACAATGAGATACCACCTCACACCTGTTAGAATGGCTATCATCAAGAAGAAAAGAGACAACAAAGGTGCTGGCAAGGATGTGGTAACCCTTACACACTGCTGGTGGAAATATAAATTAGTCCAACCACTATGGAAAACAATATGGAGGTTCCTCAAAGAGTTAAAAATACATCTAAGGTATGATCCATCAATCCCACCTCTGGGTATATACCCAAAGGAAATGAAAATATTTCAGTGAGATATATGCATATCTCTGTTTATCACAGCATTATTCACAATAGCCAACGTTATGGGAACAACCCAAATGATCACCAACAGATGAATGGATAAAAACAATGTGGTACATGTACATAAACAATGCAATATTACTCAGCTATGAGAAAGGAAGATATCCTCCCATTTGCAACAACATGGATAGGCCTTGAGCACGTGATGCTAAGAGAGAGAAATCAGAGAAATACAAGTACAGTATGATATCACTTACATATGGAATCTAAAAAAGTCAAATCTATTAAAAAACAGAGAGTAAAATGGTGGTTACCAGGGGATGGGAGGGATATGAGTGACGGTATTTAAGGGTACAAACTTGTAACAAGTAGTAAATAAGCCACAGAGATCTAATGCACAGTATAAAGAATACAATCAATAAAATTGTACTATAATGTGATAAATATTGCTCCAATGGCAATCATATTACAATAAATAAATGTATGTAAGTACATAAGGTGTACATCGCTGTACACCTTAAATTTGCAAACGGTAACATGTCAAATTTATCAAATAAAAAAATCAAAAAAACTTGTTAGCTTTGTTTCTGCCCATGGACGCCGCCGAGCAAGCATCATTAAAGTCTCCCCAGCCCCACTGCTGTCACGTCTAAATCAGTCTCCCAAAGAGCCCGAACAGCTGTGGAAGCTCTTCGTTGGAGGTTTGAGCTTTGAAACAACCAGTGAGAGTCTGAGGAGCCACCTGAGCAGTGGGGAACGCGCACAGACTGTGTGGTAACGAGGGATGCAAACAACAGGCGCTCCAGAGGCTTCGGGTTTGTCATGTATGCCACTGTCGAGGAGGTGGATGCAACTATGAAGGCAAGGCCACACGAGGTGGATGGAAGGGTTGGGGAACCAAAGAGGGCCGTCTCAAGAGAAGATTCTCAAAGACCTGGTGCCCACTTAACTGTGAAAAAGATTTTTGTTGGTGGCATTAAAGAAGACACTGAAGAACATCACCTAAGAGATTATTTTGAACAGTATGGGGAAAAAAGTGACTGGCTGAGGCAGTGGCAAAAAGAGAGGCTTTGCTTTTGTACCATTTGATGGCCATGACTCTGCAGACAAGACTGTCATTCAGAAATACCACACTGTGAAGTAAGGAAAGCCCTATCTAAGCAAGAGATGGCTAGTGCTTCATCCAGCCAAAGAGATCAAAGTGTTTCTGGAAACTTTGGTGGTGGTCGTGGAGGGGGTTTTGGTGGGAATGACAGCTTTGGTCATGGAGGAAACTTCAGTGGCCGAGGTGGCTCTGGTGGCAGCCGTGGTGGGGGATATGGTGGCAGTGGGGATGGCTATAATGGGTTTGGTAATGACAGAAGCAATTTTGGAGGTGGCGGAAGCTACAATGATTTTGGCAATTACAACAATCAATGTTCAAATTTTGGACCCGTGAAAGGAGGAAACTTTGGAGGCAGAAGTTCTGGCCCCTATGGGGGATGAGGCCAATACTTTGCCAAACCACGAAACCAAGGTGGCTATGGCAGTTCCAGCAGCAGCAGTAGCTATGGCAGTGGCAGGAGGTTTTAATTATTGCCAGGAAACAAAGCTTAGCAGGAGAGGAGAGCCAGAGAAGTGACAGGGAAGCTACAGGTTACAACAGATTTGGGAACTCAACCAAGCACAGAGGTGGCAGGGCCTAGTTGCTACAAAGACATGTTTTAGACCAGCGGTCCCCAACCTTTTTGGCACCAGGGACTGGTTTCGTGGAAGACAATTTTTCCATGGATTGTGGGGGGGGGGGATGGTTCAGGCGGTAATGCGAGCGATGGGGAGCGGCAGATGAAGCTTTGCTCACTCGCCTGCCACTCACCTCCTGCTGTGCGGCCTGGTCCCTAACATGCCACAGACCAGTAGCGGTCCGCGGCCCAGGAGTTGGGGACCCCTGTTTTAGACAATACTCCTGTGTATGGGCAAAAATACCCCAAGGACTATATTTGTGACTAATTGTATAATAGATTATTTTAGCTTCTATTCTGTGGAAAGTGTAAAGCATTCCAACCAAGGGTTTTAATATAGATTTTTTTTTGTACCCACGCTGTTGATTGCTAAATGTAATAGTCTGAATAAATGTGACACTGAATAAATGTGTCTTTAAAAAACAAAACAAAACAAAAACAAACTTGTTAAACTGAAATAAAACCAAAACCCCCCCAAAAACCCTTTTGCCATTCTACTCCTAGCAGGCAGACAGGCCAGTGATCATATTTCCTCCAAGCCTGCTTCTTTCTCTACTATCCTCTCTCTTGGCAAACAATAAACAGCCAGGCAGCCTGAGAGTCATCCTCGACTTTCTTCTCCCTCCAGCCTCACATTCAATTAATGACTGAGGTCTGAGAACTCCACTGCAAAAGATCCCTTGAATCCAGCCCCTTCATTCTCCTTACCACTAATTTAGTTAAGATCTTTATAACTTCTAACATGAATTATTCCAAATGCTCTCTTAAATGGTCTCCCCATCTTTGGTGAAACCCTACTCCAGTCCATTCTGCATAGACTTGTTATCTACAGATAAAATCAAAACTTCTCAGAATGGCCCTTCAAAACTCAGACCCTACCTATATCTCCCATCTTATCTCCTACACCATATACCTTCCACCATATACCTCTTAGATACAGGTCAGAGTTACTTTATAGTTCCTTGAGGAATTACTAGTCTTTTTAAGAGAGTAGAGCATACTGTGCACAGGGTCTGAGGTCAGTGGTGGGTGAGTGATGGACCCACCATTTACTAGCTGTGATCACAGGCAAGTGACTTAACAGCTCTGTGCCTTGGTTTTCTCATCTGTGAATCAGGGATAACAACAATGCTTACCTCTGGATTGCTGCAAGAATAAAATAAAATAGGCACAAAAAACCTCACATGGGAAGCACTGCATATTAACTAGTTTTTTAAAAAATAAATTTATTTAATTTATATTTATTTTTGGCTGCATTGGGTCTTCGTTGCTGCGTGCGGGCTTTCTCTAGTTGTGGTGAGCGGGGGCTACTCTTCGTGGCGGTGTGCGGTCTTCTCATTGTGGTGGCTTCTCTTGTTGCGGAGCACGGGCTCTAGGCGCACGGGCTTCAGTAGTTGCGGCACGCAGGCTCAGTAGTTGTGGTGCATGAGCTTAGTTGCTCCGCGGCATGTGGGATCTTCCCGGACCAGGGCTCGAACCCGTGTCCCCTGCACTGGCTGGCGGATTCTTAACCACTGTGCCACCAGGGAAACCCCTAACTAGGTTTCATTATTAGTATTATTATTCCCTCTGCCTTTCCATGTTATATGGTTCCCTCTGTTTCTGGCGTGCTCAACTGCCATCTTCCTTTCCCAGGCTGTGTGGACTCTCCTTCCCTTCCCTTCTCCTCTACTCTCTTCCCAGTGCCAGCCATACCTCAGCAGGGCTTGTCTTTGTTCCCGCAGCACCTTGTACTCTGTCCAACTGTAGAAAATCATAGCAGCTCTCCCTCTAGACTAAAAGCTCTGTAAGTGCTAGGACTGGATTTTGTTCCCTGTATAAGCAGGACTAAGCACAAGGCCAGTAGGCAGACTACACTCAGTAAATGTTTGCTGAAAAAATAAATCATCTCATCTGAGGCCTCACCCACCTGAATCCTTTTAACCTCTAAGAAAGAGCTATTACCATAGGAGAGATTCTTTGTTTTGCTACAAATGACTTGTAATCTTCCTATAGTGACACAGCTAGAAGCCACAAAGAGATGAGTTAAAAAAAATATCTGTCAATCTTGAATAGACATTTTTCCAAAGAAGACATACAGATAGCTAACACATGAAAAGATGCTCAACACTGCTAATTATTAGAGAAATGCAAATCAAAACCACAATGAGGTATTACCTCACACCTGTCAGAATGGCTATCATCAAAAAGTCTGCAAATAACAAATGTTGGCGAGGATGTGGAGAAAAGGGAACTCTTGTGCACTGTTGGTGGGAATGTAAATTAGTGCAGCCGCTATGGAAAACAGTATGGAGGTTCCTTAAAAAGCTAAAAATAGGACTACCATATGATTCAGCAATCCCACCCCTGGGTATATATATGAAAAAAAAACCACACTAATTCGAAAAGATACATGCACTCTAGTGTTCACAGCAGCACTACTTACAATAGCTAAGACATGGAAACAACCCAAGTGCCCATCAGACAAATGGATTAAGAAGATGTACTTTATATATATATATATATATATATATACATATACACACTGGAATATTACTCAGCCACATAAAGGAATGAAATACTGCCACCTGCAGCAATGTGGTTGGACGTACAGAATATTATGCTTAGTGAAATAAGACAGAGATAGACAAATACTGTATAATATCACTTATATGTGGAACCTAAAAAATAATACAAATGAATGTATATGCAAAACAGAAGCAGACTCACAGATACAGAAAACAAACCTGTGGTTACCGAAGGGGAAAAGGAAGAAGGGAGGGACTAATTAGGGGTATTAACAGATACAAACTACTATATAGTTTGTATATTTGGGATGAAGTGAGAGAGTAGCATTGACATATATACACTACCAAATGTAAAGTGGATGGCTAGTGGGAAGCAGCTGCATAGCACAGGGAGATCAGCTCGGTGCTTTGTGACCACCTAGAGGGGTGGGATAGGGAGGGTGGGAAGGAGGCTCAAGAGGGAGGGGATATCTGTATACTTATAACTGATTCACTTTGTTGTACAACAGAAACTAACACAACATTGTAAAGCAATTATACTCCAATAAAGATATAAAAATAAAATAAAGTAAAACAGATAAGTAACACTGATATACTGTCTAGCACGGGGAATTACAACCGTTATCTTGTAATAACCTACAAGGGAATTTAATCTGCAAAAATACTGACTCACTATGCTGTACACCTGAAACTAACATAATACTGTAAATCAACTATACCTCAATTTAAAAAAAAGTCACCAACTCATATAGTCTATTTCATTAATAAGAACACGATTAAAAACATAACGTCCATGACTCACGGAAATGGAAACTATTAACGTAAAAAATTTAAAATTGAAGTTAGTGGTAAAGCACCCTTTCAAACTCTGGAAACATGAATTGATAAGGTATTGGTCTACACATGTGCTTTAAAGTGGGAATTATTTTAAGTAGCTTACAGTCAAAGGAGTACAACTCAGCACATTCTTCTTCATATCAAGAAATCACAGTGATCATTCAAAAGGTCTTTTACCTTTAATTAAAAGGATATTATTGCTTAAGAATCTGAAAGCCATGAAGAAAGGGGAACATTTTGCATAGGATTAAGATGCAATTTATTTCTACACTATAGGGATCTTAAATCAGTATGCTTATTCCTTGACAGTAACAATTATTCAACACCTCAAGAAGACAACATGAATTACCAAGTTAGGTATAAAACAAGCTACAAGTATATATTTTACAACACAGGGAATAGAGCCGATATTTTATAATAACTATAAATGGAGTATAACTTTTAAAAATTGTGAATCACTATATGGTACACCCACAACTTATATAATATTGTATAGCAACTATACTTCAATTAAAAAAAACCTAGCACTGAAAAAAAAAAAGACAACATGAATTAAATCGAATACTTGTGTAATTGTTGACAGTCTTAGTGGTGGTCCATTTGTTCTATTATTACTGCTACTACTACACACTGTAACACTTCTTTGCTATACTCTTACTAATGATTTTGTTTAAGCAAGTAATTTGAGAAATTGTGAGACTTTTCATTTATTTCATATTTATATTATGGACAGGAATTATGCTATCCAGAAGAAATTTCTTATATATATGTTTCAACAAAGCTACTTAAAGCAATAAGAAGGCACTTACCACAACTTGTAGCACCTGTTCGTTGTGAAGTGAGGAAGAGGAAGAGGATGAAGAGGAGGAAGAAGAGGAAGAGGAGGAAGAGGAAGAGGAGGAAGAGGAGGAGGAAGAATAAGAAGAGGGAGAGTCAGCCATCATTTGGCCTAAAGTCTGCATCAGCGTTTTCCCCAGAAGAAAAAAAGAGCTGAACATGGCAATTACACCAAACACCATTCCAAAATTGAACCTGTCAAGAGGAAAAAAATTATATAAATGTACAATTCCTCACAATTCATGGACTAAAAAATTCATTAACCAGCCACCTTTCATAGCTTCAAAACAATGTCTAAAAATTTCAATAACTCTGCTTCTTTTTCCTACTTGAAGTTCAGATACTTGACTGAAGCATGGGCACTAGTCTCTTTAAGCAGTTATAATTTACAATTCTCTCATAACTGAAGAGGCTGAATGTTGTTCCCAATAAAAAGTTTGTTTCCTCTCATATTTTTTTGCTCATTTACATAGCATTGTTTTGATCTTGTTCTCATGTAGTTATGAAAGCTCTTTTGACATTATAGATATCCATTCTTTTTCATCTACCGATTCTTTTGTTTGCATTTTATTTTACTTGAATTTTGTAATGAGCTTAAATATTAACATGGTAAAACTTAACAACAGTTTCTTTCTTCTACTGTTCTAATGATTAGAAATTAGAAATCATTCCTCTATAGTTGGGAGTAATCTATTACATTTTCTAACTTTTTGATAAGTGGTGTTTTTCAAGGCACTTGTCCATTTCACCTAAATAGTCAAATTTATAGGTATACAACTGTTCACAACAGTTTCATTTTTCAAAATGAGTCTCACTCCATTCTCTCATTGCCAAGGGCGTGGGTTCAATCCCTGGTTGGGGAACTAAAATCCCAGAAGCTGTATGGTGTGGCCAAAAAATAAATAAATAACTAAATAAAAATAAAATAAAACAAGTCTCAGAATCTATAGTAATGTTTCTCCATTCAATTCTGATTTTTAGTTATTTTGTTTGCTTTTTTCCTTGATCAGTCATGGTAGGGTTTTATTAATTTTATTAATCTTTTCAAAGTACCAACTTTTGGCTTTGCTGATTTTCTCTACTGTATACTTTCTATTTCACTGATTTCTGTTCTTATCTTTATTGTTTCTATTTTGTTTGCTTTGATTTGCTGTTGCATTTTCTGCTTTTTGATGACCTGATTGTTTATATTTAGCTCTACTCTAGTTGGAGCTAAATTTTTAACAAAAAGGAATTTCAACAAAGGCCCCCTACTGCCATATTAGAAATTCTGTCAAGTACAGAAACTGTCAGCCTCTAGGGTGTCCCAGAGATCATTGTAAACCCCCTAACCATAAACACTATAAACCATGATTTTAAAAATATTTTAAATTAAAGGGATATGCCTGGCATAGCCAGAGGGCTCCAGAACCCTGCTGCTGTAACCTGGCTGGCCATTTTCCTGATTGGTTTGTGTGTATGCCTTACTGGATGATAAGTATTTTAAATATCCTTGCCCTGGATGGGTATCACAGAAGAATTACAGAGGAAAGCCGGCAGACTTTTGGGAGTCCTATGACTCCCAGGACCCTTGTTTCTATGTGTCATGATGGGGGAGAGAATTCTCCAGGATTATTTTCCTGGTGGAAAATGCTCCATATGCTTTTTGCCTTTCTACTGGTGTATAACTTACACAAAGTGCCTAAGTCTGAAGCGTACAGCTCAGTGAATTTTTACATATGTATACCGATGTATCCACCACGCAGATCAAGACACAGAACCTTGATTTTTGATGTATGCAAAAGCACAATGATGCAATCCCATGAATTTATATAAAGCCAGAAAGTTTCTACATTGTCAACATTTTAAAACTCAATAAATTGAAAATGATGGAAACAGTTCATTTAACAAGTATTTCTCATGATCACAAATGACTAATTTAAACCAAAAAGAGAAAATGAAGAATACCACTGGTAAAGCATCCTTGCTTTCCGCCGTCCCCAACTGTAAAATGCACGATTGAAAACAGCAGTCTGCCATCTTATGTGAAAAGGGGAGATGCTCAATCCGTTGTTTTCCAGCCAGTCTTCATAAGAATGCTTAAAATACACAGATGACTAAGAGAGAAAGAAAAGTTCCACATCACTGAATTTTGAAGAATAATTTATAAGGTTTAAGAAAATAAAAGTGTTTTCTACAGAAAAGCAAGATACTGACTAATCAAATGTTTATAATTTTAAAGCTTTATGTTTATTCTTCAGGATATTAAAGTAAGAGTCTTGGATTGGCTGATGTGCTGAAGTCAGGGTCTGGCAAACTACGGCCCACAAGCAAAAAAGTTTGCTGACCTTTGCTTAGAACAGCATTGTCCAACAGACATATAACGTGAGCTATAAGTGCAAGCCACATATGTAATTTTTAATTTTCTAGTAGCCAAATTTTAAAAGGCAAACAGAAAGATTAATTTAAATGTATTTTTAACTCAAAATATCAAGATATTATCATTCAGAATATAATTAATATATTGAAACACCTCACATTCTATTTATTTACTTACTTACGCATTAAGTCTTTGAAATTCAGCGTCAGCTTTACACTCACAGCACATCTCTATTCGGACTAGCCCCATTTCAAATGCTAGATGGCCACATGTAGTTAGTGGCTACCATACTGGACAGCACAGGTCTAGAAGCCTTGTTACCAGAGAAAGAGGTCTTTTGTTGTAATTAAAAAAGACCCCCAGCCAATCCAACAGAGGGGACAGGTTAGTTGGAATTGGTGCTTTCTATCCTCTTCTGAGCAACAACCCTAGGAAATTAGGCTGAATTTGACCATGAAAAAGTACAAAACTTATCTAAAAAGCCACCTTGGTCTCAGTAACTTCTTACATTCTTCACTGTTGGGGAGATAGCTGCTTATACGCAGCCTAACAAAGAGTTTTATCTTTAGGGAAGTTTGAAGTCCTTGAGTAATGTAAGATTTTGGACAACATAAGGCTGTTTTACATACACTGCCACTGACCTCTTACCTCTTACAGTAAGTATGGTAAGTATTTTGTCATATAGATGCCCATCCATTTGAGAAACTTATCTAGAAGGATATTTCAGCCCTATCACACTCATAAAATGACCTGAGTCTGAATACAGGCATCTGTTTGCCTTTGGATCCATAAGGCTCTCTGCTCTCAATCTTCAGGTGAAGTTATTAAACCTGCTTGTCTTCTAGGACGTGGAAAAGGAGAGTGGCACACCCCTCCGGGTGTCTACTGAGGAAATCCTAGACAAACCAAGGATGGAACAGCAGACCAAGTTAGAAGCAGAGAAGCTGAAGGTGCAGGCTCCTAAAACCTGAGGTCTCTCCATTCCCCAAGCGGATACTCTGAATGAGAGATCGGTCTTTCGCTCAAGGAATAGTGCTCTCTTAGCAAGTTAGGAGCTGTTACTGAAATTAAAGTGACATCCTGATCACCTCACACACTGGACCAGAGACTACAGAGATTTGAAAAATTCTTTTTATTTTGGATTTTTGTCACACATGCAACATGAAGAAATCATGCGGCTTTGTTTTTTCCAAACAACAAAATCACTGTTTAAACAAGCCGTGGCCTGTACTGCTCATGACATGCTAAGCACTGTGCCAAGTATGTGCAGAGAAGGCACCTGGGGATCTTATGAGGATGCAGATTCGGATTCTGTGGGTCAGGAATGAGGCCTGAGATTCTACATTTCGGACAGGCTCCCAGATTATGCCAAGTGCTGCTGGTCCTTGAATCTCAGGCTGAGTAGCAAGGCTCTATGTGGATGAATTAATGAAAACCTTTCTATAATCTCAGGAGAGCTTTACAATTATTATGCCTATTTTAAAGATGAAGAAATGGAGGGACAGAGAGTAATCTGCCCAAGCTCTCAGTGGATAGAAAGTGGGAGAGCACAACTCTAAGGACTGCTCTAAGGATTCAACTGTATAATCTCCTCACTTTGCAAGTTTGAATGCAACAAAAGTATCATTTTGCTGTTAAGCCTAAACCACACAATACTAAACTACAGTATTCTATTTAAAACAGTATTCATAACATGAAGGTTTTACTAGTCATAATTGGAATTTTCATTAAATATTTGAGAATTTACATGATTTTATTCCACGCATACAATATTCCCACCTCCAGTATGCAATTCCGAAAGGCTGCCTGAAGCATGTGGTCAGACAACTGTCCATAATATCTGCTACCCAAATAAGAATGGACCGTGCACCCAGGGTGTGTGTGTGGGGCGG
>NW_006791393.1:62942-63439 GCF_000442215.2 Lipotes vexillifer | reverse complement strand
GGGGGGTAGTGTGAAGAAACGGCGTCTAAGATACAAATTAGAATTCGAGCAGTCAGAAACTAGTTATCTAAAGCCTTGCTACTTTGAAGTATGGTCTGTAGATTGGCAGCACCTGGGAACTGGTTAAAAATGCAGAATCTTAGGCCCCCGCCCCAGACCTGCTGAATCAGAATGTGCATTTTAACTGGAACCCCATATGCTCATAAGCACTTTAAAGTTTGAGACCACTGATGTAAATCACAACTTAATTTAGATTCATTCCAATACCAGTCTCTGGAGGGTCGTGGCCTTAAAGACAAAGAGGGCAAACAATGTCTTTCCCAGGAGGATATTTTATTTCCTCCCAGGTGCAACGCCGCGGGGTTTGGCAGGGCCCCCGGCCCTCCCGAACCCACTACCGGCGCCTCCCGGGCAGGACCCGAAGGCTGCGGGGCCTGAGGAGCCCCTCAGTGATACTGCGGCAGGGGGGGCAGGGCCCGCACCCCCCCCCCGGGCAC
>NW_006791393.1:32914-60794 GCF_000442215.2 Lipotes vexillifer | reverse complement strand
CATGTGGGATCTTCCCGGACCGGGGCACGAACCCGTGTCCCCTGCATCGGCAGGCGGACTCTCAACTCAACCACTGCGCCACCAGGGAAGCCCTATTTAGTATACTTTTTTTAGAGAGGCACCAAAAATACATTTTGGCTGAATGCAGCTACATGTCACCTGTGTCCCCTGCATTGGCAGGCGGACTCTCAACCACTGCGCCACCAGGGAAGCCCTATTTAGTATACTTTTTTTAGAGAGGCACCAAAAATACATTTTGGCTGAATGCAAAACAGCTACATGTTAGGGACTTCCCTGGCTGTCTAGTGGTTAAGACTCCATGCTTCCACTGCAGGGGGCACGGGTTCGATCCCTGGTTAGGGAACTAAGATCCCATATGCCACATGGCGTGGCTGAAAACAAACAAACAAAAGCCAGCTACATGTTACAAATCAATATTTGGCTGAAGCAGAATATCACTATTATATAATAAACTTCTGAGATACTAGAATCAACATGAAATATAAAAATTAGATAATATTAAAATATTATAATTTTGTTGTTAAAATGTAAGTATTCAGATTTTTAGAGTTTGACATCCCCTTCAGGAGTATTTATTTCTCATCAATGTAAGCTGATAGTTTGCTTCTGGGGTCATTATACTATATGTTTACGACACTAACTTACACCAGTCAGGATAAGCTAGGTTATGCTTAGGAAATAAGCCCTAAGATCCCACAGGCTTAAAATGAGAAAGATTTATTTTTTGTTTGTGCTGCATATCCAACAGGGGTTGGTAGACTGATGGAGACTCCATTTTATCATGCCCAGTTCTCAAAGTGAGGCTCAGGATTTAATGCAGCAGAGAGAGGACTAGAGTGTTTACCACTGGCTGCGAAATGCTATGGCCCAGACATGCACACGTTCCTTCCACTCCAGCTTCATGAGCCAAAACTAGTCAAATAGCTGTTCCTAATTTAAAGGGCAGAAGGAGTGTAATCCTCTGTATACCTAGAAGTAGAGAAGAATATACCTGGAAGTAAACAGTAGTGCCATCTACCACATAAATAGATGCTCTCTTTCATCTGTGGAGGGCAGTGTAACAGAAAATGTTTGGTTAGTGCTGCCATTATGGGATACTGCTAGTATTGATGCCGCCACAAAATTATTAAGCTTTCCTTTCTCTTTAATAGGATCTGACTAAGATAAAGGCTCATGTCTGTTTTTTTTTTTTTGTGGCCGCGCCACACGGCATGTGGGATCTTAGTTCCCCAACCAGGGATCGAACCCGCACCCTCTGCGTGGAAATGCTGAGTCTTAACCATTGGACGGCCAGGGAAGTCCCTCATCTCTATTTTATATCCTCAGCTTGGTGTGGTTGCTGATGATGGTGCAGTTTGGTTGAAGCAGTCACACAGACGGAAGCTTCTAGACCAGGTGAAGAAAATTTTTTTTGAATCTTTTCTGAAAGTATTATCCGCACTTATATTTTTTACTCCAAATATATACATATACACACACACACACACACACACACACACACACACACACACAATATTTGCCTGCAACTGCTGCTTTACACGGTCATGTGAATAAAATTTGTCCTTAAACCTTGGTTCTAAAACTGTGGCAAAGGAGCAATACAATTGGCCTTCAAGAAACCAGTCATCTGGGTTTTTCCATTTATATTTCAGTTTCATTTCATGTACACCAGTCTCAGCATCTTCCTGGAGTAGAATGATAAGAGAATCTTTTCAGCCACGGTCATGTAAGAAACACTGGTACTCTGAAATCATCAGTTTGATTACTTCTTTCTCAGGTTCCAGAAAGCAAAGTATTTTTCTCTTCAAGCAGTTTTAATAAGTTGATACATTGTTTTCATCTAAAAAGCATGTTATTTTCGTTTTGCTCTAGATGGCTTTTAAACACCTAGTAGCTGCTATTCCATCTTGTTTAAACATCTTGTTAGATATATGACAAGGCGATTCAAAAACCTTTGGATGGCCACCGGGACCAGGAGGCGACTGGAGTGTGTCAGCCCCATTTGAGGAGCGCAATGGGGCGGTTCCATGCAGAACGCCATGGGGCCAGTGGTACCAGACCTTGGAGGAGGTGTTCATTGAAGTTCAGGTGTCACCAGGCACTCGCGCTCAGGATATCCAGTGCGGCCCGCAGAGCCGGCATGTGGCGCTGGCCGTGGGTGGCCACGAGATCCTCAAGGGCAAACTCTTTGATTCTACAATAGCTGATGAGGGAACCCATGGACTCTGGAGGGTAGAAAAGTGGTCTGTATTGTTCTTACAAAGAGAGATGCAGCAAATTGTTGGACTTCTATTCTGGAATCTGAGTATGCAGCTGATCCTTGGGTGCAAGACCAAATGCAGAGAAAACTTCCAGAAAGAAAATCCTCATTTTGACTTCAGCGGAGCAGAAATCTCAGGAAACTACACTAAAGGTGGACCAGATTTCTCAAATCTTGAGAAATATCTGTGAACTTGCTGCATTTTGTGGATCCTAGCAACTGTTGCCAGCTTAATCAATGGAACAGATTATGTGGTGGAAGAAAAATGTGGATGCCTACAGTTAACAAATTGCAAAATATATTTAAATATGGTTCTGAAAATTGCATTCAAATATGATTTACATAGGAAACAAATACTGTAGGAACTATTCTATTGATATATGGTAGCTTTTTTTTTGGACTTGTTTTTGCTCAGCATGAACTTTCATATGCTGCGGTTTACTAATTTCATATTTAACCTGTATTTTTTTTTTTTTTGTGGTACGCGGGCCTCTCACTGCTGTGGCCTCTCCCGTTGCGGAGCACAGGCTCCAGACGCGCAGGCTCAGCGGCCATGGCTCACAGGCCCAGCCGCTCCACGGCATGTGGGATCTTCCCGGACCGGGGCGCGAACCCGTGTCCCCTGCATCGGCAGGCGGACTCCCAACCACTGTGCCACCAGGGAAGCCCTAACTTGTATTTTTAATACAAAAAACTTTAGGGTATAGATCATATGAAATGACAGGGTGCCTTCAGGGAAAATTAAGTTTTTCTTTCAATAAGTGTGATGCAGGAATAATGTTCAATAAACTTTTCTAAATAGGAAAAAAAAAAACCTTTGTACATCATGTATTTTTGTCTTTGACTGAAGTATGAGGCAGTGGCCCACTATCTTTCTGCTTATAGACAGTTATAATTGCTTTCGGATTACAGTACTGAAGGTTATATGAACAAAGCACTGTATATGCTTATGATTCCTAAATCACTCTTAGCCTTTACCATGTTTGTTCTGTTATCCATAACAATTGACACATTTTGAATCTGATTTTCCATCCTATAAGCAGTTCTTCAGTCAGAATGCATTATGTTGATAGCTGTGTGAGGGAGGCCTCAACAATCTCTCAACAATTGAACAGAATCAGAGTTGAATTCATTATTAATCTACAATACTGTTAGACTTAAATATGACTTATAGTCATTTTTGCATATCCAAGTGTCTGATGTCCAAGATATAGTGGCACATTTAATACTATTGCCTTTTTGTTCATAGCAGAATACAATTCAGGAAGTTTTTCAATACCATATTTTCTAGAAGGAACTTAACAACTAGGATTTATAGCTTCAGCAAATATGAAAAATCCATCATCTTCAGCTACTGAAAATAGTTCATAGTCTGTAGCAGGAATTGTCAAATTATGGCCTGGGGATCAAATCCAGCCCTCTGCCTGTTTTGTAAATAAAGTTTTATTGGAAAACAGCCATGCTCCTTTGTTTGCATTGCCTTTGGCAGCTTTGCATCACAACAACAGATCTGAGTAGTTGTGACAGAGACCTAACGGCCCACAAAGCCTAAAATATTAACTATCTGGTCCTTAAAGGAAAAAGCATGCTGGTTTGTGGTCTGTAGTGATACTGTCAATAAGATTTTTCTTTAACTTTAGCTTCCCTAGGCATAGAACTATGAGGAATTCTCTACTTTTTTTTTTTTTTTTAAATAAAAATCTTTTATAACCTGGACCGGAGAACGCCGACGAGGGCCCGGCGCCCTGCTGCCCCTCGGGTGCTCCCGGCCGGGGCAGCGGCCGCGGCGGGGCAGAGGCGGCGCAGGCCTGGCCGCCCGGCGCGTTCCTCGGGGCGCGGGTCCCTTCCGCCCGCCGTCCCCCGACAGCGACCCGGGCTCCCCGCCCGGCCTCGCCCGGCCCCTGACCAGCTCTCCGCCGCCTGGCGGTCCCTTGGCGCAACGGGCAGCTACGGCCGCCTGCCCCAGGCCCGCTGTCACCTCCGCCCCTGGCGGGCGGGTCAATCTACTTTTTTTTTTTTTGGCCGCACTGCACAGCCCTGACCAGAGATCGAACCCGCGGCCCCTGCACTGGAAGCACTGAGTCTTAACCACTGCACTGCCAGGGAAGTCCCAGGAATTCTCTTCTTAAAGCCTTCTCATAAAGTCTATTATTTTGGACTTCCAAAGGAAAAGTTGAGGGGAAACTAAATCCCAAATCCCAAGGCGTAAACTAAACATTAAGTACATCCCTGTTATTTAACTCAGCGGGCTCTAAAACTAATCTCTTACTGCTTCTCTGAACATATTTTGATTTCCCTCTTATTTGTAGATAACAGTTCTATAGGGCATATAATTCTAGATGGAAAGTTGTTTTCATTCAGCATTTTGAGAATGTGACTGATTTTCTGGCTTCCATTGCTGCTGTTGAGAAGTCTATTGTTAGTCCAACTGTCACTTCTTTTAGGCAATCTGTCTTCTTTCTACTGATCTGAGTTTGACTTTGGTGTGTCGAGGTGTAGATTTCTTTTGTCTAACTTGCTTGGAATTTGTCATTATATGAATCAGGGTCCAGGCAGGAGAACAAAAGCCCTGCTAGGTACTTCAAAACAGAGAGGATTTGATAAGGGAATTGGCTACACATGTATTGGGAGATTGAAAGAGGAACAAAGGTCAGGTAGCCTGGAGATTAGAAAGCAGAAAATATTAATAGCTAGCACATCCCTAGGGTTCAAGGCACCAAAAGGAGGAGGTTATGTTACCAGAACCTAGGAGGGTGGAGCAGGTGGCCACCATCTCAGGAACAGCTATGCTATTGGGGATGGATGGGTGGCTGTTGCTAAGGGCTTGGGACCAGAAGGAGTAAAAGGAAGAGGAAAAAGAGAGAGAGAGAGAGAGAGAGAGAAAGAGGAACTCCTGCTGTTACCCTCCTCCTACCTTTTGATCACATACCAGCATTTCTTATTGGTGGAACCCAGGAGGAAGCCAGCTGCTAGAAGAGCCTGGAAAAGCATTGTGGACACCCAACCCCAGTGCTGCCTTACAGGGAATAGAAGCCTGGGTGTGGAGCTGAAAGACCAGCACAGTTTAGGTTCCTGAATTTTAAGATTTGTCATCTTCATCAAACTTGGCAAATTCTCAGCCATCTTCTCTTTGAATGTTCTCTCTCCCTTGTTCATCTCATTTTGAAAGTCTGATTGGATGTAACAGCTTCTCTATCCTCCATGTCTATTTTCCTTTAACATTTTCCATGTCTTTACCTTGCTGCATTCTGGGTAATTTCTTTCTTTCTTTTTTTTTTTGGCTGTGCCACGCAGCATGTGGGATCCTAGTTCCCGGCCAGGGATAGCATTGGAAGTGTGGAGTCTTAACCGCTGGACTGCCAGGGAAGTCCCGGTAATTCCTTGAAATCTATCTTTCAGTTCATTATTTCTTACTTCATTCAGTTGTGTCTAATCTGCTGTTTTGACCCGTCTATTGATTTTCTGATTTCAATTATTTTATTTTTCATTTCTAGAAATTATATTTGTTTTTGTTTCAAATCTGATTTACTATTTTTTGCTTTCTCTTGTTCCTTAGCCATATTTTTAATTGTACAGATTAAACATGCTTGTTATTACTGTGTATCTGATAATTGCAGTATCTGTAGCATTGGCAGATCTGATTCTTTGTTTCTGCTAATTGTCATTCATGGTGACTTGCATTTTTTTCTTTTTTATTGCAAACTCATGTTTGTTGGAACTCTATCTAGTGGAAGTACTTAATACCTGAGCTTGAGGTAAGTTTCTCCAGAGATAATTGGCATTTACTTTTCCAAGTACCTAAGGACCTCACTAACCTGGGGTCACTTAAATCTAAATCCTTAATGTAGGGTTCTTTTAGGTCACAATTTTAGGTTTCAGATTAGAAGGTGATGTCCAGTTGTAGTAGGCTGCTTCTGAAATGGCTTTCAATGGTCACTGCCTCTTGGTAATCACGCCTTGTGTAATCCCCTCCCTTTGTGTGTGGGCTGGACCTAGTGACATGCTTCTAACAAACTGAATATGGTAAAAATGATGGAATGTCACTTCCATGATTAGGTTATAAAAGACTGTGACTTCTGTCTTCCTTTCTCTCTCTCTGGCTCTCCTCACTTTCTCACTCTGATGAAGCAAATTACTATGCTGTGAGCTGCTCTGATGAAAGGCCCACGTGGCAAGGAACTGAGGGTGGCCTCCAGCCAGCAGACAGCAAGGAACTGAGGCCCCGAGACCAACAGCCTCAAGAAACTAAATCCTATGCAAAACCACACGAGTAAGCTTTGAAGCAGATCCTTCCCGGGTTGAGCCTTGAGATGACTGCTGCCCCAGCCAACAACTTGACTGCTACTTTGTGAGAGACCCTAAGCCAGAGGACCCAGCTAAGCCACAACCAAATTCCTGCCCCACAGAAATAGTGAGATGATAACTGTTGTCATTTCAAGCCACTAAGTTTTAGGCTAATTTGTTATTCAGTGGTAGGTAACCAAAACGTCAATCATGAGTGGTAATAGTTCCATTGAGCTAAATCTGTTACTATTTTCCATTATGACTATCTCCTTAAGGAGATACTGGAACAAGCTAGAAAATACCCAAAGGGATACTGTTAGGGGGATAAGAGGTCTGAAAAATATATCATATGAAGAACAGGTGAATGAATTGGGTGTGTTCTACTCCCAAAATTGATCTATGATAATTTTTCAAATTTTAAAAAAGGTGGTAGAAAAGAAGCCTGATCTGGGAACAATAGGAATGACCAAGACGTATGGGCTTCAAACCTACTAGAGTCCAGTTTGTAATCAGAAAACTACATGGGAGACTTTTTTTCTCCTCTATTTATAGCCAAGGCCAAAGAGAGGCAAGTTTCGTTAAGGTCACATTCTGGGAGTGGTTGGTCTGTTCCAGTTCATTCACCGAGGGTCCAGTTTCCAAGTCTCTGAGCTTTATCTTCTACCCCTACTGAAGGCCCACTCATATAGCTAAGGTCAGCAGATGACAGCAGGGCGGACACCAGCTTTAGATCTGGATTTATGTTTTTTCATCTTGCCTTTAAAAAAAAGAAAAAAAAAACCTCTGAGGATTTCCCTTACTTTCCACTACCTCTACTATGCATTTATGAAATATTTACAGTACTTTATCCAATGCTTTATGTATTTTTGCCCCAGGAAGGTTTTTTCAGGATGGCTAATATGCTGTATTGCTGGAAATGGAAGTCTCTATGGACCAGTTTTTTTAAAAAATGGTGGTAAAATATACATAACATGAAAAGATCCCGCATGCTGCAACTAAAGATCCCACATGCCACAACGAAGATCCCGCGTACTGCAACTAAGACCTGGCACAGCCAAATGAATAAATATTATTAAAAAATAACCATTTTAGGGCTTGCCTGGTGGCGCAGTGGTTGAGAGTCCGCCTGCGGATGCAGGGGACACGGGTTCGTGCCCCGGTCCGGGAAGATCCCACATGCCGTGGAGCGGCTGGGCCCGTGAGCCATGGCCGCTGAGCCTGCGCGTCTGGAGCCTGTGCTCCGCAACAGGAGAGGCCACAACAGTGAGAGGCCCGCGTAACGCAAAAAACAGAAACAAAAACAAAAACTAAAACATTTTAATGTGTACAGTTCAGTGGCATTAAGTACATTCACAATGGTATGTAACCATCACCACTGTCTAGTTCCAGAAATTTTCCATCATCGGAGACAGAAACTCTGAACCCATTAAATAATAATTTCCTACTCCCCCCCGCCCCCTGCTCCTGGTTACCTCCTGTGGGCCTCTTCTAGAGGGATAAGTTACTATAGACCTTTGAGAATATATTTGCCAAAGCCCAGATATTCTCAGACCCCAGGGTGAGAAAAAAATGGTCTAAGACTATAAATTTAACATTGGGAACTTACACCAGGGAAGTGCTATTGATTACCTCTGTACTCTGTGCCTATGACCAGTTCCTTTCAAAGTTGACATGTGCTGCCAATATTCATGTTTTAGGAAACTGCAACTTGGCTTTTCTACTATTCTCCAGAAGCCATGCTAATTCCCAACTTTACTTTTACAGTCTCCAGCAAAACAAAACAAACAAACAAACAAACACAAACACGCTGCATGGAATTCCTGGTATAGGCTAGTAGACATTGCTAAGAAGAGCAAGACCAAAGTTTACTGCCTTTTACGTGAGAAGCCAGTTGTTTGTACTGGTGCCCACTATCATTCAAAAGAAATAATTACTCAGTGCTATTTTTGCCCTAGGAAAGTTCAATTAACTTCATAACTGAGGGTGTGAGAGAGGAAAAGATTCATTACTGGCTGAGCATTCTCTACTTCTTTCCCTGTAACTATCTAGTAAAGGGAATTTTGTCTTTGCTGTCCTATTTGAGATTTTTCAGGATGCGGAATTGGGAGAACGAGATGGACTTAGAAAGAGATGGTCCTGAGAGATCGACAAGAGAAAAGGATTTAGTAAAAAGCCAAATCAAACCTGGAGTTAAGGTTAAAAGAAGAGAGAGATAAAGGACAAACTAAGGGCTGGATGTCAGAGAGAGGTTGGGGATTTGGTCAGTCAGAGGGACTGTAGCAAGTCATGTGTGTGAGGGAATCGGGGAGGAGAGGAAAGCTGACTCTCGGGCTGTTGCTGTCAGTTATGATCTGGATCCACTTTCATAATCTTCGCTGATTTCACATTTTTCTTTTATTTTGAGATGTTACTCACATACAGTCATGCGCACAAATCTTAAGGATTGAGCTTGATAAATTTTTACATAAGTCTACACCTGTGTAACCACCACCCAGATGAAGATACAGAACATACCAGTGCCCCACAGCTCTTCCTCATCCCCTTCCCAATCCACCACTCAGGAAGTGATCACTCTTCTGCTTTCTCTCACCATAGATTAGTTTTTGTCTGTTTACTTAACTTCATAAGAATGGAATCATATGGTAGGTACTCTTTTGTGTCTGCCTTCTTTCACTCAACATTACATCTGTAAGATTGATCAATCTTGTTGTAGGTAGCAAAGCAGGTTATTATTTTTTTACCATTGTGAAGTATTTCACAAATTACTTCTCTGGACTATATACTTGATGAACATTTGGGTGTCTCTAGTCTTTGGCTATTACGAATAACAATGCTATGAACATTCTTGTATATACGTGATGGTGGACGTAATCCCTCATTTGTGTTGGGTATATGTCCAGGTGTGGAATTACTGGATCCTAGAGTGGACGTATCTCCATCTTTAGTATTTGCTGCCAAACAGTTTTTCAAAGCAGATGTACTAATGTACATTTCCACCAGCAAGGCAAGAGGGTTCTGGCTGCTCCCTGTCCTTGTCTAGACTTGATATTTTTAAAATAAAAAAAATGTTTCCCCCAAATTTATTGTATATTATTGACATGTATGGACTTGGTATTTTCAGTCCTTTAATCTTAGTCACCTTTAACATTCTTTGAGGGGCACAAGCAGACATCAGAAATCCTTTAAAATTATTTCTGTTGTTAAACTCTGCTTCAGTATAAAAGATTCTGTGCATAGACTGGGCACATGAAGCCTTGGAAATTATCAGGGTCAGAGGCCTGAGGTTTTGGATTTGTGCAGATCCAGTTCAGCTGTTGCAGGAAGAACATACTTGAGAAGAATTCAAGAAGATCCCTGTGTTCTTGAAGGTGAAACTTTATTCCATAAAGATAGAACACTCTCTCTCTTAGAAGATGGATCGTTCAGTAGAGACCGTCTGAAGTAGGCAAAGCTGTCAGAAGACTGGACGAATGCATCATTCTGTTAAGCCAGTTGTTAAACTTGAGGGCGCATCAAACTCCACTGGAGGACTTGTTAAAACACAGCTCGCCAGTCCCACCCCCAGACTTTCTGAGTCAGCAGGTCTGGGACTTGGAGGGCAGAGAATCTGCATTTCTAACCAGTTTCCAGGTGATGTCTATACTCCTGATCCTAAGACCAACACTGCGCCATGAGGGCCACTGAGGTCCCTTACTGCAATGTCCCAGTGAGAAGCAGTGAAGGCAGTGAGAAGTAACTGGATTTGGGATATATTTGGAGGGATCGAGCCTACAAAATTTGATATTAAACACTGTGATCCTAGAATGTTCCTTAAGTAGGTTTATTGCTTGTGTGTTTTTGCTTTTTAGTTTTTAAATTTAAGAGCCATGCAGTTTTGTTGTTAAGCATATAGGCTCTAGAGTTCAGTGGCCTGGGTTCAAATTGCAACTCTGCTACCTACTAGTTGTGTGGTCTTGCAAATTCATTTCTCATTTGTAAAATGCGGATAATATGAGCAGGGGCTTCTTGCAGGGAATAAATGAGATATCATATATAAAACACATAGTATATGGAATATAGATTTCTGATTGCTTCAATTTGGGGCAAGAACACATTGCTTAGATATGATAATGAGGACTGTCAACATAAAATAACTGAGAAGCAAATTCTGCCATTTATTTTCCAATATTTTTTGATAACTAATAAAATTTACAGAAAGCTAATTTTTAAATTTAGATTTTTATTACTTTTACATAAAGCATAAATTGTGTCAAAATAATTCTGATAGGTGACTTGAAAAATTTAATTTGTACCTTCTGTACAAATTCTGTACAATATTCACAGTGGACATTTTATCTATTCAGATTTAATGGGTTTTGGTAAGAACAGCAAATTAGATAGCAGTTGTACTTGGCACTTGAAAATTTTCATCTAATTAGTTATCTTATCTGTGACACAATTAAAAATTGCTGAATTATTATCCATTCAGCTAAAACACTGCCGAAGGTCAAAATCTCTGATACTGGTTTTCAGCATATTGACAGGCCAAAGCAAATGCTATAAAAGTTTTAAAATGTTCTCAGAGCCCAGCAAAATTTTGGCCAAGGAGTTTTCAAGCAGGAAATATGAGGTAAACATCTATTTTTTCTTACCCCTTTAGGAAATGGAATTGTCCACTATATAATGATACATAATTCCAACAGGGTCTTCTGCATCCAATTGGCTGTAAAAAGAACTAACCACCAAAAGGCAATCCTCTGTAGCAAAAGCATTATATCTTTGTAGATGCCAACAAATTTTTCATTTCTTTTGAAAAATAGGCAAAGCATGTTTTCCTGCAAAATATAAACAGTCTCCTCACATGATATGATTATCCAAGCTTGTGATTTTGTGTCCCAGTGGTTCTTAAGCCGGTTCACACACCAGAATTGCTTGGTGTGGGGGTGTGTCTTCAAAGTACCCCTGACCCCGGCCCCTGGCCGGATGCAAGGCTGGGACTCTCTGAGGATAGAGTGTGGACACGCCCATGTTTACAAGCTCCCTCAGCTTCGACACCACCTGCATTTCGGCCATGTGGCAGTCCGGATAATCTGCAAGCCTTTCTGCTCCTTTTATCCTTTTTTTTTTTTTTTTTTTGAGGTACGTGGGCCTCTCACTGTTGTGGCCTCTCCCGTTGCGGAGCACAGGCTCCGAGGCCATGGCTCACGGGCCTAGCCGCTCTGCGGGATGTGGGATCTTCCCAGACTGGGGCACGAACCCGTGTCCCCTGCATTGGCAGGCGGACTCTCAACCACTGCGCCACCAGGGAAGCCCTCCTTTTATCCACCTAGAAGTGGCAGATAAAATAAGGCAAGCATCCTTTTAAATGCATAGTTAGGATAGTAAGGGAAAAACTGAAGGGCCAAAATCAGAGCCAGACCTACAGTTGCTCATGGTGAGTGGCTGCTGACACTTCATTTTTCCTGGAAGAGGAAGAGAGTACGTCCATCTTTGTAACCAAGTACTCGTATCTTTGGGTTTGGGTTTTAACAGCTTTTGGGGTACAGAGAAAAGGCTCTGGGCACAGACAAGATGGGGAATTGGAACTAAAAACCTTGTACAGACTTGGGACCCTGATTAGGCTACAGTGGAGTAGAAAGCAAAGCCATCCATCAGCTGAGGCAGAAAACAAGCTTGTCTGCCCTTGTCTGAGCTTTGAGTGGAGAAAAAAAAAACAACACATATATGTATTAAAAAACCCCCACACATGTAGAATCTCCATGGGAACTAATAATCACCACCTTTCCTCAGGTGGTTTTCTTTCCGTATTTACACTAGCTGTGCAGTCTGGCAGCCCCCACGCCCAGCTGAGAAATTAGTATATGAAATGGTCCCAGGCCGGGATACTTTCAGGGCTCCTGGCAGGTGGGAATGTAAATTGATACAGCCACTATGGAGAACAGTATGGTGGTTCCTTTAAAAACTAAAAATAGAACTACCATATGACCCAGCAATCCCACTACTGGGCATATACCCTGAGAAAACCAGAATTCAAAAAGAGTCAAGTACCACAATGTTCATTGCAGCTCTTATTTACAATAGCCAGGACATGGAAGCAACCTAAGTGTCCATCGACAGACGAATGGATAAAGAAGATGTGGCAGGCTTCCCTGGTGGCGCAGTTGTTGGGAGTCCGCCTGCCGGTGCAGGGGGACACGGGTTCGTGCCCCGGTCCAGGAAGATCCCACATGCCACGGAGCGGCTGGGCCTGTGAGCCATGGCCGCTGAGCCTGCGCGTCCGGAGCCTGTGCTCCGCAACCGGAGAGGCCACAACAGCGAGAGGCCCGCATACCGCAAGGAAAAAAAAAAAAAAAAAGATGTGGCACATATATACAATGGAATATTACTCAGCCATAAAAAAAGAAATGAAATTGAGTTATTTGTGTTGAGGTGGATGGACCTAGAGTCTGTCATACAGAGCGAAGTAAGTCAGAAAGAGAAAAACAAATACCGTATGCTAACACATATATATGGAATCTAAGGAAAAAAAAAGGTCATGAAGGACGTAGGGGTAAGACGGGAATAAAGACACAGACCTACTAGAGAATGGACTGGAGGATATGGGGAGGGGGAAGGGTAAGCTGGGACGAAGCGAGAGAGTGGCATGGACATATATACACTAGCAAACGTAAAATAGATAGCTAGTGGGAAGCAGCCGCATAGCACAGGGAGATCAGCTCGGTGCTTTGTGACCACCTAGAGGGGTGGGATAGGGAGGGTGGGAGGGAGGGAGACGCAAGAGGGAAGAGATTTGGGAACATATGTATATGTATAACTGATTCACTTTGTTATAAAGCAGAAACTAACACACCATTGTAAAGCAATTATACTCCAATAAAGATGTTAAAAAAAAAAAAGCAAACGCAGGACTTCTGAGGGACACACACAGCCATGCAGCTGTGGTTGCAGTGGGGTCAGGGGAGTAATTTAAGCAGAGCCGAGGCACTTCTGGGGTGCGGAGTGGCTGAGGGCAGGGTGCACTGCCTGACCGCGGACGATCACCCCACTCCCTGCAGACCCTCATAGCTGATGGAGGCTGCCTTCTCCAAGTGGGTTCAAAGGTGTACCTCTAACCCAAGAATTTGTTTGGTGGGACGAGAGTTAACAGGCGACTGACTCTATTTCACCATCCTGTCCCCAGCACATAATATATTTAGCGCCTTCCTTGAGGATTTGCTTCTAGGGAGTACTTTTTTTTTGCTACTTCCCTTGAACTTTGGAGCTGACCCAGATTAGGGGCTGGCCTTCAGTCATTACCTGTAGATATTACCAGGCCAAGTAGCGAGTACCTCTAAGGGAATGCACGTTCATAGGCCAAAATAACCAGATATCTGAAGAAGATAGATACCTTAAAAGAAAAACGACAAACTGGAAACCGTGTACCAATTTTAGTAGCAACACTAACAAACCAAGGGATTTAAACAAATATGAAAGGACTTCCTTTTCTGGTTAGGGTGTTAAAAGTTGTAAGAGATAGCTGTTCTCACTCTACCAGTTGATTCTGATGTAACCATCCATTGAAAATGGCTACTCTGGGGACTTCCCTGGTGGCACAGTGGTTAAGAATCCGCCTGCCAATGCAGGGGACACAGGTTCGATCCCTGGTCCAGGAAGATCTCACACGCCGTGTAGCAACTAAGCCCGTGTGCCACAACTACTGAGCCTGCACTCTAGAGCCCGTGAGCCACAAATAATGAAGTGCCCGCACTCTAGGGCCCGTATGCTGCAACTACTGAAGCCCAGGCGCCTAGAACCTGTGCTCTGCAACAAGAGAAGCCACCACAGTGAGAAGCCCGCACACCGCAACGAAGAGTAGCCCCCCACTTGCCGCAACTAGAGAGAAAGCCCGCGCACATCAGCAAAGACCCAACGCAGCGGGGGTGGCGGGGGGAAGAAAAGAAAACAGCTACTCTGTTCCAATAACCTGTAGAGCAGTAAGTGCCTGGGTTAGGCTGATTTTCGACAAGAAGAGTGATCTATAGTGATGTTGTTTACCTTGATTTTGACAAGAATCAAAGCTTATTGTGATAAGCTTAAAATGTAAGCTTGTGCTTACATTTTATTCAGTGCCATGTGATTTTATCTTGAAACTGCTTAATTAGGGGTTAGTTGGGGGAGATGTAAAGGTGAATACACCACTGACAGAATGATTTCTTACTTTGTGGTTCATTGGAAGACCAAAGATTGTTCAAACAAATACTTGTGAAATGTTCCCTAATCCCTTGTCACGGAGGTGTGAGCCCCAATTAAAATCAGTGTGCCATGATTGTGGTACTGCAAGCAGCTGTATAAGAAGAGCCACAGCCACATTTTATTTACTTAGCACTACTTCACTTGCTGTTTTGTTTTGTTTTGTTTTTCTTTCTTAACAAATTGTATCTGCCTATTCTACCTTTGCTGTATTACAACATTCCACGTGGGAAGGTCCCATGGCCTTGATGTAGTGAATTCCCTACAGAGGCTTCATGGAGACCCAAGTGTGAATCAGAAACAAGGGTGGCCAGCAATGGAGCCTAGAAGACAACAGGGTGAGCTAGGTAGACATGGGCAGTGCCTTTCTATGCACTGTCCTGGGGAGACATTCTCTAAAACCTACTGAATGAAGTGCACCAAACTAAGTCCTAGCTCTTTCTGGATAGCAGTGTTCAGGATGGGTAGCCGACAGTGCTTTAGGGCCAGCTGTAGCCTGTGTACTCGTTAGTACACCTTAGGTTCTGGGAGTCTCAATAAATACCCCCCAAAATGTCTGACACTTCAAACCATGAGATTAAGTCAGGTTAAGAAAAACCTGATTGTATTTTAACATTTAAACCCTCTTTCTTTGCTCTAATTCCATATACCTCAAGCCACCTTCTGACAAATAGACATCCCATATAGCTTGTTTAAAGGAAAAAGTATACTGGTCAGACAGCTAAGAATAAAAAAAGTCCACACAATCGTCATATTTCTCAATAAAAATTAATCATGAAGGATATTAGTGCATAATATTTAGTCCCTTGTGGTTAGCATGAATCAGGATCTCTGAGAGAAAGCTCATAGACAGTAACAACTGAGGGCCAGACTTAGACCAGGGTGAATTCGTTAAGGTAAATGCCATTAAGGTAGTAGCCATCCTTCTAGCCCTTCTTAGCTGTGTACCTTCCTTCCCACATCTCCAGTGCATATGGCGAGTATGCTAATCCCCACTGATGGAGAACTTAAAACCAAAAAAGCAGGATGAGGACACTTGCTCTTACAGTGTGGTCTCCTACCCCAGCACTCTATCAAAACTCCACCCTCAAAAGTCAATAGCAGCCTCCTGGTGGCCCAGTGCGATGTCTTCTCAGTTTTCCTCCTACACTCTCTTTGCTACTCACAACTATTGACCATCATCTCCGTTCCCCGGGGAATGCTATCTGAGGTAGTCCAGACCGGAGAGAGACAGAGGGTGAATCTGAGCCAAAGTCTAAGAAACTAAGCACAAAAACCAAATATTTATTAACCATCTACTAATTATGGGTGCTAGGCATTTTCTTTTAGGTACCTGAGATATATTAGTGAATAAGACAGACAAAACGCCCTGCCCACATGAATGAATATAAATGTCTCCAGGAACATTAATAAAGTAAAGGATCGTACTCTCCTCTATGTTCCTGTAGGTTTTATTCTCACTTTTATTATAGTACTTCCAACATATTATTGCAATTATTTGTTTACGTGTCTGTCTCTGCTTCCTGAACTGTGAGTGCTGGGATGGCAGGGATGTCACATCTTATTATTCACACGGCAGGCATTCAACAAATGGCAGTAGAATGAATACCCGAATGAACAAATGAAGCTGGACTGCTAAATAGGCTGTTGAGCTCTAATGTATTAGAGAGATTGTGCTTATCTTGGTCTTAGAGGAAAATAGGTTTTATGTTAGAAAGAGAAAACCCCACAAAACAAGAATACTGCACTAAAGGAATACTAAACAGGTATTAGCACTTCTCTCTGTCCCCTCCCACTGACACCCTAGGCAAGGCCACCATCATTTCTCCCTCGATTAACAAAACCATGTCCCAAATGGTCTCTACACCGCTTCCAACTGGTCCTCTCTCCTTTAGTCTGTTCTCCATAATGGAGCCAGGGAGCGTTCTAAATTATAACGATGACCATGTCACTCCCCTCTGGAAAATTTTGCCATGGTTTTTTTTTTTTTTTTTTTTTTTTTTGCGGTATGCGGGCCTCTCACTGTTGTGGCCTCTCCCGCTGCGGAGCACAGGCTCCGGACGCGCAGGCTCAGCGGCCATGGCTCAGGCTCAGCGGCCATGGCTCACGGGCCCAGCCGCTCCGCGGCATGCGGGATCCTCCCAGACCGGGCGCGAACCCGTGTCCCCTGCATCGGCAGGCGGACTCCCAACCACTGCGCCACCAGGGAAGCCCTTGCCATGGTTTTGTATTTTAGTCAGTTTTTGCCATATAACAATCCCAAATCTCAGTGGCTTACCAAAAGAAATATTATTTTCATGCTCTTGGGTCTGTGGGTTAGTGGCAGTTCAGCTCACCAAGGCTGGGTTCAGCTGGGTAGGACCTCAGGCTTCTGGCTGGGTTTAGTTCTAGCTCATGAAGTGTCTGTCATCCTAGGGCTCAGGCTGAAGGGGCAGCACCTACCCAAAGCATATCCTTTCCATAGCTGATGGCAGGGGCACATGAGGGGGCGTCAAACCAAGTGAGCTCCTTCAAGCTTCCTCTGGCCTTCTCTGTTAACTTTCCTTTGGCCAAAGCAAGTCACACTGCTAAACCCAAAGGCAGGGACGTACACTCTGCCCGTTGTGAGGGCATGATCACTCCTGTAACATGAAGGGAGTGAAGAATTGGGAATAACAATCAATCCTACTTTTCCTTGACCTTAGGGTCAAGTCCAAAACCCCTCACAATCTTATTTTTTCTTATTTTCCACCTCCTTGTCTTGCAACCTCTCCACCTCCTTCACTGCATTCTTCTCACTCTATTCTCCTGATCACCTTTCAGGTCCAGTTATGGGACATACTGTTTCTCACTTTCAAGGCTTCATCCATGCTACTGCCTTGTGCTGCCGCACTCTTCCTTCTCCCTTCCCCGCCTCTGTCTCCCCGCCCCCCACACTTACTACAGGGTATCTGCCTCTCCCAGCCATCAACGTAAATGTCACCACCTCCTGTAGGACTGAATTAGTTACTCTCTCTCTGCATTGCCAAAGCTCCAACACTTGATTTTATCAGAGCCTTTAGCGCAAGGCGTTGTTTTTTCTTACTTAACTGACTGTCTTCCCTGATAGGCTATGTGTGACCTTCATGAGGTTGCAAACTGTGATGTATTTCACCATCCTCTCCCCAGCACCTAACATGGGTGGTGCCTTGCATATAGGGAGTGCTCATTTTGTTTTTATTTAACGAATGCATACATGAGTGAGGGAAAACAACCAAGAACACAATTTGGTTTGAGGATCTGCTCAAAGTAATTTATTTTGAAAAGTCTAGTTTACAGACATGTCCAGAAAACTCATGGCAATGAAATATGTGCATATCCTTTGCCTTTTTCAAAGTCCTCTCTGCTGTTTATTTTCATTACACAAATCTCCCCTTTGTTAGACTTTCGTCATCCACACACTACACTGCAGGCAAGACAGCCTACAGGTGACCCTAGTAGTTTGAAGAGAGACTTTACCCTGTGGCTATAAGAAAAAAGACAGAACTGGGCCGATAATGTTTGCAACAACTCAAAGGATGCAGCTGCAATAATGATCAGCTCTGGTGGCTGATTGGATGCCAAGGGGCGAAGGCATCTCCCCCAGGAGGGAGTGGTAGGATCTGCCTTTGTAAGATACACTGCTCCAAGTTATTGTTTATAGCCAGGAGACTAATTTTAATCGATGCATTTCTGAGTGAAGAGACCCAGATGTTACATGCTAATTTTCCTTTTTAGAGTGTGTCAATTTATGCAGTCTGGCTTGAGGGTTGGGAGAGTCTATCAGTCACCCCTGACTAGCTGCTCTGCATGAAAATATGAGCGGTAATGTTTTGTCTCTGGAATCTGAGGAAGAAAATTTCGTTAAAGACAGGCGCCATTCCTAGTCGCCAATAAGAGCAGACAAGAAGGTCGATTAAGGATTTGAAAGTGACTGGCTGGTGCGTGGTGTGGTGTGGGAGGGTAGCAGGGTGCATAGAGGGGATGGGAAAAGTCATGGAAGAGACCCAAATCTTCCAGGGTCCCAGCATATGGATTTGTTTACTTCGAGAGGTAATTGCCAGCTGAGACCCATGTTCTTGCAGCTCATTTCAAATTCTGATGATAGAGAAATTATTCCTTTTTCTGATGATGAGAAATCTGATCCAAGTTGCATAGGCTTAGAAATGTCTCTGCTAGTAATTTGCTAGATTAAAGGATATAGGATTTCACAATTAGAGTCTCATTTAAGAAAAACCATCTTGCTTATTTAGAGAATTAGTCTTTTATTAGTCAAAATGGATTTGCTTCTGAGGCCTAAACTACTTGGACTCATTTCAGGCAAAAGTTTTTGAAGAGCTGAGTTCTTAAATTGAAAGAGAAACATAAGCCAACACAATAACATATTTAATGAACTGCATGAATGCCTTGGAAAATTCCCATCCTGGCCAAACAGCAGAACAGAAATCACAACCGAAGGTGCCAGATAGCTCCCGTTTCCCCCAAAGGCCCAAATCATCCTAGGTCACGGTATTGACTCTTGCATTTATTGATTTTTTTATTTTCTGCATTTCTTACATAAAACCTGATCCTTTAAAGACCTGGCCTGATTGTTCTAGGCATGATTGGCAACACTGAATTGTTTATTTCTCAAATGAGATCAGTAATCCCTTTGGGCAGAGCGTGTGTGTTCGTGTTTGTGTTGGGGGGTGGTGGGAGATGGTTACGAAGAGACTTTGAAAACTTCACTTTATACGCAGGAGCAGGGATGTGGAGAACTCTAGACTGTATGATTAGCCTCTTCCTAAATGTGTAATACCTCCCATCCTTTGTGTTGTGACCCTTCATCTCCCAATTATTTCAAAAGTTACCGCGAAACTCTCGGCATAGCTACCTAACAATGGCCTTGGGGAACTCTGCCCGCTTACTCACCCACAGGACAGTGAACGCTCAAAGTGGAGGTGGAAATTGTTCTGGTGGCCAGAGAGAGGAGCCCAGCAGGACAGGGCCTGGGTGAGGAGTGGCGGTGAGGGAGAGTGGGCTGAGGGCTGGAGGGAGGGGGCAGTTCTGGGAGGATCATGATCTGTAGGGGGAAGAGATGACTTCTCAACACACACAGTACCTAAGTTCCGGGGAGAAGCCCTGGAAGGAGAATGTCCATGGATGGATGATCTGCTGCCCATGCTGCTCTGACTCAGCCCCCTAAATATGACCTAGTCCTTGGGGTTCTCTCCCCAGCACTGTTCGAGCTCTTGTAAATGAATCTAAGCCAGTGTGGCTGCTCAGACATTGCCAGGTTTTTGGATCAATATAGGAAAAGATTTAATGATCAGAGACAGATGAGAGTCCTGGGTCTCCTCCCCTACAGCCAGCGGGATATTATACTGTAAAAGCACATCACAGACCAAATTCAGCCAAACACACAAGTAACTTAGAGCCAACAGTCCCCAAGCTGGCAACCTGTTCCTATGAGTCAGTTCCTTAGTCATTCCGACAAGCACCTGGCCTCAAAGGTTTAATCCACGTGGATTCAGCACATTCTGAAGACAGGTGAGCAGGTCTTTTAGTCAGATGAGGCCACACTGTCCTTTCTGAAGGACGCAGGACACCAGTTCAAACAGAATGCTGTGCCAACACGTTAGGCTGCTGGGTACGCTGGATTCTTACTTTCTCACTATGCAAGAGCTGTGAGCCTCATGCACTCTTTCTAGCCCAACACATATCTCGAACACCACTCACTTCACCAATGAGAAATCTTTCTAACACCCTTAAGTTAATATAAAAGCCCCAGTGCAGATTCACATGGCCATGTTTGCATAGCTACCCCGGAGGGTGGATTATTGATTAGAGCCCTTCAGTGTTCACTGACTGTCCCTGGGGTGCGGATTAAAGTACATTTTCACTCACAGGTTTAGCAATTCCCGTGTTCCTCCCCCCACCCCCCACTAATCCCCATAAGTGATATTATAAACTACATTCATTGAAAGAAGATAACTCAGTTAAACCCCTGCCACTCAGAGGAAAGCAGTGCGCAGGTTATTAAGCCATTGTTTCTCAACTCCGAACTCTTCTTTGTGATGCTAGGGCGGGGACTCTGCAAACATCTCTGCTTTGCCAGCTGTCCCTGTTAGGCTCTGTCTGTAGGGGCACTGGAGAGAGACTGCAAAGCTGGGAGACTGATAAGGGAACTGCTCCTTCTGAGTCCAGCATCAGCCGGCGACTATACTTCACTTTATCAGTAGCCGTGGCTTCCAGCACCAACTGGTTCCACTTTCTAGGTTGTTTATAGCACTCCTGGAGCCTCTCGTCATGCTCTCCTCAGTTCCACGAGGCTGTCTTCTCACACATCTGAGGCACCAGCACCAGCCAAGCAGCTGCCCACTCAGGGTCCCAGCTCCATGGGGCCCTTCCTCTGAGCTTCGAGGCTCCAGCATCTCTGACTTCTTTCCTTTGTTTCCTCAGCCCCAGGGCTGGTACCTACTTCTTGCGGTTATTGTCTTTGTGTTACCTCAGTGTTCCCCTTTGGCTTTTCCAACCCTCCAACACCTGCTTTATTAAACCCCTATATTAAATTTTCCCTGTTAAAATAAGTGGCCTGGGTTCTATTTTCAGACTGGATGCTGAACAGTACAGTCAGGGTCTAAAAATAAGAAAAGAAGCAGAAGAAATATTCTAAGAGCTTTACAAAGAAAATTTCAAACCAAAAGGTTGGTTTACAAGGAAAGGACTAGAAGAATATGATTATCTTTGGATAGTTCAAGATCTAAAATGTCAATATCGTAGGCCTGCATGGATAATTAGAAGATTTTCCAACATCTAGTTATCACAGTGATCTGACAGCAGATATTGGGGAAGCAGGCACTAAGTGCCGAGGAGTTATAGACAGTGTGCTAGCTAGTCTCCAAAGATGGCCCCAGTAATTCCTTCTCTCTCTCTCCGCACATGCCACTCTTTACATCAAGGGTAGAACTTATTTCCCCTCCCTGTGAATCTGGGCTGGCCTTTCAACTGGCTTTATGCTGACATTCTGGGAATTCTGAGCCCAGTCATTAAGAGGACTGGCAGCTTGTGCTTCTTCTGGGGTTGCTCATTCTTTTTTTTTTTTTTAATACATTTATTGATTTATTATTTTTATTTTTGGCTGCGTTGGGTCTCATTGCTGCGTGCGGACTTTCTCTAGTTCCGGCAAGTGGGGGCTACTCTCCGTTGCGGTGCGCAGGCTTCTCGTTGCGGTGCTTCTCTTGTTGCGGAGCACAGGCTCTAGGCGCACAGACTTCAGTAGTTGTGGCACGTGGGCTCTAGAGCGCAGGCTCAGTAGTGGTGGCGCACGGGCCCAGCCGCTCCGCGGCATGTGGGATATTCCCAGACTGGGGCACGAACCCGTGTCCCCTGCACTGGCAGGCAGATTCTTAACCACTGCACCACCAGGGAAGCCTGATTGCTCATTCTTGAGACACTCCCTCTCATAACCCAGTCACCATGCTATGAGAAGCCCAAGCCACGTGGGGAGGCCATGTAAAGGAGAACTGAGGTATGCTGGTCAACAGCCCCAAATGAGATCCCACTGGACAGCCGGCATTTACTGCCAGCCACATGAATGAGCCATCTCAACTGTTTCAGACCACTTGGGCCCCCAAATGACTGCAGTCCCAGATGACACTATGCGGAGCAGGAGAACCACCCAGCTGAGCTCAGACAACCAAGGGGCTGGTGAAAGAGAAGGAAATGGTTATTTAAGCCCCTAGGTTTTGGAGCGTATTGTTCGCAGTAGGAGAGAACCAGAACAGAGAGGAAACCCAGTTCCCAGATACTAGGAGGCTAAGATCACTGATAGGAAATGTGCTGACACGGTTACTAAGGTTGGTCAAACCCATCCTAGCAGGAGTATTTGTACCTCTACCAAATGATTCCTTTTAAGCTAGTATCAGCTGCTACCAGATTGTAGGGAAGGGTCTAAGTCCTCTGATAGGCTGTTTGGGAGATGGAAGATGAAGCATGTGGACACTGAGTGAAAGGAGATAACAAAGAAAATTGCCTGCATAGAAATGGATAGGAATTCCCGGAGTGAGTGAAGACAGGAAAGAGGAGAAGGGGAAGTAGAGAGTGAGAGAGCAAGTGAGCAAGTAAGCAAGGACTAGGGTGAGAGTGAGGCTGAGAATGAGGGGCAGGGTGAACAGGTAATGACGCAGCAGGCTGGATGCTTGAGAAATTCCTGGTGGTGGAAGTGGGGACGACTTTTAGAACAAGGTCATCCAGTACTTGGTATTTGCTGTAAACGTAGGCCTTTGGGGAATGTTTTCTTTTGAAATTGATGTGGCAATGAGACCAAAGACTCAGAAATTTTTGAAATAGAAACATTTCACATTTACTAAAACATATGCATGTGAGAAGAAAGGAGAGCAGCTCCAAGCCAGGGCCAAAGATCAATTTGCCTCAGTTCTTTTTTTTTTTTTTTATAATTAATCTTTACTGGAGTATAGTTGCTTTACAATGTTGTGTTAGTTTCTACGGTACAGCAAAGTGAATCAGCTATACGTATACATATATTCCCTCTTTTTTGGATTTCCTTCCCATTTAGGTCACACCGAGCACTGAGTAGAGTTCCCTGAGCTATACAGTAGGTTCTCATTAGTTATCTATTTTATACATAGAATCAATAGTGTATATATGTCCATCCCCGTCTCCCAATTCAGCCCACTCCCCACCTTTCCTGCCTTGGTATCTATAAGTTTGTTCTCTATGTCTGTGTCTCTATTCGTCTCTTGAAAATAAGATCATCTATACCATTTTTCTAGATTCCGCATATATGCGTTAATATACAATATTTGTTTTTCTCTTTCTGACTTACTTCACTGTGTGTGACAGTCTCTAGGTCCATCCACTTCTCTACAAATGACCCAATTTTGTTCCTTTTTATGGCTAATATTCCATTGTATTTATGTACCACATCTTCTTTATCCATTCCTCTGTTGATGGACATTTAGCTTGCTTCCATGACCTGGCTACTGTAAACAGTGCTGCGATGAACATTGGTGTGCATGTGTCTTTTTGAATTATGGTTTTCTCTGGGCATATGCCCAGTAGTGGGATTGCTGGGTCGTATGGTAGTTCTATTTTTAGTTTTTTAAGGAAACTCCATACTGTTCTCCACAGTGGTGCCTCACTTCTTAACAGTTTTACCATTTCTCTTATTCATGAGTACAATTCAAGATGCCCACCCCACCCCTCCCAACCCTTTCCAGAAATTGTGTTGGGATCCACAGGGAATGGAGACTCTAGTATTCATAGACAAATATATATGACTTTGAAAAGCAATTCAAGTGTACATTTTGAAAACAAAGAGAGTCACAGCAAATAGAATGATTGTTCACCTGGTAAAATATTCAGGTGACTATTGAAATAGAAAGAATTACAGTATTCACTCAGAAGAACAGAGGCATTAAATGTTGAGGGAACAGGACTTCCCTGGTGGTCCAGTGGTTAAGAATCCACCTTCCAATGCAGGGAATGCTGGTTCGATCCCTGGTCGGGGAACTAAGATCCTACATGTCGCAGGACAACTAAGCCCACACCCTCCGGAGCCTGCGCACCACAACTAGAGAGCCTGTGTGCCACAACTAGAGAGCCCACGTGCCACAACTAGAGAGAACAGAGAATCTCGTATGTCACAGTGAAGAGCCCACACGCCGTAACTAAGACCCAACGCAGTCACATACATACATAAATAAATAAATATTTTTTTAAAATGTTGAGGGAACAAAACGTTAAGGATCTATTTTGTTACTTGGGTTTTTAACTTTTGGGACACATGACATGGAGTACTTTTTTTTTTTTTTTTTTGCGGTACGCGGGCCTCTCACCGTTGTGGCCTCTCCTGCTGCAGAGCATAGGCTCCGGACGCGCAGGCCCAGCGGCCATGGCTCACGGGCCCAGCCGCTCCGCGGCACGTGGGATCCTCCCAGACCGGGGCACGAATCCGTGTCCCCTGCATCGGCAGGCGGACTCTCAACCACTGCGCCACCAGGGAAGCCCGACATAGAGTTCTTTTGCTTTTGCATAGCTGATTTCCCTCAACTGAATGAAGGATAAGGGGTTGTATTTCCCGCTTGGACCGAGAGGAGAAAACAGAATAGGAAGAAATGTGTGAGTGAGACTCAGGAAGAGCTGGAAATCTTACCAAGAAGTGGTCAGGAAATCATGAGCTCCAAGGAATTTGCAGACATTTGGGGACAGCACTGAATCTGTCACAAGGTTTGGGGAGACCTTAGCTCCTTCAAAGCCAAATAACGGACCCAGGTGACAATTATAAGAGAGTTTCAAGAGAGAATTAGACCCACGTGTGCTAAGGGCATTCATTCTATGTAATGAATTATCTTTCCTGTGCATCTAGAATGATACTTATCAACCCTCCTTGGGAGAAATGAGAACAGAGTCACTTGCATCATCTTCTGTGTTCTGGGGTTCAGATATGGAAACCCAGTTGATTTATCAGGCTTTTTATAGCCAAATAAGGTGCCTTCTGATAGAGTCCGAAGAGTTTTAGAGTCTTTATTTATTGATTGATTTTTATAAATTTATTTTATTTATTTATTTTTGGCTGCTTTGGGTCTTTGTTGCTGCACGCAGGCTTTCTCTAGTTGTGGCGAGCGGGGGCTACTCTTCGTTGCAGTGCTCGGGCTTCTCACTGCGGTGGCTTCTCTCGTTGTGGAGCACAGGCTCTAGGCGCACAGGCTTCAGCAGTTGTGGCACACGGGCTTCAGTAGTTGTGGCTCACAGGCTCTAGAGTGCAGACTCAGTAGTTGTGGTGCACGGGCTTAGTTGCTCTGCGGCGTGTGGGATCTTCCCGGGCCAGGGCTCGCACCCATATCCCCTGCATTGGCAGGCGGATTCTTAACCACTGCACCACCAGAGAAGTCCCTATAGTCTTTAGAGAAAAATTTTGGCGATGCGCTCCAGGCCCTGGCTGGTGAGAGGGTCCCTATTATAGCCATCAGGAACCTCTGGTCTCTAAGCTGGAAGGTACTTTTAGAGTCATGGAATTCAGTCCCTTATTCTCCTGATTGTAAAAGTGAAGCTCATGGAGGTGAAGTGACTTGGCCAAAGTCAAGAGTTGGTTAGGCAGCAAAGCTGGAAAGGGAATCCTGCTTTTTAACTCTAAGTCTAGGGCTTTTCTGAGAAATAATTCCATGTACTTGTGGTAGATTGTATTACTGTTCCCCCAAACACTCCCTTTTTTCTCTCCCTTCAGTATCCGTCCCCTGTGGTTCGTGATCCCTCTTTTCCTTTTGCCTCAACAGCCTGAATGAATATGACGTGGAGCAGAGCTGTGCTCGACATATAGTGTGAGTAGACATACCCTTTGCTTGTTGTCAGCCACTGAAGTTTTGGAGTTGTTTGTTACCACAGGCTAACTTAGCTGATCCTGACTATTGCAGCTTTCTTCTGCCTTGTAAGCGGGCTGTCTTGCAAGTGAGGGAATGTCTTATCCATTGGTCTGCTTGGAAACTACATTTCCATTGTAAGCTATTAATCTGGAATGCTGCTACAAATTCACTTCCTAAGAGTCTGGGTTAGATCTGAATGGATCTAATCAACCTGGTTAACTGAAACATCAGAGCCGGGAGTTTAGATAAGAGACAGTGACCTTGAGGCCTTCCCTGACCATCCCTTCCTCCACTAGAGAGAAAGCAAGGGAGAGAGGAAGGAGGGTGAGGAGAAGGGGACCAGGCCAAGCAAGGGATTTGGGGGATTTCAGATAGGCAAAATTTCCTGACCTCATACTTTTGCGGAGGGCCAATCTTGAGAGTTAGCTCTGTACCTGAGCCTTAGAAGGTTCTTCCTTACCTGGTACCATTCCATGTACCCTACCCTCTCAGAGGAGGCCATTCCTTATCCCTAACTGGGGGCAGAAGGAAATTTTAAGATGGTGGCTATTGGACTGTATCCTAAATGTTAAATTTCGATATCCATCTTAGCAGTGCCAAACAGTCTTTATCCTATATTGCTCATTTTTTTCATAATCAAATTTAAAGTTATCAAAGAGGTGGACTTAGGGTATTCACTGGTTATTATTTATTGCAGTATATCATTAATGTCACCCACTGTGTGTCATTAAAGTGAATCAGCTTAAGGGGAGGTAATGGCAGCCCCAGAATTGGATTATGTCATTAAAGAGTCACCCTTTGGCTGAAAATATTGTATACCTGCCCTGTGATTCACACATCATCCAGAGGCAAATCCCAAACACCAGACTTAGGTGAAACACTATTTCTGAGCTTTTAGAATTTTGGCATTCCCCTCGTCAGAGGCTGAGTTACCTAAAGGTGTTGCCAATAAACAGTCCTCATATTTTAACCCAAATTTTATGAAGTCATGAGTAACCTTTAAAAGGAGCCCGGGGGCTTCCCTGGTGGTGCAGTGGTTGAGAGTCCGCCTGCCGATGCAGGGGACGCGGGTTCGTGCCCCGGTCCGGGAAGATCCCACATGCCGCGGAGCGGCTGGGCCCGTGAGCCATGGCCTCTGAGCCTGCGCGTCCGGAGCCTGTGCTCCGCAACGGGAGAGGCCACAGCAGTGAGAGGCCCGCGTACGACAAAAAAAAAAAAAAAAGGAGCCCGGAAGGAAATCTACATGTATAAAAAGCCTCCTTAAAATGAATTTTGTATTTAGTACTTCGTGGACAAGAAAGGCACAAGGTAATTAAAACAGATAGGAGCAAGCTTTGTGTTTCAAATACTGTTACCTCATGACTCCGGCAGTTGAGACAAAAGATATTTCATGTCAGCATTCAGCGGGCAGCCATAAAATCTCTCTGAAGTAACTGTGTGAGAAACAAGATGCTTTGGTTATGAATTGTCAAAAGTTCACAAAGACTCCATTATGTGGGAATGTTAAGTATAACCCAAGTGGCAACTCCACCCTAACATATGCCATGTCTGATCTTGCCCGGCCAAGAGCAGCCCAGCCACCAGGACTGCTCTTTTCACAAATATTTGGACTAGATACTGTCTATTTAGGCTCCTTATGAACACAGCGTGTCACTGTCCAGATGGAGTAGTCCTCACTGCCCGATGGGTGCCACCACAACCTACCACCACAGCACTGGGGAAAGGCACCAGACCCTGGGGTCCAATG
>NW_006791393.1:11063-32904 GCF_000442215.2 Lipotes vexillifer | reverse complement strand
GCATTCCTTCTTCATCCACGTGCTTCCTACTGCCTCCGTGAGCTGCATTTTTCAATGTTTGGTTCAAAGGACTGCAAAGTTTACATGGGTAAGAGGCAGTGTGGTAGTTAAGAGCATGGATTCTGGGACCAGGCTGCCCTGCTTCAAATCCTGGCTCTGCCATTAGCTGTGTGACCTAAAGCAAGTTCCTTAACCTCTCTGTGTCCCATTCCCTTGTGTATAAAATGGGTATCATGATAACAGTATCTACTCACAGGGTTGTTATGAGGATTAAATGTGTTTGGGCATATAAAGGACATAGAGAATGCTGTTCCTGGCTCATAGTAAATGCTACCTAAGTGTCAGCTGTCACTGGGTAGCTGTCATTGCCTCTGGTTACAGTTGCTGTGATTTGCAATTGCATCTGTCAGGAGAGGGTCTATCTGCTTTATCAGGACATTAGTTGCCAAGACACCTAGAAAGCCTATCACAGGAATAATCTGAGGGATGCCTGAGGATACCAGTATCTTAGGAGACAGTTTTACAAAACTTTGTCACTGGGTAGAGCTTGGCAGCCCCTGCATAGTAAAGCCTCCCTTCACCTGAGTGGAGCCAGGGCAGGAGTTCCTGACATCAATGCAAAGACGGACAGTGAACTGGTGGCGGCAGCTAAGCTCCCGGAAGGGCGTGATGACGGACTTCGCCATTATTTCTTACACGAAGGGAGTATTTCATGCACATGGCTTTAGGTTAAGAGGATTGTTCCAAAAACATTTGTCTATGCTAAAGACCTTCAGCCAAAGGTTTAGTACCATACAGGTCCTGAGCCATCTGAACAAGAGTGTTAGAAGCCCCATCCTTATTGGAAATGGGGATCTGGACTTGGTCTGCCTGCCCATGCCTGGTGTCTGGGATGCTGCTGAGTGGGGAGACCACGGGCCCTGGCATATTCCGTCAAGCTGCAGCCTCCTTGCCATGCTGTGGCAGATGCTGTTGGCTGGTTATCCTATAACCATTCCTCTTTTTCCTTTGCCTACCTCACACTGTAGAAGTGCAAACTCAAATACCACGTGTTCTCGTGGGTAGTCACGTGACACAGCTCTGGCCCAGGAGACACAAGGAGAACTCTTTGGAGAAATATTTTCCCCTGCTTTCTGCCTTTGGGGACAGTTATGTGAGGACATGATGCTTATAGCTGTGGTGACCATTTTGTGACCATTAGATAGCAAGTCCAAAGGCAAGAAAGCCAATATTCTGAGGAATGGTAGAGGGGAAGGATGGAAACCCCCTGAAATCTCTATGTCCTTGTTGAGCTGCTGAACGAATCCTGGGACTGCTTATCTCTGGACTCTTTATTTTTTATTTTAGACAACAGATGCTCTTAAGGTTTAAGCCACTGTTAGCTGTCTTTCTGTCACTTATAGCCAGAAGCATTTCCAAGTGATCCCTTAACTCTCACCCTGTATGTCTAGTTTGTGTACATGAACTGCTGTCTTTTCTCCTGATTGCACACCCTTTGGCCCCGAGTCAGGCCCTTGTGTGATCAGGTATTGGTAGCCCTACCAGCGCTTGCATTTCCCTCTCTCCAAGGTGCTGGAGTTGACTATCCTGAGCCACTGGCCAAGACCCAAGGATGCCCCACTTTCCGGCACTCAGATGGAGAATCTGGCCAGAGATTCTTGCCACGGTATCCCATTCACTGAATTGCACCCCTTGTGTGTTTTCCTTCCAGACCCAAGGCTTTCCTATTATTTGGAACATTGTGATTTGAACTAGAGGCCACCCAAGGCAAGGTCAGCTCCCTTGGTCTCAGGCTTGCCCAGTTCTGCCTTATGCATGTCCCCCTGACAGACCTTCGGTTGAGGTGACATCGCAGCACGGCTGACAGGTGGGCCCACGCTGGCTGGGAGTCGCACAGCCTGGAAGGTTAAAGCCCAGAAACAGCTCCTCTCAGTGCTGACAATTTGAGTTCTAAGTGCCTCCCTACTTCGATTTTCTCATGCTGCTGACGTCATTTTGACCTTGGCCAATAAACCTGATCTTAATCCCTGCATTGCATCTGTTCAGCATGGTATTTTGGAAAAGAGGCCTGGATTTTAAGATTGAGGAGGTTTTGGCTCTAGTCCTGTCTCTCCCACAAACCAACCAAAGTAGGCTGCTACTGTTCCCTTCTGGGCTTCTATTTTCTGTGTACAAAATGGAGTGGTGAACCTTTGCCTGACACTGCTATTTACGTATTTTAGGAAGTGAACTTTAAACTTGGAGATACAATAAAAATTATAGAGTACACCTTAAAGAAATTATTTAGACCACTGAGGGACATTTTCGTAAGTACTCATGGTGTCTTTCTAAATTTGAGGTTCGGGGAGTATAATGAAAATTTCATTGGAGCCCATCTTAATTTTTTAAAAAGCGCATTAATTCCCCCCCCGCCCCCCGCGGCTTTTCTAACACACCAGAAATGAATTACAGAAAGGACAGGTTAAAAAAAAGCACTAAACAGTAATTCTTCCCAGCTGTAAACCTTGCTTTTCATGTGAATTAGGTCTTTGATCCCTAAAAATCCATTTTGCTCTTGGACAAATTCCAGAGACACTGTCTTCTTGGGGAAGCACCAGTGCCAGGGACAGAATGGCTGTTTACGGATGAAGTTTCTCCTACGATTGTGCTGAACCAAGAAAGCAGCTTGAGGAATGGGGGTGCAGGAATGAGCTCTGTGTTCCCACTTTTTGGCATATGCAAGGTGCCTTATCCCTTTTTCAATGTACTCTGCTGCTCCTCTCCGCTGTCTTAAGAAACGCAGGCCCTTATGAGTATATTTGTAAGTCTGCAAGGCCGTGGCAGTCCGGCTGAATGAACTCTGCTGGAAATGGCAAGGCCTTTAGTGTATAGTCAAGTCTATCCTTATGTAAGCTCATCTGTCTTTTAACATCTGAGCATTTCTATGTGCCAGCTACTGTCCACGGATGTACTGAGAGGCAGAGTGGGTGCAGGGCACCAAAAGGAGAAAAAGCCCATTTGGGATAACTCATGCTGGGATGGGGACTGCTTTTTTAAAAAAACAGTTTTAAAAATTGTGGTCAAATATATATAACATAATATTTGTCATGTTAACCATTTGTAAGTGTACAATTCAGTGGCATTAATTATATTCACAATGCTCTGTACCCATCACCATTATCTATACTCCCAAATTTTTCATCATCCCCAATATAAACTCTGTACCCATTAAACAAGTGCTCCTCATTTCTTCCTCCCCTCAGCCCCTGGTAACCTCTGTTCTGCTTTCTATCTATGAATTTGCCTATTCTAGATATTTCATATAAGTGGAATCATATAGTATTCATCCTTTTGTGCCTGACTTCTTTCACTTAGCATAATGTTTTCAAGGTTCATCCATGCTATAGTATGTGTCAGAACTTCATTCCTTTTTATGGCTGAATAATGTTCCATTGTATGGACAGACCACATTTTGTTTATTCATTTATCTGTTGATAGACACTTGGGTTGTTCCTACCTTTTGGCTATTATGAATGGTGCTGCTGTGAACATTTGTGTACAGAGATCTGTTTGAGTCCCTGCTTTCAGTTCTTTTGGATATATACCTAGGAGTGGGACTGCTGAGTTATACGGCTTTTACATGTGGATATGGTGTCAGTAGTACCAACACAGTCAGTAAGTGTTTGCTAAGACAGGACACGTAGCCACATCCAGAGGGCTAAGGCAAGGATCAGAGCCAAGTGCAAGGAGAAGAAAGGGTCGGAAGACGGACCACGTGGCTCTGCTGTAAGGTGCTGAGATTCATTCAGGCCCACAGTGAAGTCAGAAGTAGGGGCCAGGCGCCAGGTGAACTGTCCCTTTGTAGAAAGACTGCAGGAGCTCCAGGGAGGGTGGAGCAGAGCAGACAGATGGGGAGACTGAGCTGCCAGAAAGGTGAAAGAAAGGCAGAGGGTAAAGGGTGGCCATGTAGTAAAGAGCCAGAGAATCCACAGGAACCAAGTGGCAGGGAGAGTAGCGGTCAGGGGCCAAACTACCCATCCAGGAAGCAATATAGGTCCTGGAAACCAACAAGCCTTGATCCTGTGGGCATTCCCCCCAAGCTAGAAAGCCTCTTATATCCCTCCTGCTGATACAGAGAGAAAACCCTGATGGCTCTTGGTTTGAGAGGGAGGGTATCTAGATAAGGGCCGATCTTGAGCCAAGCCTACTAGTGGGAAAGGATCTTGAATCACTTCCCTTTTGGAGACCCAAGTGAGCAGCTAAAGGCTCAGGGTGATCCATCACCCTGGACTATGACATGAGCAACTATTACAAAACAGTACAGTTTTATTATATGTTGCACCCAAGGGTAAATATGTACTGGGCAAAGTTTTCTGCTAGGAGGCCAAGAAACACACATATTAAATTCTAGGTGATGACTAATTCTCAACTACTTGGCTTAAAAATAACTGCAGAGGCCATTCCAGGCCACTACGATCAGTAATTCCATGAGGGCACAAACCAGGTGGCATCCTAATCCCCTGTCCTAAGGCCTGCTGGGAAGGGAGTTTACACGTCATCTCCAGGTTTATCCGTTGAGCAGGGTCAACAATAGAAAACGTCATCTAGTGAAGACAGCCAGGAGAACAGCTGCCTGGGACAAATCCCGAGTAGGTGAGAGCTCTCAGCCCAGAACTGTACAGCTATCCACGTTCAGGAGCACCAAACAAGGCTACACAAATCTTGGATGGTACAAAACCTGGTGGCTGGAAACCCCAGGTGGTTTTCGAAGCGGCCTTCTAGACCAAATTATTTCTGGGGTCAGAAGTTGCAAAGCCCAATCAGGCCTAATCTGAGAGTCATCATTGGGACTAATTTATACTATCAATCATAGCACCCAGCTATGATTAGGAAAGGTTCCTCTGCCGCATCTCTGCCACAGAGAATCGCACCAGTGCTTCCAGAAAGCATACAAACACCGCTTTGAATTTGCACAATGTGTAAACCCAAGCAGAGAACCTACATTATGAAAGAATTGAGTTCATGTTCCTTCCCTCAAGCATTGTAACATAGGCCTCAGAAGTAATAGGCTCAGCTGTTGTCATTCTGACACTTGGAGAAAAGTTCTGTGTTTCTGGCTTCTGATGTGTTTATTTATGCCAGCCCCTTTCTCTGGTGGGGTCTCACATGCTCCCCATTTGTGCAAATCGGAACTCCTCTAGGCTCAAGAGATGCCCTTGCTTCCTGCTCCCATGGTCCTCCCCCCTCCTCTGAAAACCTAAAGTCACTTTCCATGTTGTTTTAGTTGTGTACCTTAAACTCTCCTGTACTCTGGGAACTCCCTGGGGGTCCAGTGGTTAGGACTCGACACTTTCACCGCCGTGGGCCCAGGTTCCATCCCAGGTCAGGGAACTAAGATCCCACAAGCCACACAGTGCGGCCAAAACAAACAAACAGTCTCCTCTACTCTATGGTAAACTTCCTCAGGTCACATGCTTTTTTCTTCAGTTTTCCATTTCCCCAGTGTGTCCTGCAGTTAAGACACATGCAATGGATATTTATAGAAATATTTCATGAATAAACTCAGGAATACAGAAGGCACTTATATTTAGCACAACTTTTTGGAATCTCTACTCCATAAAGTTGTGTCAGTATATTTTGGGAAAATGTTCCTAAGTATCTGATTTCGATTCGCAGTGTTTCAAGATGTCTATTTTCCCCTGTCTTTTTCTTAGTAGAAAAAGCACCATCTGCTGCATAGTATTACTTAACTAATTAATTAAATGATTAATTCGGTCCTAAATGCCTCTGCAGCTCCTCCTTCGGGCTGGCCGACTCCTATTCTTTTTGTCCTCCATTTTCTACCCCGTGCCTTAATTTTCTCGGCAGTGAACTAGGTCTGTATGTCACCTCACCGGGTTGTTGCTGTGAGGGCCAAATAAAACAGTGCCAGGAAAAATGATACTGGACCAGGAACTTTTCAAACCAATGTGCAGAATGACACATTTGATCGAATGGGAGAGGTCAGCACCATAGGACAAGTTATCGGTCATAATGAGCTCTGGGGAGACTGTGCACTACGAGAGTCTAGGGAGGAGCAGTCGGGGAGCAGGACTAAGGACATTTTCTCCATTAACCATGGGACCGAGAACAGAGCTCTCCTGTGTACCCACTTAATCAAAACAGCACACCTCCCCTCCAAATCAGCCAAGAGCTAAACCACACAAACCAGTTATTTCAAAGTCACAGGAGTTGCCTTACAGAACAAGACAGCCTATTAAAAAATGAGTAATGGGGCTTCCCTGGTGGCGCAGCAGTTGAGAGCCCACCTGCCGATGCAGGGGACGCGGGTTCGTGCCCCGGTCCGGGAGGATCCCACGTGCCGCGGAGCGGCTGGGCCCGTGAGCCATGGCCGCTGAGCCTGCGCGTCCGGAGCCTGTGCTCCACAATGGGAGAGGCCACAACAGGGGGGGGCCCCCCCACACAAAAAAAAAAAAAAAAAAAAAAAAAAAAAAAGAAAGAGTAATGTGCATTTCTGCCTGGAAAGAGCAAATCAATACCCGTCAGTAGGCCCAGGGCCACCCATCAGCCTCCACAGAGCAGATAGCCCTTATCCAGAAGACGCGGATGCAAAGGACAGCTTTTCCTTCCCCTCCCTCTGGCTCACCAGTGAAAGCAGCTCACACCTCTCCCCTCAGAGGCTGTCTGAAGTAAAAGAAGTTTACCTTCCCCCAATAGTACATTATACACTTCAACTATGATGGATACTCTGGGGGCAAATATTTTATCCTAAACTCCATGTAGACTTTAGGCTCAGATTACTCAGAGAAGTACAATTGTTCATTTTGTAGATTCAGCTATAACTCCCTTACAGCTCAATTCAATTAAACAGATATTTATTTTTAGGCTAATACTTTTGAGTTTCTACTATGCATCAGACACTGTGCTAAGCATTTTCTATGAATTGTCACTTAATTCTCTCTTTGTATAAATAAGGGGATTGACGTCAGAGAGATTAAGTTGTATGCCCAAAGCCACACAGCTGGTAAGTAGGAGAGCTGGGTTTTGAACACCTGAGTCTCTGTGGCTCCAGAGTCCTTTCTTTTAATCATTAGGCTATACTTTCATTTGCTGTGTGGCAAGTACTGTATTAAGTACTTAGGACACAGGAATGAATCAGATTTGCTTCCTGCCCTCAAGTGCGAGACATTGGCGTATTATCTTGCATATTTTACCTAAATTTAATTTAGAGTTTACTGGCTATCATAACCCTGTGAAGAGCCACAGAGCTGAAGGTCTTGCCCAAAGTAGGGTTATTAAGTGACAGAATAGGGATTCAAACCCAGGCAATGTAATCTGACTTCACAGCCCACATGCCTAAGCACTGTGCCACATTTCTCCCTGCAAATATTTGTAAATAGATATTCACCCAAGGTGTGATAACTTCTTTAACTGAGGTAAGTAAATATATAGTATAACATAACCCCAGCTTGGACTGAGGAGTTAGGGACACCAGATTTGGAGCTTAAATGCTGCCACCAAGGGCAGGAAGGTGTACCAGTGTCCATCACACACCACTCCTCACTTCAGTGCTGCATTCAAAATGACTCGATAGCCCAGACATTGCAGAGCAGCCTCCCAATACCAGAGGTTCGGTTTGTCATTTTTTGGTTTTGTTTTGTTTTTTGCTTTTTATTGAGGTTTTCCTTACATATGGTAAAGTGCTGTAATCTTACATGTAGAGCTTGATGAATTTTCACATAGGTATACACCCACATAGACATCACCCAGAGTAAGATATAGATCATATCCATAGCCCCAGAAGGCGCCTTCCTGCCCTTTCCCAGTCAATACCCATACTACTCTCCTGAGATGATCAGTATTCTGACCTCTATCACCTTTATCGGTTAGTTTTGTCACTTCTTGCATTTTACGCAAACAGAATCATACAATATGTACGTGTTATTTTGTGTCCGGCTTTTGCTCAACAAAATGTCTCTAAGATTCCTCTGGGTGGTTGCGTGTAGCAGTAATCAGTTCTTTTCATGGCTGTGTCATTTCCATTGTATGAATACACCTCAATTTTACTCATCCATTTTAATGGTCATGGATATTTGAGTTGTTTCTAGGTTTTGAATATTATGAATAAAAGTACTATGAGTGCTCCTTTACAGGTCTTTTGGTGGACACATGCTCTCATTTCACTTGAGTATATACCAAGGAGTGGAGCTGTCAAATCAGAAGGGGTGTGTGTGTGTGTACCTTTTGGCTACACACACACACACACACACACACACACACACACACACAAACACAGATTCAGTAGGTATGGCCAAAGTGTTTTCCAAAGTGATTGTATCAGTTTATACTCTAACCTTCTTACTGACATTTGATATGGTTCAGTCTGACCATTTAAAAAAACTTTTTATCTTGAAATAATGATTGATTGAAAGAACTACAATCAAGATACAGAACTGTTCCATCACCACAAAGATTTCCCTCATGCTATTCCTTTATAGTTCTACCCACACCAGCCCTAACTTTTGGCAATCACTAATTTGCTCTCTCTATACTTTTGTCATATTGAGAATGTTACATAAATGGAATCATACAGTCTTGTGGCCTTTTGAGATTGCCTTTTTCACTCAGCATGGTGTCCTTGAGATTCATCCAAATTGTTGTGCGTATCAGTAGTTTGTTCCTTTTTATTGCTGAGTGGGATTCCATTGTATGGATGTAGCACGGTTTGTTTAATCATTCACTTATCATAGAACATCTTGGTTGATTCCAGTTTTGGACTATTACAAATAAAGTTGCTATGAAAAATCACGTACAGGTTTTTGTGTGGTAAGAAGTTTTCATTTCTCTATGATAGATGCCCAGGAGTAAGATTGTTGGGTCATAAGTTAAGCGTATGTTTAGCTTTTTAAGAAACTGTGAAACTATTTTGCAGGGTGGCTGTACCATTTTACATTCCCACCAGCAATGTAAGAGAGATCCAATCACTCTACATTCTTGAAAGAAGTTGTTGTTGTCACTTTTTTTTGTTGTTTTCTGTTTGTGCTGTCTGTGTTTTTTTTCCTGTCTTCCTATGAGTTACCTGAACATTGTTTAGAATTCCATTTTGAATGGAATTATTTATGTTTTTGTGATTAATCTGTATTTATTTGATTTATTGTTTCTGAGTGTATCTCTCCGAATAACTTTTTAAATGGTTGCTCTAATTACTATATTACGTGCATATAACTTATCACACTCTACTAGTTTCAGTGTTTTACCAGTCTGAGTGAAGTGTAGAAATCTCACTCCCCTTTATGTTCCTTTATCCTCTCCCATTGATAATATAATCGTGTTAAATATTTCCTATACATGCACTGAGAACTCCAGGCAGTATTATAATTTTTGCTTCAACTGTAAAACCTAATTTAGAAAACTCAAGAAGAAAAGGAAGGTGTATTGTATTTATCCATATTTTTATTCTTTCCATTATTCTTCCTTCCTCTCTGATGTTCCAAGATTTCCTTCTTTTATCATTTCCTTTCTGTTTATAGAATGTCCTTTAGCTATTATTTTAGCATAGGTCTGCTAGTGACAGATTCCCTTATTTTTCCTTCACCTGAGAATGTCTTTATTACCTTTTTTATTCTTTTTTTTTTTTTTTTTTGGTTGCATCGGGTCTTTGTTGTTGTGTGCAGGCTCTTCTCTGGTTGTGGCGAGCAGGGGCCGCTCTTCGTTGTGGTGCGTGGGCTTCTCATTGCGGTGGCTTCTCTTGTTGCAGGGCATGGGGCCCAGGTGTGCGGGCTTCAGTAGTTGTGGCACACGGGCTCAGCAGCTGTGGCTCATGGGCTCTAGAGCGCAGGCTCAGTAGCTGTGGTGCATGGGCTTAGGTGCTCTGCGGCATGTGGGATCTTCCCGGACCAGGGCTCGAACCCATGTCCCTTGCATTGGCAGGCTGATTCTTAACCACTGCGCCACCAGGGAAGCCCACCTTTTTTATTCTTGAAGGTTATTTTCACTGGATGTAGAATTCTGGCAGTTTCTTTTTTTTTCTCTAGCACTTGAGAAATTTTGTGCCACTCCCTTCCAACCTCCCTAGTTTCTTATGAGAAATCTGCTGTCGTTCGAATTGTTGTCCACTATAGGTAACGTGTCATTTCGCTCTCACTGCTTTCAAGATTTTTCCTTTGTCTTTTCAGGAGTTTGACTATGATACATCTTTTGTGTGAAATTCCTTAGGTTTATCCCATTTGGGGTTTGCTCAGCTTCTTGAATCTGCTTGTGTCTCTTGCCAAATTTGGAAAAGTTTTAGCCATTATTTCTTCAAATACTTTTAAAGCCTGACCCTCTTTCTCCTCTCATTTTGGGACTCTGATGACACAGATGTTAGATTATTTGTTATAGTCCCACAGGTCTCTGAGGCTCTGTTCATTTATTTTTTTCAGTCTACTTTCTCTCTGTTGTTCAGATTGGGTAATTTTTATTGTTCTATCTTTCAGTTCACCAGTTCTCTTGTCCATCCTCTATATTCTGCTGTTGAGCTCATTTAATTTTAAATTTCAGTTATTGTATATTTTCACTTGTAAAATTTCCATTTGATTCCTCTTTATATCGTCTATTACTTTGCTGAAACTTTCTAATTTTTCATTCAAGTGTGTTCATCATTGCCAATGGAAGCATTTTTATGATGGCTGCTTTAAAATACTTGTCAGATAATTCTAACATCTGTGTCATCCCAGTGATGGTGTCTGTTCACTGTCTTTTCTCATTCGAGTTGAGATTTTCCGGTTCTTGGTGTGATGAGTGATTTTTGATTGAAACTTGGACATATTAGGTCTTATGTTATGAGATACTGGATCTTATTTAAAGCTTCTATTTTAGCTGACGTCTTTTGACATCACTCCAGCAGGGAGGAGGGGTGTGTGTGCTGCCTTGTTACTACTAGGTGGGGGTAGAAATCCAGGTTCTCCATTGGCCTCCACTGACACCTGGGCAGGGAGGGCTCCTCATTACTGCAGGGCTGAGGTGGGAGTTCAGGCTCCTTCCCTCCTGGACCTCTGCCAACTACCCTGGCTGAGAGGAATAGGGGAGCCTCTTTATTGCTCTCCACAAAGCTTCCACTGACAACATGGGTGCGAGGCCTTATTACCACAGGGTGGTGGTGAAAGTCTTGACTCTCTGCTAGACCCCCTCTGACCCCACTCCAGTGGGAAGGAGGGAGGTGCCTCCTTCCTGCCAGGTGGCAATGGAAGTCAAGGCTCCTCATGTGGTCTCCACTGACACCGGGAGCTGGGTGAGCCATCTTTAGCCCGGTTCCTTACTTGGTCTTATCTGACAACACCCTTCTGGGGCACTTTCAGTGCCTTGTGACAGCCTGGAGAGCGTGGAAGTATGGGTTTCCCATCATTTCTTTTGCTGGTGAAGATGGCAGTGGCAGCAGCAGTTTTTGTATGCTGTTTACCTGTTGAAGAATGCATTGTCGAAAACTTTTCTGTCTTTCTAGGCTGTCTCTTTCATGGTCCTTTGGCTGGAGAGGGTGGGCTTTTGGAGGGCTTTTTTTGGTCTGTGCCCATTGGCATTTCCAGTTTGCAAGCTTCTGCAGTACATGGACTGGGATATTTGAGGCAAAAACAAAAAGGCAAAGAACCAAGAACTCACCACCATGTTTTTCTTCAGGCCCTAACATCTCTAGCTTGTCTACCTTCTTCTGTCTACATTTCTGAGTCTTTTTTAAAAAAAATAAATTTATTTATTTGTTTATTTTTGGCTGCATTGGGTCTTCATTGCTACGCACGGACTTTCCCTAGTTGCGGCGAGCTGGGGCTACTCTACATTGCGGTGTGTGGGCTTCTCATTGCAGTGGTTTCTCTTGTTGAGGAGCACGGGCTCTAGGTGCGCGGGCTTCAGTAGTTGTGGCTCGTGGGCTCTAGAGCACAGGCTCAGTAGTTGTGGTGCACGGGCTTAGGTGCTCCGCGGCATGTGGGATCTTCCCGGACCAGGGCTCGAACCCGTGTCCCCTGCATTGGCAGGTGGATTCTTAACCACTGCACCACTAGGGAAGTCCCCTAAGTCTTCTTATATTTGTTTTATATATAATGTTCAGGGTTTTAGCTTTACTTAGAAGGTGGGGTCATGGGGTTCTGGGGTGTTACCTCAGAGGCTTCCATGGTGAGGGGAGGGGGTGGCAGAGGGGGACGTGGAGTGGGAACTCCCTCACCTATGATTGAATAGAGCAGCTTCACTTTCATTGATTTTATATATTTGGGTTCTATCTAAGATCTCAGGGACAAAAGGGTTCTGCTGCTTAAAAGAAGTTATAAATTACTACCATAAACGATTGAAATGTCTTCAAATTCCAACATTTTGGTTTCCTAATTATGTCTCTCTCACTGTCTTTCACACCTGAAAGAAGTGCAAAAATCTTTTGTTGAAACCATGTGTCTATGTTTTTAATTTGGGCAACGTGGTAGCCATAACCATATGCCATGAAAGCAAAGTGTCTAGGAAAGTCCCAGATAGCTGCACACCTAACACAGATGTTCCATTTTGCTGTTTCTTTGGGTTTTTTTTTTTTTAGCTAGTGGGACAGGGAGAAGGATTCAGCCTCTGGAGTCAAAAATGCCTAGATTTGAGTCTTAACTAATTCCTCGCTGTGTGATCTTATATAAGTGATAACTTCTCAGAGCCTCCATGTCTTCATGAAAACAGGGGTAATAAGGTCTAACTTATGCAATAACTTGTTAAATGCTAATAGGCCATACGAAAGATACTCATTTAAAGAGCTGGCCTCTGCAATGCTGTCTGATACAGCGGCCACTAGCCACATGTGGCTACTGGGCATTTAAGTATGACTAGTGCCGTGAAGAATTGAATTTTATTTTATTTGAATTAAAATTTTTAAAATGATACTTGATTCAGTTATTGGAAAACTTTGTAGTATATTTGGAACGATTTACATGTGAGTAGTTGGAACACCTTTGAGTATGGAATAGCTGTAAATGTTATGAAATCTAAACACAGGTCAAGTATTTCTGATGAAAATTTAGTGTCTGAATTGTGATGTGCTCTAAGTGTAAAACACACTGGATTTTGAAGACTTATGAAAAAGAGAATGTAAAACTGTACTACTTTTTTATATTTACTACATGTTGAAGTGAAAATATTTAATTGGATTAAATGAAATATATTATTAAAATTAATTTCACTCAGTTATTTTTATTTTTTTTCTTATGGCTACTAAGAAATTTAAAATTACTTAAGTGGCTTGCATCATATTTCTATTGGTCATCTACATATGAAGTAGGTAAATTAACATCACACGCTTTTAACATTGGTGAGACTGAGTGACTCCTTTAGGTAGTTTTATCTGCTTAAGCTATTAAAATATATTATTTAAAATAATTGACCATTTATGGAATATGTACAATTGTTGCCTAAAAGTTAGCTGACTGAGGTTATGAGGGCTCTTTTCCTTATTGGTGGGAATGCAAACTGAGGGAATCCTTACCAGATGATCATTCATTCATTTATTCAAGGAGTAGTTTTTAAGCTTCTACTATGTGCCAGATGCTATATTGTGTCTACAGACACAGAGGTAAGCAGATATGAGATGCCTGCCCTTGTAGAAGTTACTGGCTATAGGGAACATGTGTGTTAGGTGTGCAAATATCTGGGACTTTACTGACTGAACACTTTGCTTTCATGGCATATGGTTATGGCTACCATGTTGCCCAAAGTAAAAAGATAGACACATGCTCTTGACAAAAGATTTTTACATTTCCTTCAGACTTAAAAGACAGTGAGGGAGATATAGATTGGAAGCCAAGTTGTTAGAACTACTTGGGAAGTCAGTCATTTGAAAAATAATTACAAGAATTGTCATTTAGTTATACTTGTGGTTGGTTCTACAAAGTAAAAAATGCCCTTTTAAAAAACCCTTTTAAAATAAACATACCAGGCTTCCCTGGTGGCACAGTGGTTAAGAATCCGCCTGCCAATGCAGGGGACACGGGTTCAAGCCCTGGTCCGGGAAGATCCCACATGCCGCGGAGCAACTAAGCCCGTGCACCACAACTACTGAGCCTGCGCACCACAGCTACTGAAGCCCGCGTGCCTAGAGCCCATGCTCCGCAACAAGAGAAGCCACTGTAATGAGAAGCCTGTGCACTGCAACAAAGAGTAGCCCCCGCTCGCCGCAACTAGAGAAAGCCCGCACACAGCAACAAAGACCCAACGCAGCCAAAAATAAATAAATAAATAAATTTTAAAATAAAATAAAATAAACATACCATTTGTATAGAAACTCCCTTCTTAGGAATTTATCCTAGAGAAATAAATAATCATGGTTGTGCCCAAATGTATGTATAAGAATGTTCCCTGAAGTGTTAAAATAGCAAAAATATCTAGAAACAACCCAAATGGTCAACCATTTGAAACTATCTAAATTAACCATTTGATGGAATACTATGCAGCCACTAAAAACCATATTCAGAAAGACACTGAATGACTTTAAAATGTGATCACAAAACAATATGTATACTATGATTCTGATTAAATAAAACACAGAAATGCATAGAAAAGTATAGGAGTGAACTTCAGTAACATGTTAATAGTGTTTGTTTCTCTACTGGGGCTATGAGTGATTTTTCTTTCTTCTTTGGCCTTTGTGAAATTTCTACATTTCTTCTACAAGGAACATGTATTAGTTTATTATTCAGAAAAAAAGATAAATAAAGTGAGCTGATTGAATCATGCTGTATATATCATTTCATAGTTGTGTTTAATTGGGACACAAGACATAAAATGGAAAATGGAAGTGTTAGTCCTATAGGATTTAATAGTTAATTTAAAAAAGTTAGGACATGTTTATTCTATATTCATTGCTAGTTTGAAACAATTAACATAAGGCAAAAAGAAATTTAATATAAGTGAAAAAGACAGGAACCTCAGCAACCTGAGTGGAAAAGGAAATGACTTTTTCTTCTTGGATTTGTCATCATGAACCAGCTTTCTCTGCACAAGTTACTTTCTCAGGAGCTGTACTTTGTAAATTCAGATGCTTCATAAATTCACAATAAAGGCTTTTAATCAAAGCTGGGTTTTGTTCTATTTCAGAGATTAAACGTCCCCTTCAGCAAAACGGAGAGTACTTGGGGTTGATACAGAAGCTCCAAAATAAGAAGCAGTCTCTGTTTTTTACCACCTGCCGGGTACCACTTGGCTCAACCTGTATTTTTCGGGAACAGGATTTTGGTTCGCCCCCATTTCATGCATTCCTTGGGTTGCTCTTTCGATTGTCCCAGCAAAAGACTGAACAGTCTGTCTAGAATAGAGATTTCACCACAACACGATCTCCTAATGCGACTGCCTGGAGGACTTTGTCTTAGCAATGATGCTGCTTCCTTCCTTCAGAAAAAAATACTTGTATTTAATCAATGACTTAAAGGAGTTGGTAACAGTTAAAGAGTGCCAGTGGGGGAAAGAGTGCCAAAGGAATCAGGGAGAGAGAACTTTCAGTGAGGACCAAACCAAACCAGTGTGCCTATCTGCTGTATTATGAGGATGACAAACACTTCTAATTGCATGTCACGTGCCATGGGGTAGAGAGATAACAACTATGGTCCACTGACTGAATAGTTGACATGATTCTGAGGACATGTCTAGTGAGTGGGGACAGGGATCAGTGAGGGAAGGTCATGAGGTCCTAGGCAAACAATAACACACCAATAACAACTATATTAACTGAATACCTCCTTTCAGCCAGACACTGGCTTAGGTATTTTAAATGTTATTTCATTTGCAAATTTATTCTCAAAACCCTTACAAGGTGGGTAAGGGTTTTGAGAATAAATTTTTCTCACTTTACCACTGAAGAAAGTGAGGTTCAGAAAGGTTATTAAATAATATTAGTACTACTGTTACTACTGCTACTACTGTGACTGCTGGTTAATTTGACCAATTGCTATGCCCTAGGCACATGCACTGTATTTCTTTATCTCATTTAATCCTGGCAACAACTTAATGAAGCAGGCACCAGAACACACATCTAGTAACCTGAGATTCATATCTCTAAGTCCATTTCTGATTTGATTGATTTGATTTCTAAGTCCATCTCTTTTCATTGCACCATACAGTGCTGTTCACCACCGATTGTCTTTAGAATGGTAATCTAATGATACAAGTGAAGAATAACTGAAGAATGAAAGTTAACTTGATTTTTCTTCTAGTTCTAAATTTGCTGTGGATTTCTTTTTGGGGGGGGTGCTAATACGTTATATGTGCCACTGATTTTCATCCTCCTCTTCGAGGAGATGAAATTTGGGGGACTTGCATTTGTTAAAATGTTTATTTCTATCCTGTTCATTAAAGTAAGAACACTTGGCTCACTCAATGATGATTCCTGGGGCTGAGCCTCAATCTATTTCCATCTTGAGCCTCCCTGCCAACCCAGTCCTCAACAAATATTGACCAGTGTCCTTATTTTCCTTAAAAGCTTGTCCAAAGTCAAAGAGGAAATTAATTTCCACCCCAAATCAGGACAATAGAGATCATGAATACATGTCATGTGGTCTATTGGATTTGGCCCCAGTGAGGTAATCGGAATTCCCAGCGCTAGCCATATGTTCTCTCTTAGGCGCATTTGTTCTGTTCATTTCTCGTGCAAATCCTGTAGATCAAATGCTTATAAAAACTGTCTTTTTCAAAAACTAGACCACCCTGAGGCCAGCCTCAGCATAGTTATACATCTAAAAGAAAAACCCAGTCTAACCCAAAGCCTTTAAGAGTAATGCAGATCTAAATGATATGACTGATGAGGGATTAATATCCAACATATATAAACAGCTCATACAACTCAACAACAAAAAAACAAACAACTCGATTAAAAAATGGGCAGAAGAGCTGAACAGACATTTTTCCAAAGAGGAAATGCAGATGGCCAACAGACGCATGAAAAGACGCTCAATATTGCTAAGCATCAGGGAAATGCAAATCAAAACCACAATGAGATATCACCTCACACCTGTCAGAATGTCCATGATCAAAAAGAACACAAATAAGAAATGTTGACAAGGACGTGGAGAAAAGGGAACCCTCTTACACTGTTGGTGGGAATGTAAATTGGTGCAGCCACTGTGGAAAACAGTATGGAGGTTTCTTAAAAAACTAGAAATAGAACTACCACGTGATCTAGCAACTCCACTCCTGGGTATATATCTGAAAAAAACAAAAACAGTAACTTGAAAAGATACAACCACCCCAATGCTCATAGCAGCATTATTTATAATTGCCAAGATATGGAAGCAACCTAAGTGTCCATCAACAGATGAATGGATAAGAAGATGTGGTATATGGAATACTACTCAGCCATAAAAACGAATGAAATTTTGTCATTTGCAACAACATGGGTGGACTTGGAGTGTATTATGCTAATAAACGAAATAAGTCAGGCAGAGAAAGACAAATACTGTATGATATTGCTTATATGTAGAATCTAAAAAAATACACCAAACTAGTTAATATAACAAAAAAGAAGCAGGCTCACAGATGTAGAGAACAAACTAGTGGTTACCAGTGTGTGGTGGGGGAGGGGCAGTATAGGGGTAGGGGAGTGGGAGGTACAAACTACTGGGTGTGAGGTAGCCTCAAGGATGTATTGTACAACAAGGGGGATATAGCCAATATTTTGTAATAACTCTAAGTGGATAGTAACCTTTAAAAACTGTATAAAAAATAAAATTTAAAATAAATAAAGTAACAATTAAAAAAAAGAGTAATGCAGATCTCTATTTGTTACTCAGTCAGCTTTCCTTTTGTTTCTCCCTCCTTTCTCATTCATTTTCAGCCATTCACTCTTGCAAGTATACATTTCTACCTATTCCACTGATCTCAATGATACAAATACCAGAGCAGCACAAAGCAGGAGTTGGAGGTTCAGAAGAGTCAGGAGACAGGTGATATATATTTATAATTGTTAAGTCCCTGTCACTGTCTTGAACAGTGTCTTTGCACCTTCAGGGCAGTGGTTCTCAATCCACTGCACATTTGAATCACATGGGGAATTTTTATAAAGCACCAAATGCCTCCCAACCCCACCCATACCAGTTAAATAGGAATTTCTGCCTGGGTCCTGGGTACTGATTGTTTGTCTTTTAATCCCCTCAGGTGATTTAATGTGCAGCCAAAGTTTAAAACCTCTGCTTTAAGGGATCTATGGTTGGATTCTTTTGTTTCACCTCTTCCAGGATTTAACAAGTTTCATTTTCATCTTTTCTGCCCGTTATTCTTTTATTTTTCATATTCACTTTTTAACCTTTTACTTTTCCATTCTCATTTATCCCCTCACACCTACTTTCTTTCTAATCAACCTACGGGACAAGGATTCAAGTACAAGTTGTTTCTTTGGGAGGTGATCCTAAGAAATTCCAGCTGGGGAGTGGGGAAGTAAGATAGGGCAGGGAAGTCAGCTAATAAAGGATGTGTTATCAAGGGTGCCCCCTCTGGTCTACTACAGCTTAATCTAGGTGGGAAGCCAAAACACATAACTCAGAGTTATCCCATCCAAGGAGGAAGGGAGCTAGAGTATTTATCTACCAATTCCTGCCGGTCTTTGGTTGAGGAATGCTCCCAGACATTCTTTGCCATTTCTAGCCTGCAAGCAGAGTGGGCTATAGCAACCAGAGCAGGCCCTGAAGTGAAGGGTTATAGGTGCTGACAGTTGGAAGTCTGGCCAGTACCCAGCAAAGTTAAGCTAACACCAGACTCTTCCTCTCAACAACGGGTAAACAGATTCAGGTTCAGCACCTTTACAACTTCTTTAGTGTCTGCCTCTACTCTATTCTCCCCCAGCTTTCATCTATTTTTCTCATTATCTTACTTCACACCCATGATACCTCATACTTCCTCTTTCCTCATATTTCTTCTTTCTTGTCTGGCACTCTCCTTTGATGTTTAAGGCTATGATCTTCTCCCTCCTGGGCAAATCTGCATGCACACAGTGGTTGGGGTTACTGTAAAGAATGAGGGAACGGGCATGATCCACACTGCTGCCAGACCTAAACACTGATGTGTTTCCAAAGCACATATTTAATCACATCATTTTATCAACTCTTTGTCCTCAAGATCTAGCCTTCCTTGCCTTCATGCCTTTACCAGATTTTGCATCTGGCTAACTCATCCTTCGATACCTAGCTCAAATATCACTTCCTCTGTAAAGCCACCTTGAAAAGCCAAAGTAATCTCTCCTTCCTCAGTGTTGTCATAATGTTGTGTGTAAACCTTGGTGACAGTATAGTGCTCATCACAAAACATCCTAAATATTTATTTATATGATAGTTTCCTCAAACAGAATATGAATTTTAGGAAGACAGAAGTTATTTCTCTTTGTAATCCTTTCCCCAGTGTTCCACAAAAGTATGTGTTCCAAAAATGTTTGGAGGATTATACCAAATTCATGTTGAGTTGAAGTTGGTTTTGGAATATGGACATTGTTTTACAGGTGTGTTCACAAACTAATCAGAGAAGCTTTAATCAGAAATGATATTTGGTAATTGTCCTGATACTGGAAGAGTGACAACAAAAGTTAGGAAGGGACCGAAATTTGAGGAAATACAATTATATATAGCCAACCTACACCTTGGAGGACAAATAATGAGAACATTCATTATGTTAGAATCATTGTCACAGTGAACTCTTTTTTTTTTTTAACATCTTTATTGGGGTATAATTACTTTACAGTGGTGTGTTAGTTTCTGCTTTATAACAAAGTGAATCAGTTATACATATACATATGTTCCCATATCTCTTCCCTCTTTGAACTCTTATTTGTATGATTAACATAGAATATTAATCAAAGGTACATGAGTCATAACAGCTTTCCACAGCACAACAAGGTAGTGGTGCTGGAGAGAGGTATTGGAAAGTCTTTGACTGAAAGAATGGTGTAAAAGGAACACCCTAGAAAAGAATTTGAGTCAGATTCTCCACTGAAATAAAGCTATTTTCATTTCAGTCCTGTCCTATAATTTTGCCTCTGGAATTTGACCTTCTTTATTTTATCATCAGCTCATTAGTAATTTAGTGTAATACTTTTCTTCCTCAAGACGTTATTTTATTTATCTTGGGATTTTTTTCAACATTAAAAATTTGTTTTCTGTTTATTAATTTTGTATCCTGCAACCTTACCAAATTCATTGATGAGCTTTAGTAGTTTTCTGGTAGCGTCTTTAGGATTCTCTATGTACAGTATCACGTCATCTGCAAACAGTGACAGCTTTACTTCTTCTTTTCCGATTTGGATTCCTTTTATTTCTTTCTCTTCTTTGATTGCCGTGGCTAGGACTTCCAAAATTATGTTGAATAAAAGTGGCGAGAGTGGACATCCTTGTCTTATTCCTGATCTCAGAGGAAATGCTTTCAGCTCTTCACCATTGAGTATGATGTTAGCTGTGGGTTTATCATATACGGCCTTTATTATGTTGAAGTAGGCTCCCTCTGTGCCCACTTTCTGGAGAGTTTTTTTTATCATAAATGGGTGTTGAATTTTGTCAAAAGCTTTTTCTGTATCTATTGAGATGATCATATGGTTTTTATTCTTCAATTTGTTAATGTGGTGTATCACATTGATTGATTTGCAGATATTGAAAAATCCTGCATCCCTGGGATAAATCTCACTTGATCTTGGTGTATGATCCTTCAAAATTAATACACAGAAATCTCTTGCATTTCTATACACTAACAATGAAAGATCAGAAACTGAAATTAAAGAAACAATCCCATTTACCATCACATCAAAAAGAATAAAACACCTAGGAATAAACCTACCTAAGGAAGCAAAAGACCTGTTGTCTGAAAACTACAAGATGCTGATGAAGAAATCAAAGATGAAACAAACAGATGGAAAGATATACCATGTTCTTGGATTGGAAAATCAATACTGTCAAAACTACCTAAGGCAATCTATAGATTCAGTGCAATCCCTACCAAATTACCAGCGGCATTTTTCACAGAACTAGAACAAAAATCTTTTAAACTTGTATGGAAACACAAAAGACCCTGAATAGCAGAAGCAATCCTGAGAAAGAAAAACGGAGCTGGCGGAATCAGTTCCCTGACTTCAAACTACACTATGAAGCTACAGTAATCAAAACAGTATGCTACTGGCACAAAAACATAAAGATAGATCAATGGAACAAGATAGAAAGCCCAGAAATAAACCCATGCACCTATGGTCAATTAATCTACAACAAAGGAGGCAAGAATATACAATGGAGGAAAGACAGTCTCTTCAATAAATGGTGCTGGGAAAACTGGACAGCTACATGTAAAAGAATGAAATTAGAACATTTTCTAATACCGTACACAAAAATAAACTCAAAATGAATTAAAGACCTAAAGGTAAGACTGGATATTATAAAACTCTTAGAGGAAAACATAGGCAGAACACTCTTTGACATAAATCACAGCAATATATTTTAGGATCCACTTCCTAGAGTAATGAAAATAAAAACAAAAACAAACAAATGGACCTAATTAAACTTAAAAGCTTTCACACAGCAAAGGAAACCATAAACAAAATGAAAAGACAACCGACAGAATGGGAGAAACTATTTATCTCCAAGGGATTAATCTCCAAAATATACAAACAGCTCATGCAGCTCAATATCGAAAAAAACCCCAACCTAATCAAAAATTGGGCAGAAGATCTGAATAGACATGTCTCCAAAGAAGACATACAGATGGGCAAAAAGCTCATGAAACAACATCGCTAATTATTAGAGAAATGTAAGTCAAAACCACAGTGAGGTATCACCTCACAGTGGTCAGAATGGCCATCATCAAAAAGTCTACAAACAGGGCTTCCCTGGTGGTGCAGTGGTTGAGAGTCCAC
>NW_006791393.1:9665-10911 GCF_000442215.2 Lipotes vexillifer | reverse complement strand
AAAAAAAAAAAAAAAAAAAAAAAAAAAGTCTACAAACAATATATGCTGGAGAGGGTGTGGAGAAAAGGAAACTCTTCTATACTGTTAGTGGGAATGTAAATTGGTACAACCACTATGGAGAACAGTATGGAGGTTCCTTAAAATACTAAAAATAGAACTACCATATGATCCAGCAATCCCATTCCTGGGCATATATCCAGAGAAAATCATAATCTGAGAAAATACATGCACCCCAATGTTCATTGCAGCACTATTTAGAATAGCCAAGATATGGAAGCAACCTAATGTCCATTGCCAGTGGAATGGATAAAGAAGACATGGTACATACATACAATGGAATATTAATCAGCCATAAAAAAGAATGAAGTAATGCCATTTGCAGCAACATGGATAAACCTAGAGATTATTTTACTACGTGAAGTAAGTCAAACAGAGAAAGACAAATACCATATGATATCACTTATATGTGGAATCTAAAAAGATGATACAAACGAACTTATTTACCAAAGAGAAACAGACTCACAGACATAGAAAACAAACTTATGGTTACCAAAGGAGAAAGGTGGCGGGGGGGTGGTGGTGGAGGGATAAATTAGGAGTTTGGGATTAACATATACACACTGCTATATATAAAATAGATAATCAACAAGGACCCACTGTATAGCACAGGGAACTCTACTCAATATTCTGTAATAACCTATATGGGAAAAGAACATGAAAAAAAAAAGGATATATGTATATGTATAACTGAATCACTTTGCTGTATACCTGAAACTAACACAACATTGTAAATCAACTATACCCCAACATAAAATAAACATTAAATTAAAAAACGTTTTTCAACATTCTTGATTCAGGAGGTGGAAGTTGGAGGGGTGGGGGTGGGTATCCTGAGAGGGAAAGCATTGTGTTGTCAAATCGTTTGGAGGTGGCCCAAGTAAAATTTCAGGATGTCCTGGTAGAGACACAATTTATGAGTGAGGAAATCTTTTTGTATAAGGAATGGATAAGATTATCTCTGTCTTTCTTCTAATTGAATTTATTAGCTACCTTAACCATCTCCACTTTAGATTAAATAAATTCCTTTACTATTTATTTACTTTTAATTTTGACAAAATTTTAGAGATACTGAAAAGTGCAGAGACCAATATAATAAATACCTTTGTACCCATAAGCCATAATTGCTAATGATTAACATCTTATCAAATTTATTTTTTTACACAGAAGTAAGCATTATAGATAAACT
>NW_006791393.1:0-9655 GCF_000442215.2 Lipotes vexillifer | reverse complement strand
TCTTTCCCTGTTTTGTTCTTCCCCTTTCTACAGGCAGTTATTTTCATATATTTTACATGTATCTTCTCATCCAATTTTTGGATTAATATATTTAGGTATACTTTTCAAATTATTAATTAATTTTGTTTTCTGAAAATTCTATATCTCTAAGCTGGAGTGTCTTGTTCCAAGCTTCTCCACTTGGAAAACTCCTACTCATCCTTTAGGACCCATTTCAAAAAAATCATTATCTTTTTGAAGTTTCACCTTAATCCCTTAAACAGATTAATGGTGAGTTCCTCATTACTTCTACAGCTTTCAGTTCCTTCCTCTATTGTACCACCGGTGTGGTTAGGCTTGTCTTCCTCACTATGAGGCCCTCAGGGATCAGAACAGGTCTTATTTATTGTTGCATCTCCAGGTTGAGTTCACTGCCCATTAGAGAATGGTCTCAGTAAATATTTGTTGAACAAATAAATTGAAGTTTAGAACATTTGAGCAGGTAAGGATGGAATAAAAAATGCTTTTGCTAGAGGAAGAGACCTTATGGAGTGGGAAGAAAGAACTTGAGGTATTAGATGGTCTTCAAGGATTGGGACTCATTTGACTAGAGTTTCATTTGAGAATTAAACATGTTTACACAAAAATCAAAGAAGAAAACTAACCCAAGTTTGGTGAAGTTTACATTACCTGTTTGAAATTTACTGTGCCTATTTCCTCCATGATAAAAATGGAATTTTTAAGCTGTTTCATCTAAGGGAGATATGTAAAAACATGGAGAATGGAGAAATTATGAATATTCATGAGGGAGTATTACTATATTAATAGAAAAATGAGTCAGGCCCAAATTTTGCTCAATCTAGGTCATTATTGCCTGCTGACATAAAATATAAGCTCTAAAGGCAACTGCCATTAAAATTTTTATGGGGCTTCCCTGGTGGCGCAGTGGTTGAGAGTCCGCCTGCGGATGCAGGGGACGCGGGTTCGTGCCCTGGTCTGGGAGGATCCCGCGTGCCGCGGAGCGGCTGGGCCCGTGAGCCATGGCCGCTGAGCCTGTGCGTCCGGAGCCTGTGCTCCGCAATGGGAGAGGCCACAGCAGTGAGAGGCCCGCATACCGAAAAAAAAAAAAAAATTTTTTATGAAAGCACATTATCCTTCAAAATATTTTAATTAAAAGTACTCAGGAAAACACTTAGAGCAAATTCAAAAGTTTTTTCCTCCTTTTTTATTCTGGTGGGGTGGTCAGGAAGAAAGCAGGTCAGAAACAACTCTGGAGATGAAGGAGGACACATCTCACACCAGCTTCAGAAGTGCCAATTGCAATTAACATCTCACAAACCACACAGCTCACACTGTGTTGGCAAGTGATTTTTTACAGCTGAACTTTCACATTCCAAATTTGTAGGGAGTTTAGGTGTTCCTGAAATGTTCCCGAAGATGCTTTATTTTTACTTTTCAAGGAGATTCTGGGCATCTGTCTAATGTCTGACCCTGTTCCCAAAGACTGTGAGGTGACCTTGGACCCTGAAAGAGACAGGAGCCACTGGGGCTTCCTGGGAGTCAAGTCATGGCATTCGACTTTATGGAATGTGGCACAAACGTGTCACTTTTGCTGTGTGTGTATGTGTGTTTGTACGAGCTATTTAACAATTTGTAAGAGTGACATGATAACTATCTTCTAAATTCTATCTTCACCAGGGCTGCTTCTTATCCTGGAGTTCATTCAGGGCGCTTAAGGACTTCCATCTTTCTTTTCACTATCCTCTAACTGAAATTTAGTAACTATTTCAATTATGAATATAGGCAATGAACCACAGTGATATGAGGCATTGATCTGTAACTTTACCGCCAATGGAACAGATATTTCCCAAGGGCATTTTCATTGCTGCAATTGTTGAAATACTGTTTATGCTCATCGCTTAGGAATTATGACAGTTAACAGAACTACCTCTTGACTTTAGTTTTTAATGCACTAATAAGCAAACACATATATCATTATTTCAGATTGATTTTAAATATTTTGATACCTGTATTTCAATATAATCGACTAGCTTTATAGTACAATGTATTTTTTTTTTTTTTTTTTTTTTCACACCTCTCAGCTTGCGGGATCTTAGTTTCCCGACCAAGGATTGACCCAGACCCTTTGCAGTGAGAGCTCGGAGTCCTAACCACTGGACCGCCAGGGAATTCCCAAGAGCAATGCATTTAATCTGAAACAGAGCAAACGCTTGAGTTGGCTTGCGGGCCTCTCACTGTCGTGGCCTCTCCCATTTGCGGAGCACAGGCTCCGGACGCGCAGGCTCAGCGGCCATGGCTCACGGGCCCAGCCGCTCCGCGGCATGTGGGATCTTCCCGAAACGGGGCACGAACCCGCGTCTCCTGCATCGGCAGGCGGACTCTCAAGCACTAGTACAATGTATTTTATTTTATGCATTAAAATCATTCTGAGAAGGTACCCATAGGCTTCACTAGATGCAAAAGGGTTTGTGGCACAAATTTAAGAATGCTTGGTCTACAGAAGGATTCAGCTTCCTCAAATAAAACACTGTGCATGCAACTGTGGTATAGACACCAGTGTTTTTGAAACTTTGTAAAGTCATTGAGCCCCGTCTTCAAACAATAGCTCATGTGGAAGGCCAATATATATAGAAGATCAAAGCATGGCTGCCCTGTTTGAGGGACCCTTAGCCGAAAGCCCCATCTTCGTGGTCTGTCATTTTGAAGTTGACCCCTGGGCAATGTCAGAAAATGGAAGTCCATGAAGGACTGTGGCTGTAGCCTCAGATGGAGTCAGAAAGAGCAACAGAGAACAGAAGTTGGAGAGAAAAAGAAAGCAGACTAACAAAAGATAGTGGGAAAGACTGGAAGAAAAATGATGCCAGTGGATAGAAGGACATCTTTGATATAGCAGAGACAGCTAGCCCTCCTTTCAGTTTTGGTATTAGTTGTAGAGTAGTTTTATTATGAGAAGGCTGTTTGCTTTTAGAGTCAAAGGGAAATGCACGAAAGTTTGGTCTTGCTGCATGAGAGCAGACTTAGAAAAAATGGGGAATTCTCTCAGACCCACACTGGAAGTTCAGGGGAGGATTCTTGGTGGAAATAACATCTGAAAAGAAACTTGTTGTAGGACAACCTCTTTAAGCCTAGTGGGTGCTGTTGGTGCCCCTCCCAGATCTTCTTTACTAGCCAGTGCACTAGTCCCCCAGCTGCTGTGAGTGTTGGGGACCGCTTCTCCAAGGAGTTGCCCTTGGCCCAACAGTAGCTTCTCCCACCCCCAACCTCCTAGAAAAGAAATGGGGGTGACAATGCTGATGCCTTATTGGCATGGTGCCATTTGTACTCCAGAGCTCTCCACTGCATCAGGCTAAAGCGTCTCTCCAGCTGAGACCACATCTACCCCTTCCTATCCTGCTTCTCTCATGCCCCTTCTCGCCAGAGCACTCCCACGAAAACCAAATGAACAAGAATCCCTGTCTCAGGCTCTGTATCTAGGGAACCCACACTAGGATTCCTCATCTCTCTCTCTCTTTCTTAACTCCTAAGGTTGGTTTTATTGAAGATAGGATCATAAAACAAGAGACATCATGACATAGAACCTAAGTATCATTGGCTTCACAATTTTGCCTTGCATTTGGGACAGGGATTAATCTCTTTTTGTATAATCAGTACCTTGGCCTAAAAGCTTGTCAGTTGCCTTGAAAAGCAACAAGTCTCTCCTACTTATGTCAGATATTTCCTTGGTATCTGATCTTATTAATGTGAAGTACAACCAGAATCTTTCCTCATGAATTCTCCATCTTTAAAAGCAAATAACTCCTACCTCTCAATTGTAGCAAGAATTTTAAAAGATGGTGGACCTGTTAGAAAATATGATAATTAAGTGCTTCTAAGAGCATTAAGAATCAACTTCCTCAACTCTTGACCTCCAATGTCTTTAAATGACTACAGGTTTTTTGTCTTTTTAAAAAATATTGCCTTCCACTTCCCACACGCAGAAGGAGAAAAGTAAAATATAAATGTGTATGTGCCGGAATGTTGAGAGGCTGTATCAAAGAGGGGTTAGTGTGTAGACTGTGGAGTCAGGCTGCCTAAGCGTCACTCCTGCTCCCCCAATTATTAGCTCTGTGACCTTGGGCAATTGATTTCTTGATGTCTCAGTTTCTACATTTATAAAATGGGGAAAATACTATTACTACCTACCTTATAAGATTGTGCAGTGGAATAACTGATGTCACTAAAGCACTTACCACATTCAATATAGAAAACATTAGTTATGTTTTAGTCATATTATATGTACATTCTTTTCCACTTTACTCATGACTCATGGATTTGAACATAGTCAAAGTCTCCAAATCAATTTATTTCACAAAGTTGACTATTATACTTTTGTTAGGATTCTTTTATTACCTTAATTTTATGTTTCAAGAGAGAATTTGAATAATTCACATTTGAGGGTTTTTTTGGTTTAGTGGAACAAAACTCTTCAAGTATAGAGATTTGGTAGGTCCTTGTATATTAACTGTTCATCAAGAGAAAAATAATGAAACAAATTGAGATTGTATATTAGAGGTACTTGTGCATATCCTGATTTAGAAAAAAATTCAGTGAGTATTCTGGTTATTTGTAGTTTGAAACTAACATCTTTTTCTTAAGGTATTATGTTTATTTTAATCCAATGAGGGGTAAAGAAAGAATGCATGCATTTTTTTTTTTATTACTTTAGTTTGGAAACCAGAAGTGAAAAACTGATAAAGCTGAGGAATAGCTGCTTTAGTAGAGAAATGGAAAAGTGAACTGAATGTTACTATAAAGAGGAACAATAATCTATATACGGTTGACTGGAGTTTCCTCCAGAGTGGTCTACAGAAAGAATGAACCTGGGGGAATACCTGTGATTTAGAGCGGTGCTGTTACAGACGTATAGATGCTGACTGAGAGTTTGATGGGGATGCTACTGTATTGGTTTTCTAGGGCTGCCATAATGAAGTACCACAAATTGGATGGCTTAAACAACAGAAATTTATTGTCTCACAGTTCTGGAGTCTAGAAGTCTCCAGATCACGATGTGGTCAGGGTTGGTTCTTTCTGAGGGCTGTGAGGGAGAATTTTTTCCATGCCTTTTCTCTAGCTTCTGGTGGTTTGCTGGCAAACTTTGGCTTTCCTTGGCTTGTAGATTTACTACCAGGATCTCTGCCTTCATCTTCAGATGGCATTTTCCCTGCATGCGTGTCTGTGCCCAAATGTCCCCTTTTCATAAGAATGCCAGTCATACTGGATTAGAGGCCCACCCAACTCCAGCATGACCTCATCTTAACTCATTACATCTACAATGACCCTCTTACCAAATGAGGTCACATTCTGAGGTACTGGGGGTTAGTACTTCAACATATGAATTTTGGGGGAGACACAATTCAGTCCATAACATTTAATGGGAAAAGTGCCAATTATGGTTTTAAAGCTTGGCTGTGCCCCAGAAGTAGATTGCTAGTGGGCAAACTCTTCTCTTCAGATAAAGTGTGGACATAAAATATATATTAAAAGAAAAAGAATGATAAAACAAACAAACAAACAAAAATATATTCAGAATTAGAAAGAATCTTTTTAGCACTTTTCTCTAGCTGAACAGGATTCTTCCTTTCTTTGGCCTGAAGATATTCCTCTTACCTACTTTCCAAAATCTTCTCATGTTAATGCGTATGTTTCACTCTAAGCCCTTTCTTGGCCTAGGCTGCTTCTTCACTTCTATTTTGGGACAACATCAGCCTTCACAACAGGTGACCTAACACTTCCAGAACCACTCCATAGATGGTGACTAGAAGAAAGTATTAGAAGAGAAGTCAAGGACTAGGGGAGTGATGTGCCCAAATGGCAATAATGAAGAAGACTGTGAATATTAAGTATGACTATCTTTCAGGTTTTCAAACCTGACATTTTCCTAGTTTTTGTTTCTTCAGAGCCTCAGAAGTGGTTTCCTAAGGTCTAGCTCAAATAAACCAAAGGCTTTTCTTTCCTAAAACCTAATTCAAATGTTAAAAGATAGCAAACCTGTTGGTCTTAGGTGGAATGATGATTTTTAGAGTATATATGAAGTAATTTTGGGCAGGGCAAAGGAAAGTTCATGCTACCATCTTGCTTAGGCCACATGGTTATTGCTGAAGGTTTTTGATGATCACAAATGCCTATGTAGGATTAATCCAAGCCAACTAATACCTTAGTTTCTCAAAGGGTTTTTCACTGCTGGATATTTATTATATTCAAAGATTAAATGGTAACTGAAACCAACCTTGGGTCTGATGCAGCTGTCCCAGAGTTATATTTCAGTGTTTGTGTGGGCTACATTCATAATACACTTTGTAAGAGCTTAATATAAATTCTTGGAACTCAGATAATACCTCTATGTCTATTAAAAGAAGACAGAACTCCGGGATTTAAGGTGATGTTGCTTGGCAATAATAAAACAAAATAAAGCAAGGCACCTAAACATAAAGCAATTATTTCTTCTACAAAACAGACTGTCACAATTTAAGGAAAAAAGCTTTCATTTTTAAAAGACTAGAAAGAAGCAAGCTACCACATTGCAGAATACATTTTTTCATGAATAAAAGCAAAATTTTACTCCTAATAATTCAGTAAAATAGAAAATAATAAATATAATTTGTGTTAATCATGCTATATAATATATAATTGTGTTTATATATTAATATAATTATATTGAGAATATACCATAATGCTTTTCACATGATTTTAAAGAACATTTTCAATGAGGGTGGTCATTTTTACACATGAAAACAGTTAGGGACTTCCCTAGTGGCGCAGTGATTTAAGAATCCGCCTGCCAGTGCAGGGGACCTGGGTTTGAGCCCTGATCTGGGAAGATCCCACATGCTGCAGAGCAACTCAGCCCGTGCGCCACAACTGAGCCTGCGCTCTAGAGCCCGTGAGCCACAACTACTGAGCCCTCGCACCACAACTACTGAAGCCCACGGGCCTAGAGCCTGTGCTCCACAACAAGAGAAGCCACCACAATGAGAAGCCCGCACACCACAACTAAGAGTAGCCCCGGCTCGCCACAGCTAGAGAAAGCCCGTGCGCAGCAACGGAGACCCAACGCAGCCAAGAAAGAGAGAAAGAAAACTGTTATTCCCCACCAAGGAAAAGAAAGAAGATTCAGGAGAATTGAGTGACTCAGGGAATACTGGAATAACATTATATATCAGGAGTTGGCACACTTTTGCTGTAAAGGGCAGGTAGTAAATATTTTAGGCTTTGGGGGCTGTGCTGTTTCCACTACAACTACTCCAGTCGACCTTTGTGGGTGAAAAGCAGCCACAGACCATATGTAATGAACAGGCGTGGCTGTGGTCCAATAAAACTTTATTTACAAAAACAGGCAGCAGGTCATAGTTTGCCAACCCCGTCTATACATCATTAGGGAGACCATCGTGATCAAGTAATAAACAGTGAAAATCATATAGAATGCAGTGCTTTATAACCTTTCAAATAATTCTACATACATTTTTTTCATTTGGATCACTCCAGATTTCAACTCTTTTCCTACCCCTGAGGGGGAAAGCTCTAGTGAACATTGTATGAAAGCCTCTATCAGCTGTGAGTTCCTTGAAGACATGTTTCATGTCTTATTCTTCAGTGCCTGGCAGTGTATACTGAATTGACTTAGTGCATTTCCTGTGACCTCAATGTACATACTCTGTTTCCCTGCCTACTTCACTTTCCCTGTCTCAATGCATTTCACCTTTCCAACAGCTGTTCCCTTGACCCTTGTACACATTTGGAATCTTCCATATTAAGCTGAGTATTTATACATGTTCCTAAGGACATTTCAGTTGACCCAAAGCATCAGGGTGGAGTCAAAGGCTTTTCCTCCTTGCATCTAACCCACCTGTGTGGATGAACCTAATTGAGCATCCATCACTACACACATAAAAAGGAAACAAGGACTATTCATTCGGGCACAGTGGACAGAGAAGGAAAAGATAGAATCCCTTATTCTGCTATTCCCTTGACCTTGAAAGCAAGGCAGGATGCTTTCTTGGGCTGGCCATGCCCTTGAGATGCAAGAGGCTGGACAGGATAAGATGTTAGTGATCATTTTTGGACCAGGTTGTGACTGCTGCTGGCCCCCACTTTGAGTCATTTATTCCTAAGCAGGACATATTTGAGCTCGCTAAATTGGATCTCAAAAGCATCATCTAAAAGAGAAGATATGTTCTGCAGCAGTTTCTCTAGGTACCTCTCTAGGCCTTTCTACTTTTTGCCTTCATAGTAAATTGAAAAACATGGCCACACTATTTTGAAGCTTTTTCCATCAAGAGGTAGTCTTAGGGCTAAGAATTTTCCTCTGACTGTGCACTATTTTCACCGTGGTTAATTTATAAAGGGGTTATACTTGTAATTTTGATTTTTTTCTTTGGCCCTCGAGTTATTCAGAAGAGTATTTTATTTTTATTTTTATTTTTTTGGCCGTGCCACACAGCTTGCAGGATCTTATTTCCCCAAACAGGGACTGAACCCAGGCCCGTAAGCAGTGAAAGCATGGAGTCCTAACCACTGGACTGCCAAGGAATACCCTAGAAGAGTATTTTAGTATTTATTTTCCTAACATTTCTATTTCTTTCTTTGTGTTGTTAATTTCTAGTTTTTTAGCATTCAGGTCAGAGATTGTGGAATATACAATTTCTAAATTTGGAGATTTAAGGTTTTGTCTCATAGTGCCTTAAGCTCTTCTGTAAATATTTTGTGGCAGTAAGAAATGAATGTTGAATTAGAACTTTATGTGTATGTGTGTACATATATGTATATACATGGAACATATTATACATATCCATCATGTATTATGTATTATACATATATAATCATGTATGTGTGTACATCTATTCAATTGAGTTTAAAAACTGTAAAATTACAATATTTTATATCCATATTTAACTAGATGGTTTTCCAAATTCTGCAGCGGTGTTTTGTCAGAACTTTTTTTTTGTATTTATAATAGTCTCTGCTCTCTATATTTTGACGAAAAGTTGTCAGTACTTAGAGATTCATGGCTGATATATTTGGTGGCTTGTATTTGTATTAAAAAATACTCCTAATTTATTAGACATATTTAAAAAATTCGTATATATACTAAATGAATGAAAGAGGAAATAAAAACTGAAATTACACACTATTAAGAAATTATTAACAATAAAAATAACATATATTCAGATGAAAACTGATCCTGATCTCACTCGAAGTTTATGACCTACTACATTTCCAGAGCAATTCCCTCTCCCTCTCTGAGACGGCTAGTTTAAACCTTCTCAAAACTCCAAAAGTCCTTCCTCACATTTTACTCTCAGCTGCCAAACACACTTCTTTTTTTTTTTTTTAAGATTTATTATTTATTTATTTATTTATTTTTGGCTGCGTCGGGTCTTAGTTGCGGCACGTGGGATCTTCGTTGCGGCATGTGGGATCTTTCATTGCAGCACAAGGCCTTCTCTCTGGTTGTGGCGCATGGGTTTTCTCTTCTCTAGTTGTGGCGTGAGGGCTCTGTAGTTTGCGGCACATGGGCTCTCTCTTTGAGGTGTGCCGGCTCAGTGGTTGTGGCACGCGGGCTTAGTTGCCCTGTGGCATGTGGGATCTTAGTTCCCTGACCAGGGATCGAACCCACGTC
>NW_006791392.1:0-3233 GCF_000442215.2 Lipotes vexillifer | reverse complement strand
AAAAAAAAAAAAAAAAAAGTCAAATAGGCTCAATGGCACTTCCTCTTGAAATGTGCCTTTTTTCCTCTTATTTCATTAATGACACTATAGTCATAGTGGTGGTCTGAAATTTTATACTGTAATGCAGAACCCTGAAAATTATCATCAGGTTGAGATTTTGAAATCTCAACCCTGTACAATTCCCATTATTTTCTTCCTCTAAAGAACCAAGAGATTTCTTCAAGGCCCTTCCTTTCTGGAAAGGAATAATCTCATGACAGGCCATTTGTCTTTTCTTTCCGCCTCTCCAGCTACAGGCTCCACAATCTATTTCCCCTTCAGAATTCTCTGTAACGTGTGTCTGTACAAGGGCTGACTAGGAGGAAGCCATCCTCCCACTTTGACCCACTGGATTATGGCTTTTAGAAATTCCTCCGAAGGTGCCAACAAGGGATTAACGTTAGAGCTAGGAGCAGAATGCAACTGCCAGTTTACTTGTGGCCCCTGGTGTTCAATTCCACTCTACATTTTCATAGTCACTACTGTGCTTTTTCTTTCCAGGATCTGAACCGCCTTAAAAAAGGCATTTTTCTATTAATATCTTCTAGCTCCTTTTCACTTTCAGAATTTATGGTTGTGTCATCCTCTTTATAAACATTCAGTAATTTTTCTTAGCCGCAGCAGCAACAGCATTTCGATGGGGCAGTCTTCTGCTACTCTCCCTAATCCACCCCTTTTCTGGTCCTGAAATTGTTTCCTTTAGATTACTCATTATCTTTATTTTATTTGCGGCAACAGTGGCACATCTGTGGGGAACTTTCTCAGGCACCATTTTTGCTTTCAGAGTTTCACTAGGCATTTGCACTGCATCCTTCTGATTATGCATACATGTTCTTTTTTGTATTGGGTTCTCTGTCTCTAGGAACAGATTCTGAAAAATGAGTGAAAGTTCATATAAATGGAAAAATCTTGTAACACAAGATTTTACTACTACTTACATTCCTCAAGAATACATTCCGAAACAATAAATGTTAAAACTACTCACATTGCTAAATTAAAAAACATAAATGATCATCGTCAATGATACGTTTTCGACATTGATATAACCTTCCATTTCCTTATCTACAAAAGGAAGTCTTGGGTAGAAGCTACGATCCCTTGCACCTGGCATACTTTGCAATCTGGAAGGATAACTGTCACTCAAAGCAGTAGCAGACTTGTAAGAATGGAGTTAAGTACGTTCAGTCACTAACCTAAAGCTACTAACCTAAAAGCACTTTTTAAAAATCTGAATTTTTTCAATAGAACTTTGTAGGTTTTAAATTTTTGGTATCATTTCTAATACTCTATGTTGAATTACTTTAAAATACTCAATATGATTTCTGAAATAATTTTCCTAGAACCTAAACAAGAAGGAAATGCCATCATGACTGATGATACAGCATCAGCCCTACTTCAAGATCGTTAAGGTTTTAGTTCCAACACCAATATTTCCTTCAGTCAAAAAAAATTACATGGGTAACTAGTAGATAAAAAGGAACTGTATGTTAGTTTTATATAACTGAAATGTGGTTTTCATCCTAGATTCATTTTTTTTCAAATTATTTCAGCATTTTATAGAACTGAAATGATTAAATCCTAGTTTCACTATTATTCAGATACTTTCTGAAATGGTATATGCTGGGCACACAGAGGATCAGGCTAAATATTCTAAAAGAAATGAACTCTAGACACGCAAGTATAGTTGCTATAAGGAAGCAGCACAGGGTGCTGTGAGAAATACTCTAGAAACCTAACTTCATAAGGGACAAGGAAAGCTTCCTTTGAGGAAGTGTTATTGTAGCTGTGAGCTAGAAACTGTGACGGGATCCACCAGCCAAAAGACAGGACAAAAGGCACACTAGAGAGGCAGGTCCTTCATGTGGCCTGAGGCAGCCTCCGAGGTAACTCAGATGGATCTCAGTGGGGCCGTGCTGAGCTGCCCCATGGTGCTGGGCCTACCCCTCCACATCTAATCATTTTTATTTTTGCCAACATCTGAATGCCGTATTTTCAAGTTTCAAATACAAGATTAATGAGCAGAAGTATCTGGGGCAAAAGTATCTCTTGATAAAAATGCATCTGAAGTTCATCAGCCCCTGAATGTTGGGCCTTATCTGTTGGCAATCTAGTCTTGCTGCCACTGAGTCAAAACTATCTAAAACCGTCTTAAAGGTTCACAAGTCTTGCTGGGGGGTGAGGTTGTAGGACCCTGCCTCATGTTTCCAGACATTCAGCAGTTGATAAGGAAAGGCTGCAGATACTGAAATCACCACACATCTGGAGGACTCACTTCCACTATATCCTCTTCACTGCTAAGGAGAGAAAGTAAGGGTTTTCTCAGCTATCAACACGGTTACTCTGTAGCAGTGAAACTACAAATTACCAGCCTTCTTAGTTTTTCCTTTTGTGAGGGGAGATGTGTATCTTTCTGTCACCAAGGTCAAATGAGTACAGGTGAAAATGGCTTCTGTGGATTGACGTGTTCATTAACAGAGCAAGGATTATGAGGAAGGTCTTCCACACTCAAAAGAAAAACCCTTCAGATTTTACCTTAAGTCTATGAAACTCGTTTCAAAGATGTGCTTTGTGCTTTCTCCAAGACCCATGAAAGTTCTCCCAAAGTAGATTAGGAACTACTCTGCTAAAAGCAACCCCCCACAAATGCCTCAGTCTTCTATTTGCTTTACCAGTGAAATTCTATTTCTAAAGACATGATGTGCTCAACATAAGTCCCACGGCATTGTAAAAATGGCATTTTAGCAGGCTGAGCTACTCAGCAGGGTGAGGCTCCATGCAGCAGGTCCCCCTCCCCCACACCCTTCGTTGGGCTCTGTGGAGTCCCCTGCACTTGAAATTGGGGAGTGAAAGGAGGACTGGCTTAAAGTGGTGTTTTTACCACTTCAAACAATGTTTTTAAATTATAAACTACTGACTCAACAAACCAACCCTGGATTCAAAGTGAATCTTTAGCACATTATATCAATGTTAAGCAAATGCTAGAATACAAATATGCTACAACAGATGAAGTTTTTAAAAATATATGGCAAAATTAAGGTGAAATTTGTACTTTATGGTAAGATAAGGATATGCTATTATCAGTCAACAAACTGCATCCATTTGCATGTTGAAAAAAAAATATTAAAAATAGACAATTGGGGCTTCCCTGGTGGTGCAGTGGTTGAGAGTCCGCCTGCCGATGCAGGGGACACGGG
>NW_006791391.1:0-3468 GCF_000442215.2 Lipotes vexillifer | reverse complement strand
ATGTTTTCTCAAATCCAGGTATGTGAGTCTAAGATACCTGGAATTGGCATCCAGACTGGCTGGAATGGAGAATAAATGTAGATTGCCTTTTAATGAAATTATTGTCTTTTTGATTTGATTCAACAGTCATCATTTTGATACTTATTTTATGTTTAGAATATAGTGGAAGTTGGAAAACTTTTAAGAGTATGTATACTCATGACTAAGGTAGTGCTCTCTGGGCCTATCTGACAAGGGAGATGATATCAGTATGTTTTTGGAATGCATCCTATGTGTCTAGTACTGAGATAGGTACAAAAGTAAAATGTTGGAATAGGATTTTTTTTGTCATCACTGACTTTCAATCATTAAAAAATTATTTATTTATTAAAAAATGAACTTTTAAAAATGTTTATAAGCTGCTTTATTGAGATACAATTCATGTGCCATACGATGGACACACATAAAGTGTACAATTCAATGATTTTGAATATATTCACAGAGTTGCACAACCAGCACGATTGTAAATCATTTTTATTACCCCAAAAGAGACCCTATACCCCAAGAGATGATTTTCGATCTTTAAAAGTCACTAATGCACTGTCATTTAAGTGTTTTAGGTATTTGTTATTCTATTAAAAAAAATCAATATTAGAAATAAGTCCTCTAGAAGTTGAGAGAAGAGAAATGAGTGTACATACGAGTATGTCACACACTTCATCAAGATGGCTGACCTTGATTTGGATCCAGATTCCAGAAGGATAAGTGGAAGAATTTAGTTGAGGAGGGGAGTTGAGACCTATAAAACACAGAAGCTGTTGCTTTCACTCATGGCTGTCAAAGATGGGCAGCTGGTAGATGTTCTGTCAAATTAAAGTGGGAAAAGTGTTTTTCAACCATCATCCTGAACTCCGATTGTATTTTTTTTTAAAAATTGAGATATACTTGACCTATAGCACTGGTAAGTTTAAGGTGTACAACATAATTATTTGACTTACATACATCATGAGGTGATTACCACAATAGGTTTAGTGGACATCCATCATCTCATATAGATACATCATTGAAGAAAGAAAAAAATTTTTTTCCTTGTGATGAGAACTCTTAGGATTTACTCTGTTAACAACTTTCATATATACCGTACAGCTGTGTTAATTATCTTTAACATGTTGTACATTACATCCATAGTACTTATTTATCCTATAACTGGAAGTTTGTACCTTTTGACCACCTTCACCCAATTTTCTCTCTCCACACCCGGCTCCTGATAGCCACAAGTCTGATCTCTTTTTGTATGATTTTGTTTGTTTTTGAAGTTTAATTGACCTATTTTAATGATGTTACTTCCTGAACACAGTGATTCAATATTTCTATATATTTCAAAATGATTACCATAAGAAGTCTGACTGTCATCTGTCACCATACAAAGTTATTACATAGTTATAGACTATTTTTCCCACAGAGTACAATTCATACTTGTGTCTCATTTACTTTGCAGCTGAAAACATGTTCCTCTTAATCTCCCTTACCTAATTTCTTTCCTCCCCTCCACCTCCCTCCCCTGCAGAAACCACATGTTTGTATCTATGGTTCTGTTTCTGTTTAGATATGTTGGTTCATTTACAAAAATTGTGTTTTAGATTCTAGGTTCATCTATACTGTTCACAAATGGCAAGATTTCATTTGTTTTATGGCTGAGTAATATTCCATTGTGTGAGTGTGTATGTGGTATATATATGTATATATATATATATATATATATATATATATACATATATATACCACATACACACTCACACAATGGAATATTACTCAGCCATAAAACAAATGAAATCTTGCCATTTGTGAACAGTATAGATGAACCTAGAATCTAAAACACAATTTTTGTAAATGAACCAACATATCTAAACAGAAACAGAACCATAGATACAAACATGTGGTTTCTGCAGGGGAGGGAGGTGGAGGGGAGGAAAGAAATTAGGTAAGGGAGATTAAGAGGAACATGTTTTCAGCTGCAAAGTAAATGAGACACAAGTATGAATTGTACTCTGTGGGAAAAATAGTCTATAACTATGTAATAACTTTGTATGGTGACAGATGACAGTCAGACTTCTTATGGTAATCATTTTGAAATATATAGAAATATTGAATCACTGTGTTCAGGAAGTAACATCATTAAAATAGGTCAATTAAACTTCAAAAACAAACAAAATCATACAAAAAGAGATCAGACTTGTGGCTATCAGGAGCCGGGTGTGGAGAGAGAAAATTGGGTGAAGGTGGTCAAAAGGTACAAACTTCCAGTTATAGGATAAATAAGTACTATGGATGTAATGTACAACATGTTAAAGATAATTAACACAGCTGTACGGTATATATGAAAGTTGTTAACAGAGTAAATCCTAAGAGTTCTCATCACAAGGAAAAAAATTTTTTTCTTTCTTCAATGATGTATCTATATGAGATGATGGATGTCCACTAAACCTATTGTGGTAATCACCTCATGATGTATGTAAGTCAAATAATTATGTTGTACACCTTAAACTTACCAGTGCTATAGGTCAAGTATATCTCAATTTTTAAAAAAAAATACAATCGGAGTTCAGGATGATGGTTGAAAAACACTTTTCCCACTTTAATTTGACAGAACATCTACCAGCTGCCCATCTTTGACAGCCATGAGTGAAAGCAACAGCTTCTGTGTTTTATAGGTCTCAACTCCCCTCCTCAACTAAATTCTTCCACTTATCCTTCTGGAATCTGGATCCAAATCAAGGTCAGCCATCTTGATGAAGTGTGTGACATACTCGTATGTACACTCATTTCTCTTCTCTCAACTTCTAGAGGACTTATTTCTAATATTGATTTTTTTTAATAGAATAACAAATACCTAAAACACTTAAATGACAGTGCATTAGTGACTTTTAAAGATCGAAAATCATCTCTTGGGGTATAGGGTCTCTTTTGGGGTAATAAAAATGATTTACAATCGTGCTGGTTGTGCAACTCTGTGAATATATTCAAAATCATTGAATTGTACACTTTATGTGTGTCCATCGTATGGCACATGAATTGTATCTCAATAAAGCAGCTTATAAACATTTTTAAAAGTTCATTTTTTAATAAATAAATAATTTTTTAATGATTGAAAGTCAGTGATGACAAAAAAAATCCTATTCCAACATTTTACTTTTGTACCTATCTCAGTACTAGACACATAGGATGCATTCCAAAAACATACTGATATCATCTCCCTTGTCAGATAGGCCCAGAGAGCACTACCTTAGTCATGAGTATACATACTCTTAAAAGTTTTCCAACTTCCACTATATTCTAAACATAAAATAAGTATCAAAATGATGACTGTTGAATCAAATCAAAAAGACAATAATTTCATTAAAAGGCAATCTACATTTATTCTCCATTCCAGCCAGTCTGGATGCCAATTCCAGGTATCTTAGACTCACATACCTGGATTTGAGAAAACAT
>NW_006791390.1:0-305 GCF_000442215.2 Lipotes vexillifer | reverse complement strand
TCTCTAGGAGTATACTCTTCTATCTCTCCGAGTAAAGTCTTCTATCCCTAGTTTTATACACTTTTATCTCTACGTGTATAGTCTTCAATCTCTAAAAGCATCATCTTCTATCTCTACATGTAAAGTCATGTATCTCTAGTTCTATACTGTTCTGGCTCTAGGAGTATACTCTTCTATATCTAGGGGTAAAATCTTTTACATCTAGTTATATAGTCTTCTAACTCTAGTTGTAATCTTCTACATCTAGAAGTATAATCTTCTATATTGAGCTGTATAGTCTTCAATCACTAAAAGCATCATCTTCA
>NW_006791389.1:0-203 GCF_000442215.2 Lipotes vexillifer | reverse complement strand
AACACCTACAGCTAGTCTCTCGTTGGTTCTCCCCATTCGTGTCCATCTTACACAGAAATCGCATGAAATTTGTATTGGAGAAAGTTTTAAAGAAATAACAAAACTGCTACATCTTCTAACACCTGGGTGGTCAGTATTTAAAGCCATCCCCGTTCACTAACCCTAAACCTAACCCTAACCCTTACACTTGCCCAAAGCCTTAT
>NW_006791388.1:0-496 GCF_000442215.2 Lipotes vexillifer | reverse complement strand
ACTGTGATTAAAAATCTTCCAACAAATAAAAACCCAGGACCAGGTGGCTTCACAGGCGAATTCTATCAAACTTTTTAGAGAAAAGTTAATATATATCCTTCTCAAATTCTTCCAAAATATAGTAGAGAGAGAAACACTCCCAAACTCATTCTACAAAGCCACTAGAACCCTGATACCAAAACCACACTGAGATGTCACATAAAAAGAAAACTTCAGGCCAATATCACTGAGGAACATAGATGACAAAATCTTCAACAGAATACTAGCAAACAGGAACTAACAGCACATTAAAAGGATCATACACCATGATCAAGTGGGGTTTATCCCAGGTATGCATGGATTCTTAAGTATATGCAAATGAATCAATGTAATAAACCATATTAAGAAATTGAAGGAGATAAACCATATGATCATCTCAATAGATGCAGATAAAGCTTTTGACAAAATTCAACACCCATCTGTGATAAAAAAAAAAAAAAAAAAACCCTTCAGAAAG
>NW_006791386.1:0-320 GCF_000442215.2 Lipotes vexillifer | reverse complement strand
GGTGTGTTAGTTTCTGCTGTATAACCAAGTGAATCAGCTATATGTATACATATATCCCCATATTCCCTCCCTCTTGCGTCACCCTCCCACCCTCTGTATCCCACCCCTCTAGCACCGAGCTGATCTCCCTGTGCAATGCAGCTGCTTCTCACTAGCTGTATATTTTACATTTGGTAGTGTATATGTGTCAGTGCTACACTCTCACTTCGTCCTAGCTTCCCCTTCCCCCCGACAGTGTCCTCAAGTCCAATCTCTATGTCTGCAACTTTATTCTTGTCCTGCCCCTAGGTTCTTCAGAACCATTTTTTTTTTTTTTTTTT
>NW_006791385.1:0-242 GCF_000442215.2 Lipotes vexillifer | reverse complement strand
AACTCAAGGAAAAATTGCTTAAGGGCTACCAAGCAGGCACTTCGACCTTCAGGAACCATCTTGACGGTTACAACTTCAAGCCCTTCTTTGAGGGAACGGTATCGCAGAGCCCGCGTCGCGAATTCTTCTACTTCAGCGACAACGCCGATCTGATGGCGGTGCGTTACAACCAGTGGAAGATCACCTTCAAGACCATCGTAGGCAACCTGTTCAGCGGCAAGGAAGATTCAACCAACGTGCCA
>NW_006791384.1:0-332 GCF_000442215.2 Lipotes vexillifer | reverse complement strand
CTGAGTGGTTGGGGATTCATGCCTGGTGTATCTAACAATACTTTGAAAGGCTGGGTTCACATGGCTGCTTTCTCTTTCCTCAGATTTATCTGCTTGATTTTCGGATTCTCCCTGCATAAGGATGCAGAGGAGAGCAGATGGTGGCAGAGTTCCTGATAATGAAACAACATGTGAGAGAAAAAAAAAAGAACTTATTTTGATTGCTGTATTGATCCATCTTTTACCAAATGGTCAGTTTTTTACTTTGTGTCCGGATCTTCTAAGTGCATCCAGGAAATATTAACGCCAGTTATGTTCACCACCCTGTTAGGGATATGGCAGGTCAGGGACCA
>NW_006791383.1:0-268 GCF_000442215.2 Lipotes vexillifer | reverse complement strand
GGCAGCAGCAGCCTTAGCGTCTCCCGCCCGTCTCTGGTTTCCGAGCTTTTAGCCGCGGCTCGCTCCCATCTCTGGGGTCCGAGCTTTCAGCCGCGGCTCGCGGCCGTCTCTGGAGTCTGCGCTTTTAGCCGCGGCTTGCACCCATCTCTGGGGTCCGAGCTTTCAGCTGCGGCTCGCGCCAGTCTCTGGTTTCCGAGCTTTTAGCCTCGGCTCGCGCCCGTTTCTGGAGTTCCTTTAGGCAGCGCTCTTAAAACCCCTCTCCTCGCGC
>NW_006791382.1:0-336 GCF_000442215.2 Lipotes vexillifer | reverse complement strand
TCATTAAATGCTTACTTACAGTAAAGCATGCAATGTATCCTGAAATAGGATATATAAATGACTCTATGTTCAGGGCTTGCCCCAAGAACAAGTCTTCTCTAAATGGATTATTTTCTTTTCTCTTTCTTTACCTTGTCTTCCCCACTTATACCTCTACTCTCTGCTTCAGTGAAAGATATTTCTCCTTTCCACTTCTAGCTGAAAAAAAAAGTCTCAGGTATCAATTCACTATGTAACTGTGGGTCCTTCTCTGTATTACAAAACAAGACTCAGGGGCCAGTGAGTCCTGATATCATGACCTCCAAAAGGGTCACAAGGGATCTCTGAAAATTTCAA
>NW_006791381.1:0-684 GCF_000442215.2 Lipotes vexillifer | reverse complement strand
TATATAAAATAGATAACTAATATGGACCTACTGTATAGCACAGGGAACTCTACTCAATACTCTGTAATGGCCTATATGGAAAAAGAGTCTAAAAACGAGTGGATACCTAGAGGAGTGGGATAAGGAAGGTGGGAGGGAGATGTAAGAGGGAGGAGATATGGGGATATATGTATATGTGTAGCTGATTCACTTAGTTTTAAAGCAGAAGCTAACACACCATTGTAAAGCAATTATACTCCAGTAAAGATGTTAAAAAAAATTAAAAAAAATAAAAACTGGAAAAAATAAGAGTGGGTATATGTATATGTATAACTGATTCACTTTGCTGTACACCTGAAACTAACACAACATTGTTAATCAACTGTACTCTAATAAAAATTTTTTAAAAACTAGTGCTGTGATGAACATAGGGTTGTTTATGTATTTTCTAATTAATGCTTTCATTTTCTTCAGGTAAATAGCCATAAGTGGAATTGCTGGATTTTATGGCAGTCCCATTTTTAATTTTTTGAGGAATCTCCATACTGTTTTCCTTAGTGGCTGCACCAATTTACATTCTCATCAACAGTGCACAAGGGTTCCCTTTTCTCCATATCCTTGCCAACACTTGTTACTGTCTTTTTTTTTTTTGTGGTATGTGGGCCTCCCACTGCTGTGGCCTCTCCCGTTGTGGAGCACAGGCTC
>NW_006791380.1:0-204 GCF_000442215.2 Lipotes vexillifer | reverse complement strand
GTTGCGGCGAGCGGGGGCTACTCTTCGTTGCGGTGCGCGGGCTTCTCACTGCGGTGGCTTCTCCTGTTGAGGAGCATGGGCTCTGGGCGTGTGGGCTTCAGTAGTTGTGGCACATGGGCTCAGTAGTTGTGGCTTGCAGGCTCTAGGCACGCAGGCTCAGTAGTTGTGGTGCACGGGCTTAGTTGCTCCACGGCATGTGGGATC
>NW_006791379.1:0-298 GCF_000442215.2 Lipotes vexillifer | reverse complement strand
GGACTCTCAACTACTGTGCCACCAGGGAAGCCCTAATACATTTTATGGACACACTAAAATTTATTTATGTAATTCCATGTCTATAGGCATTTGGGTTGTTTCCACATTTGGCCTAATACAAATAAAGATGTTATGAGCATTTGTAAAGAGTCCTTTTTATGGACTTTTACCTTTATTTCTCTTGGGTAAACACCTAGGAATGGAATGGCTAGATCATATGGTAGATGAATATTCAACTTTTGAAGAAAACGTAACTGGTTTCCAAAGTGGTTGTACAATTTTATAGTCCCAGCAGGAA
>NW_006791378.1:0-6541 GCF_000442215.2 Lipotes vexillifer | reverse complement strand
GGGCCCGTGAGCCATGGCCGCTGAGCCTGCGCGTCCGGAGCCTGTGCTCCACAACGGGAGGGACCACAACAGTGAGAGGCCCACGTACCGCAAAAAAAAAAAAAAAAAATTGTTTCATTTTTTCTAATTACTTTAAAACATAATGGTGCATCTAATATTTTTTGAGTTTCTATTAATATATTATTAATTATAAATAAACCATATATATTATAAATAAACCATATATATTAATAAACCATATATATTTTATATAATAAACCATATATATTAATATAAATAAACCATATATATTAATATATATGGTTTATTTGTGTTGAGCAAATTAAATTATTTCAGAAATGTGTTCCAATATTGCTCTGAAAAACATTATAAGAATGTACTGCAAACAGCATAATCAGCAGATTCTGTCTTTATATATGTTCAAGAAGTGATCACAGAAATGTTTATATAGAAAAGTTGATCACATTTTAAAAATTCAGTATCTCCATTTAATCTGGTCAGACTATCTGTATGAGTTTTTAGAATATCATGTGGTAAAAATGAAGACTCCACTTAACATTAAATTTTGCTTAACTCAAGGTATATTTATATGTGAAAATAATGCAAAATGCTTGAAATATTTCTAGTAACTCAGTAGAAACAGTATAATTTTGCAAAATGAAAATTTAAATAACTAGTTGCTACTTTTCATAAATTATGACCTGAAATTAGGTGATGTGTACTTGCTGAGTTTTCCTGTTCTTAATATGTATTTAGCCAAAACTTTGGTCCCTTAGTAATTTCTTCAGATTGACAGAAACACAATTTGGGAAAAAATTTAAAATATATTTTTATTCTTTAGAATAAGTTGTGTGTACATTACATCTGCTTGCTGATTTTTTTCTGTTTGGAATTAGCCAGACTTGTGAATGAGTTCTTATGAATAATACTACACTAATTATAAGAGGAGAAAAGGGGTTTTTTTGGTCCAGGAAAAAATACATAACAAAGATAAAAATCCACCTGGAAATTTCAAAGAATTGCTATGAACTCCAGATTAGCCAGTTTTATTAATGTATACCCATTGAAACTAATTGTATATTAAGGCTTATTTGATAGCATAATAGCCTGAAATAACTTTGCATGGAGAGAATATAATGAGTAATATTTTTTCTCAAACAAAAGGAGTAATGTCTCTTAAGATAACACAGGATTTGAGCAACTTTGATATAGAAGTTACTTATTTTATTCATACCAAATTGATCTTGATTAAATATAATTTGCCAAATGAAAGTATTGTTACACTTCTTGTTAGTAGATTAGAGTAGTAACCAGGAAAAAATGATTAATGTAATTGAATCAATGATTGTTAAGAGAATTATTTAATACAGTGAAATAAAACTATGGACTAATTCAAGCTTTTTCTCAATATGGCTATTGTCTCAGTAGCACTTTTGCTTTGAGCTTTTTACTTGGAACTTTGCTTTTTTTAAATTATGATGATACTAGATTTAGGCACAGCTAAACTGTGGTTTGAATTTTGTGCCCACTTACAATTTTTATAGCATAAGTTGTAAAAAAAAAACCATCATATTTTTATTGGTGAGGCTAAAATAAAATACGTGCTGATTAATAACTCATCTGTTATACAATTTTAATTTATATTACATTTTAGAATTGTAATATACATATGTAGTAATGAAGTTTTGTTATAAATTTGAGGAAATTAAAAAATAAAAGTGTCTATCATGTTTCCTCTTTTTTATTTACAATATTATATACAAACTATCCTTAACCTAGAATGAAAAAAAAGATATATATATATATATCCACAATATTTGGAACATCTGTCTAAAGTATTCCTCACTGATAATCCAGCATTAAACATACTGCCTAGCATATAACAAGAGCTCTTATTCATAAATTTTTTGGAATCTATGTAATACGAAAAACTTCAATATATAATGTGGTCTCACAAGACTCAAATGCAAATAGGTTTGGATTTCCATTTATTAATAATTCGTGTTTTTAAAAATCTCCCTCTAACTTATTATAAAGGGAATACTATTAACACTAAGATTCTAAACTCCTTGGGATATAAAATGCATTGTTACACTGGAAAAGCAGGATATCTTAATACTGAGAAAAAAAAGCCCACTATCCCCACACGTGCTTCAAATCACATAGTTTGACAATTTTGATTAACTGTTCAAAATATTCAAACTAGTTTGTGTTTATAGATATTATTTTATACCATTATAATTTGGACCATTTCAAAATAGCCATTATTTTCAATTTCCCCTATAAATTTTATTTCTTGCACATTTTGTACTAAGCTTGTCTTCTATTGCTAGAGATTCAATGCCTGAATCAATCATAGAGTACTAATAAAAAGCAGATCTCAATAATTTACCTAACCTAATCATTGGTGGCCTAAAGGAATTGAGAGTATTTTAATTCCAATCTTATAAAATAAACATATCTGAGATAAGCTTAAATCCTCACTTATTTCAAATACTAAAATTTATTCTGTTAGGAACTATAGATTTGTTTTGAAAAAAATACACATATGCATACTGGAAAAATTAGGGTCTAATGATGTATATGATAGATCCATATTTTGTGATATTTTTTACACCTGTATTTAATATTTATCTGGACTATTGCTATGTGCTCATTAATTTAGCTATAAAAATAGTGAATATTTACACTCAAAAGAATGACTTTAACAAATAAACTGTGATTAATAACATATTTTAGCAACTCCTTTTGTAAAAATGCACAAAGTATACAGTCATCTCTCCATATCCAACAGGGATTGGTTCTAGGACTCCCCCGTGGGTACCAAAATCCTCAGATGCTCGAGTACCTTGTATACAATGGCATAGTATTTGAATATAACCTCAGCACATTCTCCTGTATACTTTAAATCATCTCTAGATTACTTATAATAATTTATAAAATGTAAATGCTATGTATATAGTTGCTGGCATATGGCAAGTTCAAGTTTTGCTTTTTGGAATTTTCTGGAACATTTTGTTCGAATATTTTCAATCGGCAGTTTGTTGAATCTGCAGATGCAAAACCTGTGGAGATGGAGGGCCAGCTAAATTTAAATCAGTTTTTCTCATATAATTTAGTTCTCATAAAATAACTGTAATACATTTATGTAAATATGGGTATGTGGGCATGTGATTGTGCTTAAAGAGATTAATAGGCCAATCAATATCAATTTGGGTTCATATGCCTGTATATATTTCTCTTCTGAACTTAATGATTTAGGCAGCTTTTATTTCTATAAACACCATCCCTCCCCCCAGCCGTTTTGTAAACCACAGTATTATGGGCACTGGAATAAGACATTGATTACTGACATGTTCCATTACAGTACTCCGTCTATGTCATGTTTCTGTACTTCTTAAACATCTTTGTATCAACTACAATATTTCTTTGAAAAAATAACACCCTTCTGCTGTAGATTTAGTCCTCCATCTATAATATACTCCAAACCTTACCTCCTTATACTTAACCAGGATTCTCCCTTGGTCACTTTTTCTCTTTTCATGTACACCTTTTTATGTTCACATATGCTTTTGATTATCTAGGGTTTATACCTAGAAGTGGCATTTGCTGAGTCATATGGAAACTGGTTTGTTTTTCATCATTATCTTGTTTTTTTAAACAATCAAATTAATCTTATTACAAATATTAACAAAACAATTATTTGTGGATTGTGTTAATGTTATTAACAAAATGAATGTTAACTTACAGTAGGAATATCTATTCCTTCCTAGAAAAATTGTCCTTTACCCATATACCAAATATTAACATAAAGTGAAGTATATATCAAGAACCAAGTTTCAGTAAGTTCCAAATTCCAGGTCTTTGGTGGGCATTGCCAGAATACTTCCTTCATATAAATGCTTTACTGTATACGTTCCCAAAGATATTCTTCTCCAACTATTTTTCACCTTCCTCCATGGAAAACACTCTAAGTCAAATTCAATAAATTTCTTAAAATCACCAACTGTACAATTTGATATATCTTATTTATATGTAAATGAAATTCTTTGGCTGCAAGAGTACATACTCATAAATTGCATTCACCATGTGGGAGGTGCCACAGATTAAGGGAACCATGATTTTCCCAGGATTTATACCTTGCGGTCCTGGGGCCAATATCCCTGAACATCTTCCTTGGACTAATTCTAATTACATTGGACTAAGCATATTAATAGTCCTATTGACTTTAGACAGTCTCTTCCCCACCTCTCTCTTCTAGCATATTGTCTGATCCTTTGTTGAGTTTGTCATATATGTCATTTGTTTCTTGAGTTTGTCATCCTTTGTTGAGTTTGTCTTCTAGTAAACAAAAGTTTACTAGATGCTCTGAGTAACATTTCAGCTAAGATACCTCTTCAACCTAGAACATTCCAAGCTAAGTTAAGGTAGAGCTTTTAAGAGTGTGCATCTTAAAAATAAATCCAAACATAAATTGTCAGTTGATCTTTGACAAGCGTGCCAAGAAAACAATGGGAAAGGATAATGTCTTCAACAAATGGTATTGGGAAAACTGAAAATCCACATGTAAGAGAAAGAATTGAACCCCTATCTTATACAATACACAAAAATAAACTCAATATCTATTAAAGACTTCAACATAACCTTGAAACTCTAAAACCTCTAGAAGAAAACAGGGGGAAAGCTTAATGACATTGGTTTTGGAAATGACATCAAAACACATGCAACAAAATCAAAAATAAATAAGTGGGATTTCATCACATTAAAAATCTTCTGCACAACAAAGGAAATAACAGAGTGAAAAGGCATCCTATGGAATTGGAGAAAATATTTGCAAACCTTATATCTGATAAAGAGTTTATTTCCAAAATGCCTAAGTAACTCCTCCTACTCAGTAGAAAAAAAACTAATAACCCAATAAAAAATGGACTAAAGACCTGCATAGACATTTCTCCAAAGAAGATATACAAATGGCTCAATCTCACTAAGCATCAGAAAATGCTAATCAAAAAAATAGAACTATCATATGACCCAGCAATCCCACTTCTGGGTATCTATCCAAAAAAATTGAAATCAGGATCTCAAAAAGATATTAGCACTATTCATTGCAGTGCTATTCACAATAGCCAAGATGCAGAAACAACCTAAGTGTCCTACAATGTGTGAATGAATAGAGAAAATGGGATATACACAGTTGACCCTTAAACAACATGGGAGTTAAGGTGCTGACCCAGCTAGCAATGTAAAATCCCATATAACTTTACAGTCAGTGGTCCATATCCACGGTTTTGCATCCTCAGATTCAACAAAACACAGATAGTGTGGTACATATTTATTGAAAAAAAAAATCGGGTATAAGTGGATCCATGCAGTTCAAACCCATGTTGTTCAAGGGTCAACTGTACATTCAATGGAATATTATTAGCCTCAAAGAAAAAGAAAGAAAAGAAGGAAATCATGTCATTTGTGACAGTGTGGATGAAACTTTAGGACATTATGCTAAGTGGAATAAGCCAATCTAAGAAGGACAAATACTGCATGATACCACTTATATGAGGTATATAAAACAGTGAAATTCACAAAAGCAGAGAATAAGATGGTGGTTGTCAGGAGCTGGGGGGAGGGAGAAATGGGGAATTTCTAATTAGTGTATAAAATTTCAGTTATGCAAGATGAATAAATTCTAGAGATCTGCTGTACAGCATTGTAACTACAAATAGCGGTAGGGTATTGTACACTTAAAACTCTGTTAAGGGGGTCCATCTCTTATTCAGTTTTTTTACTGCATTTACAAAAAGAGTACGATTCTGGAATCATTTTCTGAGCACCTGGCTCACAAATGTAAGTCTTATACCAGTGAGAAACCTGAGCTATTCCTCTTCTGTGTAGATACTGTTTTCTGAGGAATCCACCCTCTTTCATTACACGTTGTTTTGCAGGCTACACATTCCTGGAACTAGTTGGAGAAAGTGGGAGCAGGATTGGACTGGGGTTAGACAATTGAGAGGGTGAAACTTTTTAAAAAACACTTCAGTAGCAGCATATGATAACAGAATCAAGACATTTCTACTCTATTCTGTGTCAGAGGACCAGGAAATTGGGCGAGGAATAATGTTATCTCAAGACAGCAGAACTGCATTCATCACAGGGAATTGACGAGGATCTTCCACGTATAACTGACTTCTTGCTGTGACTGTGGCTTTGAGGGGAGATTTGATTAATAACCAAGTAAAGAAAAACGGGGAATAAGTGTCGTGTACCTCTCATCCTATTATGAACACAGGTTCAAGCTATCTTCTCAGCTGAAGGATAATCTAAGAAAGTAGTTCAAAAGAATTCAACATATTCCAGAAAAAAAAATCAATGAAACAAGATCCAAAATGTAAGAGATAACTGTCTTTTAACATTATAAGATAAAGTAAATGTTGCATACATAAAAATATGTATTAGGGGACCTCCCTGGTGGCGCAGTGGTTGGGAGTCTGCCTGCCGATGCAGGGGATACGGGTTTGTGCCCCGGTCCGGGAGGATCCCACATGCC
>NW_006791377.1:0-276 GCF_000442215.2 Lipotes vexillifer | reverse complement strand
TGAGGGAAAGACAATAAAGTGTGAAGATTAATACTTCCTTTGACTCCTGCCCCAGACATCCAGTTTTCTTTGCAAACCCTCAAGTCTGGTTCAGGAGCCCCTCTTATGTATATCACTGCACCATGTGTTTTGCAGTTCCTTGGCTCATCATCTATATTTCTACTAAAGAGTCATTTCCCTAGGGGCAGACCATGTGTGTGGCTCTGCATGGCACAGGACCTGGCATATGGTGCTTTCTCAATAAATACTGTTATCATGAGGAATGGAGGAATACCG
>NW_006791376.1:518637-541867 GCF_000442215.2 Lipotes vexillifer | reverse complement strand
ACTGGGGCACGAACCCGTGTCCCCTGCATCAGCAGGTGGACTCTCAACCACTGTGCCACCAGGAAGCCCCCAACTGCTATTTTTGTCGCTACATGTTCACATCCTTTCACTCGTTAATTCTTTTTTTTTTTTTAATGTTTAAAGGTGTACTGTTTATTTATTTATTTATCTTGGCCTGGCCACGCGGCTTGTGGGATCTTAGTTCCCCCAACAGGGATTGAACCCGTGCCTTCGGCAGTGAAAGCAGAGTTCTAACCACTGGACCGCCAGGGAATTCCCTCTCTCATTAATTCTTGAGCTAGGATTTTGTGACCCAGGGGAAGCCTGGGAGACTACAACTTTCATAAAGAGGCAGGGGCTTCCCTGGTGGTGCAGTGGTTAAGAATCTGCCTGCGAAGGCAGGGGACACAGGTTCGAGCCCTGGTCCGGGAAGATCCCACATGAGCCCGTGCACCACAACTACTGAGCCTGTGCTCTAGAGCTCGCAAGCCACAACTACTGAGCCTGTGTGCCACAACCAATGAAGTCCCACGTGGCTAGTGCCCATGTTCCGCAACAAGAGAAGCCACCGCAATGAGAAGCCTGCGCGCCGCAACGAAGAGTAGCCCCCGCTTGCCGCAACTAGAGGAAGCTGGCATGCAGCATGAAGACCCAACCCAGCCAAAAATAAAATATTTTAAAATAAAAAAAAGAGGAGGCAGACAGAGGACATGGGGGAGAGGTCTGTTGCGGGAAGGCACACATCCATTGCACAGCCACACTGCCCTCTGCCTGGCAGGCTAGCAGCACCCCGACCTCCCACGTGGAGCCCGAGTGTGGCAGGAGGGTGCTCAGGGTTGTCAGAAGGTCCTTCCTGTTTGGAGTGGGGCACAGAATGGTGTCTGGTGACGGCTTTAACTGTGGAGGGGGACCTGAGAGTCAGACTTCTTCAGGCCTCTGTCAGGTCCAGGTAAGGGATGGGTATTGCCTGGTCTACCCTGATTTCTGGGAGGTGAGATCTTTGTCTGGGGAGCCCTACAATGCTTCAATGGCAGAGCTGAAAGGGCAGCAGTAGGGGTGGGATTGGGGAAGGGGCAGGCAGCCAGGAGGCCTGAGATTCCCTCTGTATTTTTTGGTTAATATTTATTTAATTTATTTTGTTGCACTGGGTCTTAGTTTCGGCAGGTGTGCTCCTTCGTTGTGGCTCGCGGGCTCCTTCGTTGTGGCATGCAAACTCTTAGTTGCATGCATGTGGGATCTAGTTCCCTAACTAGGGATTGAACCCGTGTCCCCTGCCTTGGGAGCGCGGAGTCTTAACCACTGAGCCGCCAGGGAAGCCCCCTGCTGTTTTATTAACTGGTGCTTGGGATCCACCGCCTCCACATCCTTCATCCTCAGACCCAGATCAGGTCAGACCCCAGGACTCCTGCTTATCCCAAAGGTGTCAGAAGGCGGAGGCTGAGGAGGACTGTCCCCGTCTTTAATCTTTCTTGTCTAGCTTTCCGTCATCTCCTCTCTCTTCTCCATTTGCTGACCTGGTGTCCCCCCTGAAATGAAATTCCCTTAGAGGATGTGCTTTCACATACAAAATCCAAAGGGTAAATCTTCAGAACATTTTGGGGGAACTCATTTCACCCAAGACTTCCAGATAAGTTTTTTCACTGTGTGTGTCTCTTATCCCCACGTCTTTCGGATTCTTTGACCCAATGCCAACGTCTGCATGGGTTTCCCCACACTTTCAACAAGCGATTCTCAGACACCAGCAGGGTGTCCGAGAATTTAACTCAGTTCTGACACTACCGGAGACTGCGTCAGATTCCAGTGTCGACTGAGAAAAAAAAAGCACAACCTAAAAGTTGAGAATTATGTTTTATTTGGGGCATTACTGAGGACTTAAGCCCGAGGTACAGCTTCCTCAGATAACTCTGAGGGACCGTTCTGAAGAGGTAAGGGAGGAACCAGGCTATATAGGAGTTTCTGCAAAAACAAACAAACAAAAAACCCCTACTTAGTGGAACATCAAAAGATTATGGCTAATTAAAGAAACAGACATCTCAGGTTAATGAATTTAGAGCTTTTCTATGTATGGGAAAATGAAAGAGTCTGGGCTTATTGAAATTATTCCTTTGATATACCCCTTAACTATCAAAGGATAGGGCCAGTATCCTGTTTTTCTCCATCCTGAATCACCCTCGCACAGCTGCAGTGGCTAAGGGCTTGATGGCCTCAACATCCTTTGTTTACTGAAAAGGCAGGACATTCTTTGTCCACAGCAGGTTAAAGATCGTCCTATGACTGCCACCGGTGCCCCTCCACCTCCCCCCTCTTTCCACTTCAGACACCAGTCTCTATCACTAGCCCAGGTTGTTACCTGTACTTTTGACAGACTGGATATAAGTCAGAGGTTCCCACGACTCCCTCCTAGCGTTACTGAACGCAGGTTCAGCTGCTCACCACTCCAAAGCCGATACTGGAGAGACAAGTGCTGGTAGGAATGGAAAGCTTGCTTTATTCAGGAGGCCGGCGACCTGGGGAAATGGTGGACTCATGTCCAAAGATTAACTCCGAGGATTCTGCTTTGACCATGAAGTTTTTAAAGGGAGAATCATCTGGGGAGGGGTCCAGAGTCTTTGTTATCTTCTACTGTGTGAAGACTCTCTTCTGATTGGTTGGTGGTGAGGTGATAGGGTGGTGCTCCAGGAGTCTTGTGTTCAGCCTGAAGTCACCGTCCTCCACCTGGGTGGGGGCCTTGTTCCAGCAGAACTCAAAGGTATTTTGTTATGTATATCCCTTGAGGAGGAACCAGAATCCTGCCCTACGGCTGCACTATTGTTTTTTGACTGCTGCTTCTTCATTTCTGCATTCCCTCCCTTCCTTGATAAGCAACTGTTTGAATCTACACTTTGGAACTCAGGGAAGGTCAAGGAGGCTCTGTAAGCTCTCAGTCCTTTTGTTAGGGGAACGACTGACTGAAACCGCCCGCCCTGGCCGGGCGCTGTAGTAACCACTTGCAGGAATTATCTTAAACAGGAGGTCCTGGTAAGGAATGCGGAACTAACAAGCTACCCACCAACGGGAAGAATTCAGGAAAGGTCAAAAGGAGAGAGGAGACTCCAGTTCATATGTCCTACCAACCTCTCAGAATCCTTCTTGCTGGAATCCATCTTGGCTGAGAGATACGCACCTCACCAGGAAGGACCCTGAGTCAGAATGATTGGCCGGAGACAACCCGGAAACTAACCGCGTTACCATAAAACCTGAGACTGCGAGCCACGTGGCAGAGCAGTTCTCCTGGTTTCCCTTACCCTGTTGCTCTCTGCCCGGGCACCCTTTCCCTATAAAGTCTCTTGCTTTGTCAGCACCTGTGTCTCCTTGGACAATTCATTTCTCAGTGTAAGACAAGAGCCCACTCTTGTTTTGCCCTGAAAGGGGTCTCCCTTCCTGCAACACTTTTGGGTTTTTGTGATGTCTTCATTACATAGGCATGAATCATTGGCCATCGAATGAACTCAACCTCCAGCCCCTCTCCCCTCCATGGAGATTGGGGGTGGGATTGAAAATTCCATCCCTCTAATCACAAGGTAGGCTCTCCTGGCAGCCCCCATCCTTTGGTGAGGTCCAAACCACCGCACTAACATAACTCTATCCCCAGCCCCTCTGCCCTCCCCAGAGGTCTGGGAGTGGGACTGGAATTTCCAACCCTCTAACCACTTGATCGATTCCCCTGGCAACTACCCCCCTCCTCCCTTAGGTTACCCGGAGCTTTCCAAAAGTCACCTTATTAACATAACAAAAGACATCTTTATTGCTCTTATCACAGGAAATTCTAAGGGTTTTAGGAGTTCTGTGCCAGGAACTGGGGCTGACGACCAAATATATATATATATTTTTTAAATTTTTATTTATTTATTTTTGGCTGTGTTGGGTCCTTGTTGCTGTGCATGGGCTTTCTCTAGTTGCAGCGAGCGGGGGCTACTCTTTGTTGTGGTGTGCGGGTGGTGGCTTCTCTTGTTGCAGAGCACGGGCTCTAGGCACGTGGGCTTCAGTAGTTGTGGCTCACGGGCTCTAGAGCGAAGGCTCAGTAGTTGTGGCACACAGGCTCAGTTATTTCGCAGCATGTGGGGTCTTCCCGGACCAGGGATCGAACCTGTGTCCCCTGCAATGGCAGGCAGATTCTTATCCATTGCACCACCAGGGAAGCCCCTAATATATATTTCTTATACCTCATAGTATCACACCAAAGATGTGTTTAAATCTTAAATTGATAATCACCTTACACTAAAGGGTAAAGAAATTAAATAAATCAAGCCTAAATGGAGAATTAAGAGAATCCTTTAAAGAGGGCTCATGGAGCCATAGCTGCCCCAGGTCTACTGGCCTGCCTGCCCTACACAGTAAGAGGCCCTTGTCTGGAGATTAGTGGTGGTAGACTGCTGCCACCATCACAGGTTCCAGAGCCATCCTGGGCCTCAGTCTCCACCCTCCGTGATCATCCTGGCCAAGGTCACTAGAATGGGTGTGGTAAGGTCAGAGAGCCCACCCAGGCAGGAGAATAGGGCAGCCAGAGGTCACCTACAACACCTCTCCGACTGGCACTACTGAAACAGATAGGTGGTGTTTCAGGGGGCTCTGAAGAGCTCCGGTCCTTTATGTATCAATGCAGAAAGAATTCAGTGAGAGGCAAAGTGATAAGAAGTGATTTATTAGAATAGGATGCTTGTGAGGCTAACAAGCAGGCAGGCAAGTGTTGTGCTGCCCCAAGTACTTAGTGGGTTACATTTTTCTAATCAAAGGAAGAGAAGGGAGGGGGAGAAGACCTTCTTTGTCTTTCTTGAGTAGGTGTCACGCTTCCATCATCAGCTCCTCCTTCAGTTTGGGCAGGGGAGTTTTGTCCCTACATGGTCAGGCCAGGACCGTCATGGCACTTTGGAAAAATTATTTCAGGTCTCAGTACGAGGGTCTTTCCCTTTCCATAATGATTGCTTTTTTGTGTGCAAAGAGCGTGTCCTAGGGGCCAAAGAGCATGTCTTGTGGGTCATTAACTTACTGAGCTCACTGGGAAGGATGTGGGTCTCATGTCACCATTGTTAATTGTTTTGAGGCATGTCTCATTCTCCTGTTGTATGCCTTTGTCGCTAATCAAGTTAGCTTGGTTTTGTTAAGCGAGCCAATCTGGCTTTGATGCTAAATGACTTGCTCTGGTTTATGAGTCAAGCAAGCCCACATTGTTGCAGGATTTTCCCATTAATTTCTTGAGTGATCATTAATCTTACTGTGGTCTGCCAAAGACCTCTGAAGTTTTCTATCTACAATCCCCTAATGGGGTTTCTGAGCTAACTGTTTGATTATCCTACTCTAACCCTAACACTACCAGCTAAAAGTTGGAGACAGAACATAAGGAGTCTGGAAATGTGATTTCCTGATAAGAGGCTGGAGGTGGTGCTTGGGGAAGGTCCAGGGTCAGAAACGAGATGATATGCCTGTGGACTTAAAAAATTATTCACAACCTAAAAGTTGAAAGTTATGTTTTATTCAGCGGGAATTTTTAGGACTTCAAGCCTGAGAGGCAGCATCTCAAGTAACCCTGAGAGAACTGCTCAGCGGAGGCGAAGGGGAGCCAGGTTATACAGATATTTTGCAACAAAGGGCAGGTAGCCGGGAACATCAAAAGATTATGGTTAAAGAAAACCAGATAACCCAAGTTAAGGATTTTAGTGCTTTTCTATGTATGGGAAGATGCAAGAGTCCTGGGCTCACTGAAATCATTCCTTTGATATGCACCTCAGCTATCTGGGGCCTGTATCCTGTATTTTCACATCCTGAGTTTCCTCCGTGCTCACTGTAGGGAGTGGCTGCAGTCTGATGGCTGCTAGATGGCAGGTATTCTTTTCAGCCCTGAGTTTCCTCAGGGCTCACCAGCTCACGTTGGAGGGCTGCAAGCTGATGACTGTGACATCCTTTGTTTACTGATATGGCAGGAAATATTCCATTTCTCATGCCTCCACTGTGACAACTGTGTCTATATGTGTGTTTGTGGGGAGGGAGAGAGCTGGACGTGAGTCCTTAAAGGTGCCTGGAACCCAGGGAACTGGAGGCTTGGGCACCCTTGCCCTTCTCACATTGAAACCGAATGGGGCCCTGTGGGGCTCCCAGCCATGGAGGCCCTTTTGTCCCCCATTTCTTGTAGGCAAGACTTCAGCCTCCATGACCTTCCCTGAGTTCCAGATTCGAACAGTTGCTACTCAAGGGAGGGGCTGCCAAGAAACCACCTGAGGCAAGATTAAAGGGACCAGAGAAGCTCATCAAGATTAGAAGACCAAACACCTGAGAGGAGATTAAGGGAGTGCCAGTCCTGCTCACACCCTAATCTTGGCAGAGAGCCCCCCCCACCCCGCCCTCCACCGCCGAACCATATAAGACCCTCATCAAATCCTCCCGGGTTGGGACATATAGTTTTTTGAGGCAGAAGTCCAGTGTGTCCCCTTTTCCTGGCAAAGTAGTAAAGCTTTTTTATTTCACCCAAAACTCTGTCTCTGAGATTGGATTTGGCACCGGTGTACAGAGAGGCCGAGCTTTCGGTAACAACACGGCCTGCAGAATCAGCGCGAGAGGTAGTGGGGGGGGCTGGGATTGCAGTGGGATGGACGGGACAGCCCACGGGAAGAGGAGAGGGGACACAGAGGCCAGGCCAGGTCTCCTCCCAGGTCCCAGCCTCTCTGGGCCCCTTGCCTCCCTTCTAGGAGCCAACCCCTAGGCCTGCCCCATTTACAGTGCTGGTCTGGGTGCTGTTCACTGCTGGTGGGTGGGTATTAGCTGAAACTACCTGACAAGGCTGCAGGGGGCCTGGAGGAGGGGAGGAAAGTGCTGCCATTTGGACTTAAAGGGGCTGGAGGCCTGTCCTCTGCCAGCCCCTCTTGCCTGGAAGCTTAGCTCTTTTCCAGGGTATGAGGTCATAGGGAGTGGGTAGCTGTGGTGGAGGCTGGGTTGGGTGGCAGATCAGGCATCATGGGGTCACCACACACGGGGACACTAGGGAGACAAACAACAGCAGGCCAGGGAGAGGCATATGACATGTGCTTTCTCCACTGTGGTTGCTCAGGCCACCCCTGACTCCTGTCTCTTGTGCTGACAGGCATCCCAGACGTCAGATAGCTAGGAAACTGCTGAGGGTGTGGCCTGCCCAGGTTCAGGCCAACTCTGTTTTGTTTTAGACTAACCTAACAGTTTCCCAGTCTCCATGGTCCTCCCTCTAGCCCATTTTCACTTCCTACCACCATTCTGTATAAATCATTCTATGGCACTCTCCTACTTAAAGTCCTCAATGACTCCCCACTACCCAGAGCATAAAGCCCAAGGTCTTTAGCAGACAGGCTCCAGGATACCCAATCTGATCAGTTGTGTCTCCCACTCTACTTTGAAGGACCACTGAACACACTTTCCCTGCACCTTTGTATTTGTTCCCTCTCCTTCGAATATTCTTCCTCCTTCTCTGTTAAACTTTTCCTTGACTTTCATATTCTAGCTCATCAATCTCTTCTCTGTACTCCCAATGCCTTTCTAACAAACAATGCCTTGTTCCTGTCTGTATGGCAAGCCCTTGGCATATGGTGGCTGAATGAGTGAAAGGCTGACCCAGGAGCCAGGCTGACTTTGTCCCACTCTGCTCTACCTGGGACACTCACGAAGGATCGAGGATGGCAGAAGTGGGCACAGGCCTCAAGGAGACTCTGGGAACTGCAGTGAGCAGTGAGTGGAGCTGGAGGGTCCATGACTGGTAGGGAAGTTCCTTTGCCCACTGTTGGGGAGGAATTCTTCAAGTGGTAGGAGGCAGAAAGGGAAGGGGCCTTAAGCTCCAGTGGTTGCCTCACTGTCCATCTTCACTGGGACCCACAAAGTAACTCCCCCCCCGGGCCCCCTCCCAGGATGTTTCAGGGTCCCCTGACCACTAGATCTGCTTGACATTTTCGTAGTAAAGATCACACAGGTGCTAGAAACAGCAGCCCCAACCTGGTCTTAGTTCACTATCCTGCAAGTTGGGCCAGTACAAGAGATGGGCGTAGAGGACACGGGGCAGGTCCTTTTGGACAGACACCTGTGGGCACTAGGAGCACTGAGTCAGCAGGACGAGGTGGGACTGGAAGCACCCTGGGCAGGGCAATCCTGAGCTGGAAGAGGTTGACCTAGGAGAGTGAGCAGCTTAGGCACACCTGGCACCTCGGCAAGTTCCCCTTTCTTGAAGTATCCTGGCCCCAGCTTCTCTTCCTTAGTCTAGGGGCTGAGGCATCCAGGAGCTCTGTTCTGAAATGGATCTCTCCCTCACAAGGGAATTATGTCAGCAGATGGACTGGTGGTGGTGGTGGGAGGCCTCAGACACTTGCTGCCACCCAGTACACCCCTCACCTATCATTTCCTGACTCCCTCAACACTTTGCTTTTAGCCTGGAACCTTGCCAAAATATACGGGGGTGATCTCCTGTGTGGGCTCCATAGAACTGCAATTGGGCACTGTGAGACCCAGACTCATACTGCTGGCCCCTCCCCATCTCTACCTCAGCTCGTTACCCCATCCCTTGCATAAGCTTCAAAAGCGGTGCCTCTCACTCCTTATTCTTACACAGAGGATCTCAGTGGATTATGGAGAGTGGTACCAAAAGCCACGAGATTAAAAATATCCTGAGGGCACATAACTGTTAGCTACCTTGAAGGAGGGTCAAAGTATTTAGGAAGGATGGGGCTGGGGAAAAAATCCCAGAGATGGGTCATCCCAAGTTGTGTGGTTGGGGGGTAGAACTCTTACCCTGCAGCTCCCTTTCTCCCAAAGGTGTTCTGGAGGCCCTGGAAGATGACAAAAGGCTACCAGTGGATATGAAGTTCGCAAGGGGTAGCCTGCCCACTGCCAATCAGCACCTCTCCCACAGAAGAGCCTTGGGGGCTGACTGGAGTTTGGCATCTAAGGAACTATCCTTAAAATCGGCCTCGCCCACACAAAAATACCTTTTTCACTCTTTCGCCTCGCCCACACAAAAATACCTATTTAACTCTTTCCAATTAAAGATTATAAATACTTGTCTGGGCTAAAGACCTCCAGTCTCACAGCCCACTTCTATTAAGAGTCAGTAGTTACAGTACAGACACTTCAAAACTAGGTCTGATTGGTTATGTCAGCATGGCTCTGTCCTAACACCGCATGGTCTTTTCAAGCTCTCCCTTCTACAACTAAACTTGCTTCACAATCCAGAGGTTTAGCCCAGGTCATACAAATGGGATTAAAGTTCAGGTTGTCCTGGCCAAAATTTCCTTCCCAGTCTACAATAACACACAACCTCCCAACAGTTTAGGGTACCAGGTAGCTCAGTGGCAACTGGTTTGATTAGAGGTGGTTAGCTGCTTCTTTTCCCTTAAACAGCACAGAGGAAAAGGGAAACCAGGGCCGGGGTCCTCAACTGCCTCCTGAGACCATTATGTTTGCGCTTCCTATGGACCAAATGTGTTGGTACATTACTTTGTGTGGTTAATCTTACCTCGGGGATTATTCAAAAGAGGGCAAATTGTTCACTTTCTGCCCCAAAGTCACATCTCCCTCCCACCCCAAATTTTAATACAACTATGAAGGACTCTCAACTCTACAAGGGGTATATCAAAATACTGTTATAGTGGCCATAATATTTCAAAGAGCCCAACAAATAAAGAGAAAGTCCTGACTGGATTTCAGAGAACAATTTGTTATAATGAACCAGAAACAAAAGATTCTACTGAAACTGGAACAGTTGACAGAATATGGTTGAACTTAATTAAAGCTTCAAGGGGAATAAGGGTCAAACAAAGTCAATGAATGAAGCCCAAGATTGGCCTGGTATAAACATAATAGCATTTCAGCATGGATATCTTCTGACCCCTCCCACAAGATATCTGCCATCAATTTCCAGCCCTTTCCCTTCTGAAGCATCTGCCAAACCAAACGGCTTTCCCCACTCTTTTGCAGGTGTAAGCCAATCCAAAAATACCCTCTTTGGGCATGATGCAAAGCCAAGAGGAAAAGTTTATAAATCTCATTCCAGGGTAGAAAGTGCACATACCTGACCCAGTACACTGGTTAAGTGGTGTAAATGTACATGGCAATAACTTTAATCAAATCAGAGCTGCTACCGTGTGTAACTTGTTAGGTGGCCCTGTAGCTATGTCAAAGTTCCTAATTTACTTTACTAAAACATCAGCGTGGCAGAATGCATTTTTGAGCTCCAGATTTTCTAAACACTTTTAAGAGGCTCTTTAAAGATGATGCAGAACAGAACTGTATCTCAGAAACCTAGACATTAAGGAGGGACACTGATGGGCTCTTTCTGGGAATTTTTCATGGGAGATGAACAGAGGAAATGTCAGAATGCCAAAGCATATGACAAGTGAGGGAAGGCAGAGCGGGGAAGAGGGTGGACTAGCCACAAGGCCAACACATTCATGTTCAAAGAGAAGTCTGGGCGAAGGAAAAATACCCCAAATGACAACAAAACAAAACCCAAGTCAGAGGAAAAAAGGGTTTCATACAACACAGTATCAAAAAGTAAAAGGAACACACTAAATGCACAAACTGGTGGCAAGTCAGTCCATAGCCTATTATGATAGGTCCTTCCAGCATCAATCAAGTTTCTTCTCATCTGTTATCTCAAGGTTATTTACAGATGTGTGACTTTAACAAGAGTCTCACAGGAGGGTGGGCAAGCTTCAATCATTGGTTTCGGGATCTGTCTGAGCCATGTAGGCATCCAACTCAGCATCCAGGTGTCCTTTCGTTTTTGACATGTATGCATCCAGTTGGTTGTCCAGCTGCTCCTTGGTCAGTACAGGGCGAGCAAGGGCACCTCTCCCTCGTCCACGGCCTCGTCCTCTGCCTCCAAAGCCCCCTCTTCCCCGACCTATCATACCCCGACCTGGCCCAAGGGAAAAACAAGAAAAACAGTTACAAGTAAGTTTAATTGGTGCTATGGTAAATGCCCCTTAGAGCAGTGGGGCCTAGCTGAGAAAGGCTGAAGGGCAGGGCAAGAGGAGAAATCTGGAAAAACAGGAAACACACTGGGTAGAAAGCAACACATGGAAAGCACACATAATGAATCCCTTATTACATGCTCATCTCTAAATGCTATTTAAAATTTTTTTCTTCTATCAACAAAGTAAGGGAATATAGTTAACTGATAATTAAAAATTTCTTAATCTCTCCTAAGACAGAGAAACTAAAATTTGAGACTCGCTATAAGTTTACAATTAAAATACAAGTACATTAAAGATAACCCCATTTAGTAAGATAGGGAGGAAGTAACAAGGGCACAGAGAAACAGGGGTGTGAAGCTAGACAGTTTTCAAATTAAACTTTACTGGAGATCCTTCTGAAAAATTAGCTTGTCTCCTCAAATTTATCAAACCTAATGAACTGATCCTATGTCAGGAGACTGAGGAGTTATTCTGACATAGGAACAATGAAGGGAATTGGGGAAAAACATTTTGAGTAGTCCCAGCCATTTCTATCTCCCGATTCTATTCACATTTTAACAATTATGGTTATCTGAGAGGTGGTTTCAATTCACTTAACAAAACATACCCAGCTTTCTGAAAAGCTACTTCAGACTCCTCCCCGGCCAATCCCTGTGATGTCTCTCTCAGAAACCAAGTCAAGATAATTTGGAAACATGCTATTTCATCCTGAAACCCAAACTAGCTTGTACTTCACTCAATAAGCCAAGCAACATATAATATGAGAGAAGAAAACAAGCCCTCGGTTATCAAATTTCTTTTCCCAATAGTTATTATCCCCTGGCAACTTCAAGGTCATAAATTATGGAAGACCCACCACACACTTTAAAAAGACCAAAGCAAATATACCCAGGGGCTAAAAGAATATATTATTTTTCCTGGACAGGTGTTGCTGGGAGTTTTCCACTAAACTCTAAGCCAGAAAACTCCCATGAGATTTGGCATTAACAGCAACACCATTAAAAACTCTCTTCCAGTCTGGGCCATGAGGTCACAGGACAAATATCACTAAGTCTCAAGGTAAGATTATCAACAAGAGTCAGTTAGTTAACTGACACAATACCATCTTGCTTTTTCTACTTTGATCAAAAAAAGTCATCTCTGGTTTCGCATAGACACAAACTTTATCTTGAATTTACTTGGTTTCAGAGTCAATATAGGCCTAGCTCCAAGTCTCACCATCCTCTTTAATTCTGCTTCATTTTTGTACATCTTCCTCTTCTCTCTTCTTAGACTCAAAGTGGGTTTTGAGCTATGGGGTGGGGTGTGTGGTGGTGGGTCAGGGACAGAAAAAGATAAAACGCCAAACTGACCATTCTGTCATTTTTAACAATACAATTTAAATTTGCAAGAGCCTGAAAGAAGTCTGAATATAATCTGGCTCTGTAACACATACCTGACTGTTCTTGGAAAACCCATGACAGACCTCCACATTACCAGCATGTGAATTTAGAAAATAAGCCAGTTTCATAAAACAAACAAGACAAACAAATAAGCCTGCCTATGACTTGAAGCTGTGCAGAAAGGTGGCTCTGAGTTTTGAAGGGAGAGAAATAAGGGGAAGCTAGTCTCTGAAGTTGGTAGCTGACTAACCTCTACCACCGATTCCGCCACGACCCATAGCTCCACGCCCTAGGCCCCCTCTCCCAGGACCTCCACGACCTCGAACACCACCTCTTCTTAAGCCCATTCGGGGAGCTACGGCTCGTCCACCTCGGAGCAGGTTTTGACCTTGGAGAGGAGGCATACAATGTATATGCAGGTAAATCCAAGAGAGACAAAGTAGATTCTAACCAAAGGAAGGCGGTGAGGGTTAAATGAGAGTTAATTCAGTTAATTTTTAGGTTGGGTGGGGCAAGCTGCACACTGAGTGTGAAAAGATTAAGCTGCTCTTTATTCAATCAATTCAACAAGTCTGACCACAAATCCACTTTTGGAAGAAGCTGGGAGTTAAGTCAATTAGTTAAGTACATACATTTAATGAATATCTATTGAATAATCACAGGTAGGTGCCTAGCATTATGGCAGATTTAAAAATAAATGATATGGTTCCTGCTCTCAATACATTTTTGTAGGGGACAAGAACTATACAGAGAACAGTATAACAGTGCCTAAAATGTAACATATAGCTAAGTGCTATTGGTCAACTTGTCCTCTTTTTTCCAGATGTAATAAAGTATTTCACTAAAACCAGGAACAGAGATGATTAATTAAGATACAGGCCAACAGGCCTCTTAGATTTGACTTATTTCTAGAACTTGAATGTGCTTTGATTCAAGCAGCAGCAGGGTGTTTTAAAATGGAATGGAGATGATATGAATTACCTGTTGTAACGCAGGTCCTAGCCTCTCACCATTGCACATTATCAGAAAAGGAATGGTATCGATAAAAGACATGCAGCACTATTAAAAATACGTCATTTCAAAAGTTATTAATTATATTAATACAAATTCAGGCTTAAAGATGTTAAACAAATGTGTCCCTAAGCAGCCCAAGAGAAAAGGGAAGGGGGTGGGGCCCGACAATTATCAGGTACAGAGCACTGACCTCGGAGCGACATCCCGCCCCTAAGTAGGGTTCTTGTGGCACGTCCCCCACGAAGTCCTCCTCTGGGCAAGCCTCTCTGGATAATGGGCAGGCCTCGTCCTCCGATTGCTCCCCTGGCCAGGGCCCCTATTGGTCGGCCTAACCGTGCCTGGATGTTACTCTTACCCAGGCGCTGCTTTAAGCTCTTCTGGAAGAAAAGGTGTTAGGGAATTGAGATCAAAAAAGCAATCCAATGGGATTTAGCAACTCAAAGTGCAGAGAAAAAGAAGCAAGTGAGATGTCTGTGTGGCGGGAGATAAACCTGCACGGGGTGTCATAAGGATCCCAAACCAGAAGCAAGCCTTTGCCTCAAAACTTGGTAGAAAACAAGCAGAATTCTGACCCAGAGCTTCTAAGAACCTTGAGTATGGTCCCATGAAACTGGTATCACCACAAACTACCTCACTAGTTTGGCTACAGAAGTCATATACCACTACTTGGAACGTAAGTTTTAATAAGAACACTGTATTTCAAATCCTGGATTCTGCTGCTTTTGAACCACCAGTTGACAATGACAGGACTGGATTCATACCTGCCCAAGGACTACCACTGTCTTCAAAGGCTTACTCAAACACCATAGGAAGTTCATCACACTCTGGGCAAAGTTTAAATTACAATTTCATTTGAATTCTTGTGACTTAAGAACAAGTTTGATTTCTCAGTCAAAGAGGCCAGTGTGTTCCATTTTTCCTCTGAGTATCTATCTCCAGACGGTCCACTTTTTACCTTAAGATGTAAATAAACACAAAAAAGTCAAATCTCCTTTCCTTACATATCTTAAATAGCCGTAATTCCAAGTCTACCTTTGCAAACAGCTCCATTAATTAGGTCAGTATAGTGACTTTTAATTCAAAATAAACACATAACTCAAATGTATCTCCACAGAAAGCTAGCCAAACCTGCATTAGAATTAAGACAGTTTAGCTATAATCATAAAACTCAGGGCCACATTTGAGAACAAGGACATACCATAGATAGAAATTTTTCAATAATCTGTCCCTCAAAGGGAAACTACAAAGACCACATCTCAGACAATTGAATTCCTTCAGAGGAAAGGGTGACTGTGTAGCCTTGAACACCACCAAAGCCCTAGCAAACCTGTTCTCCTATAACGCCGTCAGTCAGTATGAATGAAAGTAAATTATGCGTCCTCAGGCTTCACCCACAAACAACTACAAACGACTTTGTCTGCAACCATATGCTGCGAGTTATAATTATTAGCTTTCTAGCATGAGATCATAAACTGCTTCTAATCAGAGGGGCAGGCTCTGAACAACATGAGGTCAGGACTTCTTTCTACAGGTCTCTTGTGTTTAGTCATCCCTAGTACACTCTCCCAAGATCTGTGCTTTAAGGGGAGAATGCATAGTACTTAGAAGTTCTTCTCCCTTCCCATCCCTTACTTGCCACCAATACTAGTCTCTAACACTGAAAAGAAGCTGAAGGATGTCAACTGTATCATTCAGTTTCCACTCTAGAGCTGTGCTATATGCTAAGGTAACCACTAGCCACGTGTGGCTAATTTAAATTGCAAGTAAAAATATAAATAAAAATAAAAATTTAAGCTCCTCAATGGCACTAGCCACATTTTGAGCACTCAATAATCAATGTGGCTAATGGCTACTGTATTGGAGAGCACAGATATAGAACATTTCCAACACCGTGGAAAGTTCTATTGGACAGCAGTGCTCTAGAGGCTACTTTCTTCGGCACAGCCTCTGTTCCAAGCTCCTTGTTAAAAGGTCCTTTGGAATAATATGTCAGAGACCTGTCTTCAACAATTTTTAGTATTTCCTCTTAGAAAACAGTGGCATCTTTTACTGCTTTCCTGAGTCTGGGATGAATGCAGCCACTCCAAGGCTTAAGGTAGCTGAAGCAGAAGGCCTTGTTTATTTTTGGTCAGTGAGCCCAATGGTTCAGGGTGGGGGTGGAAGGGTGTTATATTTAACTGCTGATTTTATGCACAGCCATGCAGTGCTACCAGTTAAAGTCCTTACAGTTGCATGGCACCGCCCTCCAGACGCCCAGCCACAGCTTGGACATATCCTTCCACAGCCACTGTCCGGACTTGCATATAAAGTCTATGAATAATAAAGAGCAGGTTTTATTTCAGATCTGAATAGGATTATCTCTTACTGGAAATTTGAAAGAGAACCCGCTAACTCTTAAATTAATTACTCAGTGTTCTCGCTCTACTTTACTGACAAAACTTTAGGTGCTGTGGAGATGAGGGTCACCCCACTCTTTCTACTGTTTAGCACTGAAAACGTTTGACTAAGAGGCCTTTCAGACTCCCTGTATTAGGGAAGAAAGAATAAAATCATTTCCCTAATTTGTAAACCATTTAGTGAGAAATAAAGGATTTTTTGAAGATCATCTAAAACAGAAACCAAAACTTCTCTGTGGAAAAAGCCAGTGAATCTATTTTAAGGGCAAAGGATCAGAGAACAAAAGAGATTAATACTCATTGATAACACAGAAACAGGCCACCTTGATGGCAAACTCCCTAAAAGAGAAAGACAACAAAAAGTTACTTATTGGTACCTGCCAAAATGGGAATTCTCTGAACTTTCTCTTTCCTCCAGAGAAGTTCAGCTTTTGCCCTGAGCCACCTCGTAATTATCCATGGCGTCCTGACAGCCTCAGTGGAGTGGACTACCTGACAAGGATCACCAGCTGCTTCTGGCACATTAAGACCCATTCTCTCACCTGCTTAAGTTTTAATGCTGCCTGGACAGAGGGTCTATTCTCCATCTGCTGGGCCAGTCTTCTGTTTCTGGCACTGGCTAGCTGCTGTTGTTGCTGCATCGAAGCCCGAATATTCACTGGCATCGGCTGTTTGTTCTTCAGCATATTAGTAAAGCTTCAAGGTCGAACAAAATGGATGTTTAAATAAACGCTTTATTACAAAACATTTATTGGCATTTTCATGGCTTGCTAGACCAGGAGCTCCAGATCCCACGAACTTTAAGTAAAGTGGTACACTTAGATCAAGGCTGATGTGGGTTAAAGACTCCTCTGCTTCCACAAACTTGCAAGAATCAGAAACTTAGAAATGCAGCTAAGTGTAGCACATTCAATCAAAAGTGATAACAAGGGCTCAGGTAACGGCTTTTAGAGAGGTAGAAAGTATGAAAAGCATGCAATGAGTAGATGTGATGACAAGAGACACAAGATGTAGTTCAAAGACAGACAAAGCAAGCCAAAACCTTTGGGGACCTGAGGGTGCATTTTAAGGGCAAATATAAGGAAGGACTAGAGCACCTTCAAAGCCCATGGAAATGATACACCCACATAAATTATAGGAGCATATCACATTCTCTCATGTATTTGTTCACGTAGTAACGTGAATATGGAGAATTAGTGTATCACTAAGGGATAAAGAGAAGTACATATGCTTCAGAAAAGGCAAACAAACATAAGTAAATCTTTTAGTGGTCTAACATCAACTTAATAAAGTCACTGGTCGAAGGCACTCATGAACAAAGCTCTCAGAGACAGAAAGTGCCTTTAAGTGCCTTAACTTTTCTTAGTGTCAAATGATTACTTTTTCTGACTCTAAGTGATTACTTCTGAAAAAGTTAAGATTAGTTTAATCATTTAAGAGCTTGTGAAGACACTCTTCTATTATTCCTGTCAAGGTAAGTTTAATGGAATGAAAGAGAAGAACATTCAATTGTAAAAGAATTGAAAACGAAAACAAACTAAAAGCAGAATGGAAAGAAAGTGAAATGGAGCAAAGCGAGTGCCTCTTACAAGGCCCAAGAATGACATTCAAGGGCCTTTGGACATATTCATAGCTTGCTACCCGCCTCTTACAGGCCAGACACAACATTGCTGGCCTTGGACTGGGCAGCAAGCCTACTGCAGCTAGGGTACCATGCTACCGAGCTGCACCACCCCTGTAACAATGTAAAAAAAAAAAAAAAAAGTGAAGAAAAGGGAGGGTGTGAGGAGTCTTTTTAAAATACATCCCACCAGATAAATATTTCAGACAGCATAACATAAAAATCTACTGATAAGGGGTTTTGAAACAACCGCCCAATTTGTTTTGTGTACCACATGTGATGCAACTAAGAACAGAGGTCTGTAGCCTTCTGTTGGTATTTAGTTTAAAACCGGTTTTTGTGCATTGGACCCCAGGGCCAATTTAAGTAATGTTTTCTTATGAACGAGCTGAAGTTGCTGTTGGCTGCCTCACCGCTCATTTAGAGACATCTTGGTGGTGCTTTTTAGCACAACTTTCGGCGCTGACTGTGCAGCCATCTTCAAATCCCGAGAATCTACAAAGGACAATGGACAGAATGAGCAAATGAGAATGATGACCACCTCATTTCAACAAGTGCCAAAGGCCCAAACCAAAACTGAATGAAAAGGCCTATATCAGTGACTATTGACGATCACACCAAAACTCATTTCAGGTGCTTAAACTTAAGAAGCTAGTTACCTCAAACTAATAAACTCCAAGGCGACAGGACAGAAAATATCTGCCCAAGCCTCCAAAATGGCAGACTTAGACCTAGCCAAAGAAGTGTTAAGAGTTTGGCTTTTCATCTAGAGCGATCCTTCTCAACCTTGGCTGCAAGAAGCTTTTTTTTTTTTTTTTTTTTTTAAAACAGCAAAACACAGAAGCCTGGGCCCAAACTATTTAAAACACAGTCTCTGATGGTGAGGTCTGGGGATCAGCAATTAGAAGGGGGAAAAAAAAAAAGTCTAGCTCGAAGGGGAGGGGGGAAGTCTACCTCGGTGCTTCTCTTGTGCAGCCACAACTGAGAACCACTGATCTAAAGAGAGGACACAAGCATACCTGTTTCAAAATCAAGTAGGAGCCTTAGCAAGGGCCTGCGGAGCTGGGGGAGGGAGGGAGTAGGCAAGGTTTCCCTAAATGGGCATTCACCTGGGAGTTCGCTCTCGGGAGCGCTCCACAAAATTTAACCCTGAAGCCGCCATTACCTTCCAACGTTCCCTAAGGTCGTGTAGTCCTCCTTTGATTGCCCTTCCCTCTCAAAGCCCTGTCAGGACCGCCAACATTGCTCAACCCACCAAACAACATTCTTTTTCAACTCTATCAAATCCCCACTTTTTCCATCAATCCCGCGGCGAGTTTCCAGTTCGGGGTCTCCCCCGCCTCCCTCTCAGGGGCTCCGCCCCCTCCGGGGCCTCCATCTCGGACACCCTGTCTGCCTCCACATCCCGCCAGCTCACGTTCCGCGTCCGCCGGTCCCCTCCGTTCCCCAGGACTCTTGCCCTCCTCACCACAGACACGTACCGAAGGAAACGGACGCCAGTGCTCCTCCCGGGGCTGCCACCACGGCTGCGGCAGGCGGGCCGGAGGCCGGCCGAACCTGAGTTGACGGTGGAGGGGCTCGGGTTAACTTGGTGGGCGGTTAGTTAGATGTGTTAAGCGGTAGATTGCTAGGTTAGTTCTTTGCTGTTGGCTGGCTGTCCGGCTGGCGCGTCCGCCTGCTAACCGGCCTGCCCTTTCCTGCCTTTCACCACAGCGGATGCCGTCAACTCCCGCTCGGTGTCGAAAACAAAATGGCCGCCACACCCACTGCGGAGAGGGACCGGCTAAAATGGCGTCGACGCAGTTACGTTAGGCGTCAGATCCGCCGCACCACTAAGGGGCGGAAAAATTTGTGCCACGCCTGCGCGGGATTGGGGCGGAGCCCTAGGGAGAAGGCGGGGCTTTAGCAAAGGCCTGGTCTGTATTAAACACAGCCCCCCCCCCCCGCCTAGGAAGGGGCGTGGCCAAGTGGCTTAGCTCTGTTTACTTTTGGAAAATGGATTATTTTTTAAAGCTTTTAAAAAATACGTATTTATTTGGCAGCATTGGGTCTTAGTTGAAGCATGCGGGATCTTTAGTTGTGGCATGTGAACTCTTAGTTGCAGCATGTGGGATCTAGTTCCCTGACCAGGGATTGAACCTGGTCCCCTTGCATTGAGAGTACGGGGTCTTAGCTACTGGACCACCAGGGAAGTCCCTGCTCCTGGGTTTTAAGGGGGCTGCAGGTTAGTAATTTGGGTCGCTGGGGCTGATTCGGTCCCCCTGAAAAAGATGTTCATATTTCCTGGCACATCCCTCTGCCCCTCGAGCTAAGGCAGACGGACTACAATTCTTTATGCGGATGTTCCTCGGTCTCTCTCTCCCCCTTTGTTTTTAAAAAATTAATTAATTTTATTATTTATTTTTGGCTGCGTTGGGTCTTTGTTGCTGTGCATGGGCTTTCTCCAGCTGTGTCGAATGGAGGCTAATCTTCCTTGCGGTGTGCGGGCTTCTCACTGCAGTGGCTTTTCGTTTCAGAGCACGGGCTCTAGGCACGCGGGCTTCAGTAGTTGTGGCACGCAGGCTCAATGGTTGTGGCACACAGGCTTAGTTGCTCTGCAGCATGTGGGATCTTCCCAGACCAGGGATGGAACCCACGTCCCCTGCATTGGCAGGTGGATTCTTAACCACTGCGCCACCAGGGAAGTCCCTCCTCGGTCTCTCTTGTGGACCACTGGGCCCAGGTAATTTGCACTGGCTCTCCCCTCATCATTTGCCTTGGCCCCGGTCAGAGTTGCAGATTGCTGCAAATGCCCCAGCCAAGGCCTGGGGGCCAGTGCTGGGAGCTCACCTCTGCTAGATCCTGCACCACTCACCACCACCCGTCCATATTTTCCTCTTCACTTCCCTCCCCAACTTGGCCTGAACATTGTTAAATAGTTATTTGTGGGGGATCTTTGCGTCCCTGCTCCCCCTCCGTGTCCTCTCTCGCCATCTGCCATTCATGTGGATTTTGATGTAGACCTATGCGGGATTTTCATTATGGCTGGACACACAATAAAAAGCTCGCATGTTTGAAGAATGAGTGTACGAACACGTCTTCAACACCCCTCACCCCAATCACGTGCATCAGATCCTTTCATTTTCCTTCCTAGCATGTACGTGTGTATGTTTTGGCATCCTTACTGGACTTTACCTATGTGATGTTGAGGGTCGTGTTTGTTTTGCTCACTGCTGTGTCCCCAGTTCCCACAGGACGTCTAGCACATGGTAGGTCTTCAGTAAATATTCTTTGAAGGTTGAAGGGAAATTCTTCTGGCTTTATATCTGAGAAGCTGATGTCTCCTCCACTTCCAGCTGAGACATTGAACCCCAACCTTCCTGGGCCTTGAGCATTCCTTAAGTACGAAGATGTAATGGCCCCTTGACCTCTCTCAAAATAAGATCCCTCCCCAAATAAGGCAAGTTCGGAGTGAGCAGCCTTCACTTCCCCACCCACTTCCATACCCCAAAGGAAACAGACAGCAGCTGGCGGCTTGTGAGAGAGGAGCCTTTAATGAAAGATGAGTTGCACGCCTGGCCCACTACTCTTGCGCCCTTGTTGGTGGGGAGGGAAAAGTGGGGTGAGGGGGAAGCAGGGTGAAGGGGCAGGTATGGCAGGATGGAGGTGAAGGGCGCTGCCCACTGGGGCCATCTGCTCAACTATTCTCCCAGAAGAAGTTGTTACAGGCCACTGTGAGGGCAGCCACCAGCACCACATACTCCTGGAAGTCCACCTCTCCATCTCCATTCTCATCTAACTCCTTCATCACCTTGTCCACAGCATCCGCATCCTTCTGGGCCTGTGGAGGGAGGAGACGGAGAGGTAGGTGTATAGGGAAATGAACAGCACTGAGTCAGGGACATGGGGGCTGGTTGATTGGGGAGAAGGAGGCAGAGATGAGCAAGAGGGAGAACTACTTCTAATTATGGGACTCTTGCTGCCCTCCTCAAAACTAACAAAATACTTCCTGTTGCCTACGGAATCAGCTCCTTAACAAGGCAGAATAATAAAAACAATTACCATACGTTGAGTGCCTACAATGTGAGAAGCACTGCACTACAGAGCTTTACAAGCACTGTCTCATTTAATTCTAGCACAAATAGTATGAAGTAGCTTTCATTAGTCCCATTCTAGAGAAGAAACAAATTGACAGCCGGCAGTTAAGGAACATGCCCAAAGTCACACAGCTATTAAGTGGCAGCGCCAGAATTTGATCCCAGGTCTCATAAAATCTCAAAGCTGGTACACTTTCTGCTGGCTTCTCTTTTGCATCCTTCAGTCCAGTCAAAACTACCGAGCACGCTCCATCTGCTTTCTCACGCGCTCTTGTTCAGATACTATACCTCCTCCTAAAATGTCTACGTTTACCCTGATGATCTTCCAGGGGCCTGAGTGCCACCTCTTTGGAGAAGCCGTCCACTTCAGTCAGGTTAATATTCTCGCATAATCCTTTCTGGCACCTCTGTTAAGACCCCGGGTTCTTCCTGGTGTTCAAGGTTTACTTTCAAGTGTCAGTCCTTCCCTGCTAGACTGTGTGTTTTGTTATTGATGCATCTACACAGGGCCTAGCCCTTAACAGGTGATCAGTAAATCAGGGCATTTTGACTTGAACCCAGAAGAGTAGGGGAGCCTGGGAGAGGAAGGAGATGGTTGGGCTGAGCTGGGGTGGGGTGGGGAGGTAGCAGGGAGGTGCCCACTCTGTTCCCCCACCCCTCGCCCACTCCACCCTGTACCCCCACCCTGTGCTCACGTCCAGGAAGCCGGAGAGCTCCGTCTGCAGCAGCTCTTTCAGCTCCTTCTTGCTCAGCTTGTACTTGTCCCCCTCCTTGCCCGAGTGGGCGTGGAACACATTGATGAGAGTCTCCATTGCCGTCTCCAGCTCAGAGCCCATCTTGTAGCTCACCTACCCACGTCCCACCATGGAAGTGAGCTGGGGACCGTGCCTGGGGTAGCTGGGGTTGGGGTAGGGGCCCACAGCTCAAAGAGCCATGAGATCGGAGCCCCACCACAACTGATCAGACCTAAGTCTAGCCTCATTCTCTGTGCCCTTCAGTCCACACCCCAGCCAGAGGGCATCAGGGCTTTGGGCATGGAGGTAGAACAGCTGGAGCTGGGCTGGCTCTAGAGGCCTGCAGTGGACTTTGCAGTTGCTCCTGGCTGCCTGCACACTGAGGAGGGTGGGGCAGGCAGGTAGGGGTGGTCACAGGGCGCGGCCTGGCTTCCTCTGGCTCTATTTTTACCCTGGACTTGCCTGCCCAGCACAGCCAAGATCTGCTGTTGGGGATGGTGGGCTGGGCTCCCCTCTATAGCCTTGACTCTGCTGCCCACCCCGAGCAAGGAGTCAATCTGGTGCCCTTAGTCGGCCTGGTGGATAGGGTGGCAGTCTGAGTGGGTGGCCCAAGGTTCATGGGGACGGGGGCGTCTCACTGCCTCTGAGTTTCTTGTCAGCAGACTGGGGGCCTCTCTTGGTCCTTCTACACTGTTCTCTCCTGAACATGTCACTTTGGCTTCCCTCTGTTACCTCTAGTTTGGTTCGTCTTGCTTCTCTGCAGATTCACCCCTTCTACTATGTGGTGGTGGGAAGTGAAAGAGGAATGTTTGAGCCTTTTCCTTGGAGCCAGGGCTCCCGGGGAGGGGGAGAGGACCCTTGTGGGATTTTGCCCCTGCCACTCCCACCCCCAGGCCCAACTTGGGTGATGTGGGGACAGTGGCAGCAGGGAGAATGGGGCTGGTATGTGTTAGGGGAGATAAAGCCTGAGTGCATGAGGTCCTCTGAATCCAAGGGGCTGGGAGAGAGGAGGGGGAAAATGGAGGGGTCTGTTGAGGAGAGGGGAC
>NW_006791376.1:517507-518588 GCF_000442215.2 Lipotes vexillifer | reverse complement strand
GGCCAAGCCAGGGGGTCTCTTCCCCTTGGCCTTGGGACGGTCGGCCCCTCCACAGCCTCAGGGGGCAGCTCAGGTGTCTCAGATCAGGTGTCCCCAACCTTCCCCAGGCCTGAGGGGCTGGACAATGGGCCCTGATCGGATGACATCCTAGCTCTTCAATGGGGCCCTTGTGAATGTCACCTGAACTCCGGACGTGAGAAGCGGTTGTCACAGAGACACGGGGGAGATGGAACCCGGTGGGGGGCGGAGGGAGGGGTGCTGGTGGCTCAGTTATCAGCCCCATCCAGGAGAGGCACATAGAGGTTTCCTGGAGACCTCAAGCAGCCTGGGATTTTGCGTAGGGGCCATTCTTGGCAGGGAGGGGGCAGACAGAAAAACAAAGGGAAAGAATGAGAGGAAAGAGGAGTGGAGAAACTGGGCCAAGAAAGAGGAGGAGGAGAAAGGGGAGGTCACATGAAGGGACAGTGGGAGTGGGTATAGTACCCTAGTGCCCCCTTCCTGGTATCACATGATTCATGCTCTGCCACCCCCGCCCCCCAACTTCCCTGGGACCTGAGCTCTTGGCAAGGCTGGGTGGGGTGGCAGAGAGACCACGGCTGGCGGGGGGGTGGGTGGGCAGAAGGAGCTGGTCCATCTGCTTTCTTATTCTTACACCGCTGGAGAGCTGGGTCTCCTCCCCAGCACCTGGGAGATGGAGGGAGCCTTGCAGGGGCACGTGAGAGCTCTGTGGGAGGAGGGCCTGGTCTCCTGGAAACTCAGTGGCTGTGTTCCCCACTGGCTTCCTTATTCACTGAGCTCCCAGATCTCCCTCTGACCTTCACTTGCCTCCCCTCACCACCTTCCAAACACTGTCTCCCCCAAATCCCGAGCTCCTCCCAGACCCTCAGGGCACCAGAGTGCCATCCTCCCCAGACTTTTGGAGCCCTGCTGAAGTCCCCTTTCCGCAAGGCTGGCCAGGGCAGGGACCCAGGGCAGATGGGGCAGGATACTCACTGTCAGCCTGGGAGCAGGTTCTGGACAGACAGACGAGGCTGCAAATGTGGCTACAGGAGCTGTGTGGGGAGACCTGTCTTCAGTCGTC
>NW_006791376.1:516126-517497 GCF_000442215.2 Lipotes vexillifer | reverse complement strand
CCCCCCCGCCCCGCCGACACCCCCCACTGGCTCCACCCCTTCACATACAGACACCCAGTGGGGCAAGGGGCCAGGAGTGGACAGAGGCGCCCTCTGTCTCCTGGGCTGGAACAGGCTGGCCTGTGTCCTCTTCTCCAGTCTACCCTGCCTCCCCCGACGCTGGGTCCCAAAAGGCAGGGCCCAGGAGGAAGGGAGGTGGGAAAGGTCCTGGGAAGAAGGAACACTCAGAGGCCTTCTCGGCTCCCCCGGCCTCCCGCAGTACTGGGTATGCTGCTAGACCAGGAAGAGGTACACGCACCTGGCTGAGGGGCTCAGCGAGGGAACTTCTCAGTGAATAATTTAGTCTTGGTAGTCTCCCCGAGGGGTTTCAGCCTGAGACCCCACTGCGGGATTTCAATCCAGGGTCTCCTCTATCGGGGGCTCGGCCTGGGTCCCCCTCTGTTTGTGGGGTCTCAGTCTGGATCCTCTGTAGGGGTCTAGGGCTGCAGGGTCCTTGGTGGGATCCCATTCTGAGGGGCCCTCTTGTGGTGTTTCTTAGATGGGACCTCTCAGTGCCGAGCTCCCTCAGTTGATTCTTTTAATTTACAGTGGCCTCCCCACGCCCCAACATATATACTCCAGATCAGACGGGGCGGGTGTAGTGGGGCAGCAGGCTCCCCGTGTTGGGAGGGATGGGACCCCAGGATGCCTGCTGAATGGGATCTGGCCAGGCAGCTCCAGGCGGGCCCTCCCCTTCACCAAGGGGAGGCTGCGGTGGGCTGCGTTGGGTGGGGCCCGGGTTCCAGGCTTGATTGCTTGGGGTGGGGAGGGCCGGGCGGGAGGCGTGACTGGGCGTGCTCCTCTCTTCAGAATGCACGACGGAAACTTGACACCTCCGGGCTTGGGAGGGGCTCTTTCCTCCCTCCAGGGACGCTTATAAACCTCAGCCCTAGGGCTCCTGCCTCGCTGCATCCCATCTCCTTGCCCCGGTGAGTCGCAACACTTACCCCTGGAGGGTTCCTGGGGAGCCTTTTTCCGCCCTGGGCTCCCAGGTCCCTACCGTGGAGCCGGCTCAGACTGGGATTCAGGAAATGGCTTTGGGAAATCCAGCAGCAGTCCTTGCAGAGGGCAGGGGGTGGGTGGGAAAAGGGAGGATGATTGGGCATGCCCCCTTGCCCCAGCCATACCCGCCCCCTCCCCCACCCCCGCTCCCCTCCCCTCCGGGCGCTGTGAGTGCCAGTACCAAGTCTCTCCTGGGCGCGGGCAGTCAGCGGAGCCCCATCCAGGACCTGTTGCTGGGAGACGGGGGCGGGGAGGGCTATGGGGTCCTGGGCTCCGCACTCTGCCCAGCTGCCCCCGAGGGGAGGGGCGAGCGGGACGACAGGGAGGCGG
>NW_006791376.1:511712-515781 GCF_000442215.2 Lipotes vexillifer | reverse complement strand
GCAATGCAGGCGGGTGGAGACCCAGGTCCTTGCACAAACAAGTTTTGGAGACAAACAACCCCATGACCCTTTGAGGCCGGTTAAGCTCCAAGAAAGGACCCTTGGGACTGAACCCCACAGAAGGGCCACCAGACTGAGAGGACTCCAAAGAAGGACCCCAGACTGAAAGCCTGCTCCCAGACAGAGGGGTCTCCAGACTGAGGGACCACCACACACGGGTCCCTGAGACACGGACACTTCAAAAGGACTCCCAGACTGTGAGACCTAGAGAGGAAGGGGTTTCTGGAAGTGAACATTTCTTCCCCCACCTACACTGAGGTACCATTGCCTGGTCCCCTGCCCCAAGCTCCATCCCTGCATCCCTGTCCCTTCCCTACTTCCCCTTGAGGCCTCCTCCAGGCAGAGGCTTGAGGTGGCAGCACCAGGGCAGGGGCTCTCTGGCCCGTCCTGACTCTCTTCTTCCCCCTCCTGCAGGTCAGCCCCGTGAGGACATCAGCTCCAGCCCCAGGGTCCTAATGGCAGCTGAACCACTGACTGAGCTGGAGGCGGCCATTGAGACTGTGGTCACCACCTTCTTCACCTTTGCAGGGCAGGAGGGCCGGAAGGGCAGCCTCAGCATCAATGAGTTTAAGGAACTGGTCACTCAGCAGTTGCCTCACCTGCTCAAGGTAGGTGGGGGTCTCTGGGTGTGAGGTTTTGGGAGCCAGTGGCTGTGGGACACTGTGTATATGAGGAGATATTACTGAGCATGATAAGGTGACCACAGGTGTACTGTGGAGGAGGGTGTGATGACTGCACATGTAAATGGTTCTGGGTGTTCTTGCCTGGTGTGTGTTTGTGTGTATAGTTAGGTAATATTATGTCTGTGTGAGTGCGAGTGTTGTATTGGGCTTTGTGCTCCCATCAGATGATGCTGTTGGGTTCTCGTGGTGTCTCTCTGTGCCTCTCTGGTCTCATTTCCCCAGCACAGGACTGGACCCAGAGCTGGCTTCCAGGAGATTCATAGGCCATCAGAGCTAGAAGGAGGCCAAGAGAAAACACGGTCCAAATTCCTCACTTCACGTATACAGAAACCGAGGCCCAGCTATGGGAAAGGGTTTGTCAAAAATAAAAACACAGCCAAATTAATGGAGTCATAGAATCTCAGTATAGGAGGTTCCTGTAAGTGGTCTGTGATTATTCCCCACCCCCTCTGGGAATCCCCTCAATAATGCAACTGACAGGATTATTCTTTCTCTCCTATTCACAGGATGGAGTAGGGATTTACATTTCATCCGCTCTGGGTTGGCACATCATCCCAGGCTGTTAACAGTTTCTTTTACATCCTTCCTAAAAATTCAAAGGCACATAAAAGTGTGTGAACATGGATTAAAAAAAAAAAACCCACAAACTAGTCTCTGAAATTCATAGTGTATCATTTGCAATATCTCCTACATCCTTAGACTTTCCCCTTCCTCTTCTCACAGGAAACTTCAGGCTCTGCCCTGAAAGTACAGCATTCCCTGTAGCCTTGTCAAATAATGACTGGTTTTTCCTCCAAATCCAACTCCCTCTGGGCCTGGAAATGCAGATAGTGACCTCTTCGCTTTTCATTGCAACTTCCAGATCTTAGTTTCTTCTTCTTTTTTTTTTGGCTGCACCCGTGCAGCTTGTGAGATTTTAGTTCCTCGACCAGGGGTTAAAACCCGGGCCCTCAGCAGTGAGAGCGCACAGTCCTAACCACTGGACTGCCAGGGAATTCCCTCTTCTCCTTCCTAAGACACCCAGCTCCTTGGAAGCGCGTATGTACCACGTGCCACCCTTCTAATCGCACGCCTTATAGCTCTTGAGCTTCTGGCTTACTGTTTTTCTTCTCATCACTGCCACTGTCATTATCTTCAGTATCCACACAGACAACATTCAACACCTGGGCCTTTCAGTTTCTTTTTTTTTTGGCCGCGCTGCGCGGCATGTGGAATCTTAGTTCCCAGACAAGGGATCGAACCCACGCCCACTGCACTGGGAGCACGGCATCGTAACCACTGGACCACCATGGAAGTCCCTGGGCCTTTCAATTTCTTCAACTCCTTACTTTCAAAGGTTCTGTCTTCCTGCACCTCAGCATCCCTGCCCCTCCACTCTGCTGCCCTGTCCATTCTTTAGATATTGTCATTACCAATGCACCATCTCCAAAATCTCAATTTCGGGCCTCTCTTTCTCTGTCTACCACCTCCTGTCATTCCAGTTCTATTCCTCTATCTAGTTCCTCCACTCCATGACTTCCTGACTCCACTGGGAACTTCAGTCTCTTGACCCTATCACTTTTTCATCTTCCATCACCATCCCTCGAGACCTCATTTCCCTTCTTACTCATCTGGCTTCTAAGGCTCACCAGTATAATCACTTGCTCAACTCCCTTGATTCTCTTTCTCTCTGTCCTAGTTATTTGGCAAAATCCCAACCCAGGTTAAATCCAACATTTCAGCTTCATTAGCTTGCTGGTGAAACCCACCCTTCTGTGTCTGTGCTTGTACAGCTGAATCTGGCTAGAGAAAAATGCACTGCCATGTTGTTGATTTGTCTCACTTTAAATCTATAACCACAGCCCCCAATAGGACACCCTTAGCAATACCTGGAAATTCTTCTACATTTCCCTGTTAATTCATTTACCAACTTTTTCAGGTGATTATTTCACAACTTTTCCTTTCTCCTTAAACTCCAGTACCTCTTTTCATAGTCTCCCTCTCACTGAGAAATTTTCTCACTGAGAAAAATAAAAGCCATCAGGAAACTTCTATGTGCTTCCTCCCCCCAAACTACCAACCGATCAGCACATTTCCTGCCTTCCTTCCTGTTAACATGAATGATCTGTCTCTGCTGCTAAGGCCAGCCCCTCCACTGGTGTACTAAATCCCATCCCTTCTCACCTACTTAAAGACGTTACTCTTTCAATTCTAACTCCTTTTTTTTCTTAAAATTAATTAATTAATTAAATTTATTTTGGCTGCATTGGGTCCTCATAGCTGCGCACGGGCTTTCTCTAGTTGCAGAGCAGGGGCTACTCCTCATTGCGGTGTGCAGGCATCTCATTGCGGTGGCTTCTCTTGTTGTGGAGCACGGGCTCTAGGCGCGTGGGCTTCGGTAGTTGTGGCATGCAGGCTCAGCAGTTGTGGCTCGCGGCTCTAGAGCGCAGGCTCAGTAGTTGTGGCGCACGGGCTTAGTTGCTCCGCGGCATGTGGGGTCTTCCCAGCCCAGGGCTCAAACCCGTGTCCCCTGCATTGTCAGGCGGATTCTTAACCACTGAGCCACCTGGGAAGCCCTCAATTCTTCTGCTTCTCTCTTGCATCATCAAAATTTACGTCTCTACTAGATTGTTCTGATCAGTTTACAAATATGCTGTACTATCTCCTGTCTTAAAAGAAAACCTCCCTTGACCCTATAATTCCCTCCAGCTATGCCTTACATCTCTGTTCCCCTTTGTAGTAAAACTCCTCAAAAGCAGTGAGAGTTATTTATACTCTCCACTTTATGCTGTCTCTACTTTTCCTCTCCTGGTTCAGAATGCTCATCCCCCAGGTATCTGCTAGGCTTATTCCTCGTTTGACAGATTTCTGCTCAGATCGCAAATCCTCAGCATGACCTTCCTTCACTACTGAGTAGAGAGATCACCTCCTTGTGCTCTGTTCCTTTACCTTGGGCTATTTTCTTTCAGAACACTTCCTTCACAACTTAGCCTCCATTATACAATTTTACGTTACCAAGAAGTAACATATAATTTCCTTCCTTTCCATGTAGGAAACATTCTTGTTCTATAAAGGAAAGGAATCTGCTCACTGTTTTATCTCCAGCACTTAGTGTCTGACTCCTAGTTAGGTGCTCAATAAAATACTGAGGGAGGGCTTCCCTGGTGGTGCAGTGGTTGAGTCCGCCTGCCAATGCAGGGGACACGGGTTCGTGCCGCGGTCCGGGAAGATCCAACATGCTGTGGAGTGGCTGCGCCCTTGAGCCATGACCGCTGAGCCTGCGCGTCTGGAGCCTGTGCTCCACAACGGGAGAGACCACAACAGTGAGAGGCCTGCGTACCGCAAAA